>NC_141158.1:59715000-60038333 GCF_053477565.2 Lygodium microphyllum | reverse complement strand
ACAATTTTGTCTTAGTAGTTTTCCAAGGGATATTGTCAATCCTTAGATGCTTCACTTTGTTTCGCACTGCATTTTGTTTGGTATCTAGCTTTTATGCATAGATATTCTCATAATGATTCAAAGATAGTGCAAAATTTGTGCTTAAATTTAAACATTGATCAACAAGGTCTGGCATTGGCTACATAAGTTGGAGCAATCTATCTATAACTATTTCTAGGAATGCCATGGACCAAGAGAGCAATCTATCTATAACTGTTATAACAAACCTACTATAATACTCTTAACACCTCTAGACCTACATTTTTCGAGTAATAAGACAAACCTGAAGCTTCATTCTTTTAAACAAATGATAATTTGTCACAACTCAAAAAGCATGAGAAGCATAATAATACTCAAAACATATAAACCTAGTGAACACCAAAAAGGTCTACAATTTGGAAATGTTACAATCACACTAAAGCTTCAAACGTTGGCATACATAAGAAGGTTCACCACTAGCAACATGAGACACCTACTTGTAACAAATAAATTTTAAAATTGTAGACCTACAAGCAAGTACTAAATGATGTATTGATTTGAGAGAGCTGAAAGAAAGAGTATAAGAATTTGATTGTTAGTACTAAAGAATAGGACTAATATCACCATCTATAGCATGATATAACATACATAAGAGGATTCATCACAAGCAACATGAGACATCTACTTGTAGGGAGACTTTTAATATTGTAGACAACAAGCAAGTACTAAATGATGTATTTATTGTAGTGATATCACAAAAAGAGCATAACAATTTATTATTAGTACTGATTGAGAGGTCCAATATGACCATCTAAAGCATGATATACATAGCTATGATGGATAGAATATTGGATGAACTAGACCTATTAGATAAACTACCAACAACTATACTTATCCTTACAACTATAGATTGAGATGCTCACGCCTTGATATGAATATGGAGCATCCCAATCATGATAAACATGCAACCTCTAACTCTAATTTGTAATTATTAAAAGCCAAGACCAATTTAGAATTTTAGTCACACGGATATGCATGGTACATCTTCTCCTTGACGTCATCAAATATCTAATTATAACCTTCAACTTTTAAGTAACATAAGTCCCACAAGTCTATATACACTTTGACTTGTATCCATTCTTATCTACTCATGTAGGAATATGTTTTCCGTGACTTCTAAACTACTTCTAAGTGCTACAACTAGTTTTAAATCCTCTTCCAAACTCTATGTCAATAATCTAGACCTTCAATCATTAGCATGAAGTAACAATACTTCTTGCAACAATAACCTTCTTTTGCTTAAGTATGCAATTTAACTTCAAAAAATCATAAGCTACATTTTCAATGCATCCAAATATAGTAGAAGAAGAGGTTAAGTATATGAGGTATGGTGTGGTATATGCCTATACCCAATGCTAAATATAGGAATAGATCTCCTTCAATTCCTCAAATTTTGAGTTGCATGCTTGGTTCAACACTAATGCTTTTATTGCAATCCAATATAGCGAGTATCAAGCTTGAAGTTGGGTGTGAATAGTATCAACAACCATAGAAAATTTGATCATCCACTTGGATTTTGTTCTAGCCTCATCGACAACTTAGTGGAGTAGGAAACCGCAAACATGGCAGAACCCAATACAAACAGAAAAAACAAAGAGCTTGACCTGGGATATTTTCCAGTCAAAATCTAGCAGATTGTGGATGAATATGATGCACAAACCAAGCTAGACCACCATGGCAGACCATCAGAAGACATCATAGCGGACCTCGAGGAGGAAAGAAAGTTGGCACGGAAAGCCTTGCAAAGCATAGCGGCATACAACCAGCAGCAGCAGACTGGGAGATTACGACAAGAAATTGAAATGTTAGCCCTAGCAAATAAAAATTGAATAGGACCAAATGTAGAGAGGATAAGAGCACTAGAGGTGGACTTAACACTGAGCGAGCTTCTCATGAAGCGACTAAGAGAACACGTCATGGTGGTAGAACAAAGCACAACAGCACTAGCAATATCATTGCTTATAAGATTAGGAGTTACCTAGGGCTCCAAGAGCCAATCGAGGATCCCCGTAGTTGTGAAACAACTAGACAAGTATTGGTCGATACAGTTGCAAAACAACTAGACAAGTACTGGTCGGTATAGTTTTGTAGAGCAGTTTAAGCAGGTCTGTAAGGCTAACGGCCTCACAGATCTCGCTCAGCGCTCACAAGCTTTCGGCCTATGCTTGGGCGATAAGGGTAGAATGTGGTACACAAGCTTAGATGTTGTGGAGCGCAACAATTTCAATGACCTCAAGAGTCTCTTCATTAAGAGATTCTTAGAGGCCGGATACTTAGATAATCTTATAGTTCAACTGATGAATGTCAAGCAAGGGGAACAAAGAGGACATCAGGGACTACGTTACTCACATGCAGAGTCTTTATAAGAGAATCCCCACTAACAAATGACCCACTGAGAGAGCGGTATCTACCGTGTTCATCAACAGAATACATAGTAAGGAACTCTACAAGGCCTTGGTAGGCAACTCAAGCTTGTAGAGAGATGCACTAACTAGGGCCTTTGAAGAGACCATACGAGTGGACGACCAGCTTAAGGAGAGAAACTCTAGGAGCTCGAATTGAGACAAAGTTGACTTAAGAACCCCATAAAAGGGCAACAACTTCTAGCAAATAATTAGGCCCAAGTACCAAAGACAAAGGGAAGGGTGCTGACCCAAGCTAGGAGTTAGTAGAGGTGAAAATGGAGCTAGCCAGACTGCAAGAGATGATGAGAAGACCTATGTGCCCACATATCCAATGCATGTATTGTGGCAAAAAACACCTTCTAGCTGAGTGTCAAGACCCTAGGTCTTGATCTTGCACCACAACTACAGCAGCCATGATGCCATGTATTGCAGACTGCCAAGGAGACTCCCATACACACAGCCTTACAACCAACCTTACCTAGGAAATAGGTCTCTGGATTTTTTTGGGAGAGGAGCCCTGTTGGCCCTTTTGACACCCAACGATGCAAAGCCAGTAATCTCTAGGATGGAGATCAATCCCACAGGCCTACCTAGGCCACCTGGACATTACGTAACCCACCCATCAACTCCAATCCACTACATGGAGGAATCAAAAGATGAGAAGCCTTACGTGAACCCTTACATCTCGTACAACCAAGAGGACAATCCAGTTCTTATGGACTATCAACTAGTGCCAGTGATGGCGTTAGGAAGAGGGAGAGGTAGAGGCTTAGGAGGGCAAACCCAAGAGCCAATTTCTTGTTGGACTTGTGGTTACCTAGTACACATCTCTTCGCACTACCCCAAGAGGGAGCAAGCTAATTGAGATAAGGCTGATCTCAAATGTGCTGAGTGTGGAATCACCCACCTTTTTGCTTATTGCCCTAGATAGATACCATCCTCTAGTAGTTTGGCAATGGTATCATCAGTTCCATTGGGGCTATTTGGCGTCGAGACACTCAACGGGTAGGCCACACCCATCCCATTGCATATCATTGCCAAGGCACCTAGTAACCTAGATGTCGCCTCAATCAAAAAGAAAAGTCATAGGCAAAGAATGAAGAAAAGTGAAACAAAGGTCACGTTGAAAACCGAGAGCATAATGACATTGCCTGTCAAAAATAAAGTCACGGACGTTGAGGTAAAAACATTTGCTCCAAAGACTACTGAGAAAGGGAATGCCAAGGTAGGTGAGTACCCCAACCTGAAGCGCCAACTTGAAGCCATAGAAAATGTTAAGGAGTGGGTGAGAGAAGCCCAAGAACACCTAAAGGATGCTGAGCCCATCTTGGAGGATGAGATTGATTATCTCTCTAACAAGAGCACACTAGTCTCTCCCACACAATCGAGAGATGCATGTACACCTCAAATTGTACCACCTAGACAGAGCTTTGAACTCCACACTGACCAGCAAACCAATTGAGGCCATTGGCCAAGAAGTGTAGAATTAGGAGACAAGCAAGCAGCTAGCAATCTTCTCACAATGCTAGTGACCACCCCTGTAACTCTGAGCCTAGGAGATCTACTTAGGCACCATCCGACACTATGGCAGAAGCTAAAGCAATGGGTGGAGGGATCGATGGAGCAAGCTGCCGCTAACTTGCAAGACCACAACACAGTAATGCAAATACCGAGCCTGATGCCACACTCAGTACCCAAGTCTTTGCATGTTAATGCTTTCTAGAAAGGCATTGAAATGCACATGGTCTTGCTAGTCCTAGCTCTAGGTGATACCACAAGGAAAGAGATTGTAGACACGGGGGTAGGAGTCAGTGTACTTAGCCACGCAATAGCCTAGGCTTGGGGTAACCTGCGTGGTTGAGAATGCTACGTCATGCTAGCTAACGAAACGAAAGTGAGGCCATCCGGAGTGCTGAAAATTTGGCCATTGAAGATCACAGGAGTCCAGTTCTTTGTAGACTTTATAGTCATGAAAGGAGTGGACTATAATATCTTGTTAGGTCAACCCTAGATGTGCAATGCACGAGTCATAGACGACTGTGGGAACGGTCTAATTTTCTTGGGCAATTGGACGGAAGTGGTAAGAGTGGAGATGGATACTTGGAAGACTACACCTGTCGACCTAGACACCATCTCAACTATGCTCAAGGGCAACACTTAGATCAGGAAATCGTACAGGCCATTGACTAAGTATATCCCTAGCCCTAAGGATGAGTGAGATTGGATGCATGTGCTAGCCACAATCAATCTATTATTCTTGGATAACAAGGAATATGAGCAAGCTGCTAAGGAAGTCATCGATAAGCCTAGAGACATGTCCTTAATACCAATCTACATGATGGCTAGGAGCTTGCATGGGTAGCCCGCCTTTGTCACATTCCACATCCCAAACAACAAATGAGACCTCCACGAGATCCTAGAGCACCTGACGGATAGATTGGTCGGTAACCTAGCCGCAAATCTTAAACCACTCAAGGATCTGTTGGATGAGCCCAAGTGGCAATGGACCAAGGTGCATGACCTAAAATTTATATGCAATTGGGCCTTAGTCACTGATGACAAGGAACTGCACTTAGGAGATGATGAGTAGTTGGATAGGGACCATTTCGATGATGAGTATGAAGACTACTATTCCTCCAATGAGACGAGAGTGAAGAAGAGATTGACACAATAGAGTACGACACTGAGGGGCATGCAATTGAAAAAATACGAGCAGACTTCAAACCACAGAAGAAGAGAATCTTCAAAATTGAGAAAGGAGTCATGCAAATGGGTTGCGATCGCACTTGGTTGGAGCACATAGGAGCGATTGATTATGAAGGAGTGGGTCTTGCCCAACCAAGTGTCACACCACTACTCAGAACGGAATCACCGTCAAAGCTACAACCTCCAGGAGAGTCTCCCTCTTCTAGCGAAGACGAAGAGTTTGATTCTAAGTTGGAAATAAGCTCGGACAATTATCTTGAGATACCTCGACCACCTAAGACCAAATGTACCAAAGGAGACCTACCAGTCCACCTAAGGCGCCAAAGGTTGCAGGAGGAAAGGAGGAAGCAACCTAGGGATCGGCAAGCTGAGAAGCAGAGGAAGCCATAAGACCTACCGAAATGATTCACGAGGTTTAAGAAAGGTCTGAGGGTAGTGGTCTTACTAGGAGCCAAAACACGAGGGCAAGCACGCGAGCCTATAGAAGGACCTACCAAAGTCAAGGAGGTCAATCTAGTTGAGGAAGGGAAGATGCCCCAACTTATTTTTATGGCCGATGAATTGATTGAGAAAGAGGAAGAAACCCTTTTGCCCTTCTTGCAAGAGTACGTAGACATATTTGCCTGGTCTCTCAATGAGCTAAAAGGGATATCCAAGTGTAGTGACTCATAACATCCCAATGACACCCGATGCAACACTGATCAAGCATCGACCATATCCGATGAATCCCAAACATGCTCATGCGATCAAAGAGGAAATTGAT
Organism: Lygodium microphyllum; assembly: GCF_053477565.2. Lineage (NCBI taxonomy): Eukaryota > Viridiplantae > Streptophyta > Polypodiopsida > Schizaeales > Lygodiaceae > Lygodium > Lygodium microphyllum. Next base: position 60,032,381 of record NC_141158.1, on the reverse strand, counting down.
AAGCTGCTAAGAGCAAGATTCATTTATGAAATTGAGCACACATACTGGGTGTTCACCCTCAGACGAACAAGGTGGAAAATCTGAAAAATCTAAAGTAGAAAACAAGGCCAAGGCAAAAGTGAAATGGAAGACGAAGGCACACCAAGGAAAATATGGAAACACAAGAAGTGCATGAAATTCCTAAATTAAGGACAAAGGTGCAAAGAAAAAGCGCAAGTCAATACTTTTGTAAAAGAGCACAAGGCTCATCATGATTTATTTTAAGAGCGTCGAAGGCTCTCACCCGTGCAAATTGTAAAGGTAGATGGGTGGTAGGAAGAAAGCTAGGAAGATAGCAGGACAATAGGAAAAACGGCCTAGCCCATGACCGCCCATGTAAAAAATGAGATAAGGGGATGACCGCCTAAAAGGGATTTAGGGTTTTGTATATAAAGTTAAGAAGTGAATGAGAAGCTCATTCTTGTGTGTGGCCAAAAGTAGCTCTCCTCTTCTTCTTCTTCCTGCTTATTTGAGCTTGTGCTTGAGAGAGGGAGTGTGAGAGTGTGAGGGAGTAAGTGTGTGAGGGTGAGGGACCGTGGTGGAGAAGCTCTCCATCTTCTCCTCTCTTCTTCTCTTCTCCTTTCTCTTCTCTTCTCTTCTCTTGCTCGCAGCAATGGAGCTTAATGATCGAACTTGCTTGAAGCTTACACTTGGATCGAGGAGCTACTAGAGTGCTTGAGAGAGGAGGCAACTCGATCGGGCATGGAGGTAAGCTCACTACACTCGTAGAGAGAGATAGCACATCGACTATGTGAGAGGTAGCCATTAGTGCTCGGCTTGAAACACTTGAAACAATAAGCGGTTAGTGGGTCTTGGAGGTTGAGCTTAAGCTCAGCTCTACATTTTGGTTCCATTTCAAGGACCAACGGATTCAAGCCTTGAGTGCTTGCGCGCTTTGAATCGAGCATTAAAGTAGGGTTTTCCCCGAATCGGTGCTTGAGGTAGATAGGTAGGAAGCAAGGGAGTTGGAAGAGGTATTTGATCTCCTTAGCAAGTAACTTTTTGGTTTTTTGGATTTAGAAAGGTAAGTTGGAGTAGTGTGGGTGTTTACTTTGTGATTTGGATGCATTAGGATAGGAAAAAACAAAGAAAAAAAAAAGAAAACAGGCGTTAGGGTTTCTACTGTCATAACATGGCAACAGGATTTGATTTGTTTTCCGATTTGTATTTTGGAGTTTATTTGCTATTCCAAGTATACACAATCCTTCTTCATTAGGGTCTATTCTTAGATTCTCGAAGTTTGTGCAACCCCTCATAACCAAAATCGTTAGAATCCAGTGATTTTTGTCATCCCTGAAAACTCATCGCAGGAATCAAGCATTGTTACCAAAGTTCGATTCCCAAATTCGAATGGTCCAATTTTCGAACTCGGACCAACCCATTCTGTCCGATCGGACATACCTTGTCCAATTTCAAAAATCGAAACCCCATAATTGGATGTCTGATTCCCTGAATTGGACTCCCAAAATCGGACACACGAAAATTGAACACACAAAAATCAAACTGAACACACTTGGACTCGGACCATCTGATTGTCCGATCGAACCAACACAAAATCGGACATCCGATTCTGATAATCAAACTCCTAAGAATCGAACCTCTGAGAATTGGATAATTGGACACAAGGAAATCAGACACAAAAAAATCGAACCATCCAGAATCGAACCACTCGGACTTAGACCATCTGATCGATCGATCGGACCAACCCAAAATTGGACGTCCGATTCTGATAATCGGATTCTTGAGAATTGGACCTCTGAGAATCGAATAGAAAACTGTCAAAATTAGACACATGAACAAAATACAAATTTGACACATCTAAGCCCTAAAACTGACCTAGAAAAAAGCATCCCTTGTATGATAAACTACTTCTAGAAGAAGATCTACATGTGGCTAGCAAGCTAGGAGTAGGGAGCATGGTTCTTGATGTTAGTGCATATGTCTTTTGCCTCACTCAAGACCGTGCAATCCTAGATCTCTATGCTTCCCATCACAAGAACCCTAAACTGCTCTTGGTTCTACACTAGAGTCACCCAAACCTCTAGAGCAACAGAAAAAAATCTCTAAACACAACACCTGCTCTGATAAGAAGCAATGGAAGCATGTTCCAATGCTTAAGAACAAGAATCTAGAGCAAATGCCTGACTAGGAGTAACTTCCAATGCAATCAAATGAGGAGCTCAACAGAGGGGAGTAGCTGAAGAGCTAGACTCTCCAAAGAGAGAGGCAGTTGTACCCTCACAACCTAGCGAGGTTGTTTAGCAAGTCGCAGCTATGTAAACCATTCTGGGGTGGGGTGTAAGGGGCAGTCAACTGACGCTTAATACCCCTGTCATCACAAAACTTCTCAAAAGCACGTGAGACATATTCTCCCCCATTGTCAGTCCTAAGGCATTTCAGCCTATACCCAGTCTGGTTCTCAACAAGAGCAAGCCAACGCTGAAAGATTGCCAAGACATCGGACTTTTGCTTTATGGGATAAGCCCACACTTTCCTAGAAAAATCATCAATGAAGGTAACAAAGTACTTCGCGCCACCCATAGACATGCAAGGCATAGGCCCACAAACATCGGAATGCACCAATGCCAAGGGCTCACTCATGCGTGGCCTACCCGATTTCTTATGCGTAGACCTGTTCTGCTTACCATAAAGACATGATCACACGAGTCAAAACGTGCATAGTCCAAAGGCGGAAGATACTGCAAACCAGATAACATTTTCATTCCCTTCAAAGACATATGCCCCAAACGGGCATGCCAAAGTGATACATGTGGGATAGAGCCCACTGCCAAAACATGGTCTACAGAAGACCCAGATACAACAAGAGGATAGAGGCTGCCAGCCTTGGCGCCTCTAGCAAGCACAAGTCTGCCACGAGTAATCTTCTAGGTAGAATCCCCAAAACATACATGAAATCCTGCATCATCCAGTTGTCCTGCAGACATAAGATTGCGCGTAAGCACAGGTACATGACGTACATCCCTAAGCAAAAATGAACTGCTAGTGGAAAACTGCAACTGAATATCACCCATGCCCACAATGTCAAGAGACCTGTCGTCTCCAAGTCTGACTGAACCAGATATAGTGAGGTAAGAGTGGAACCACTCACGGTAAGGCGTCACATGGAAGGATGCTCCTGAATCCAATAACCAGCACTGTGCATACATACTAGATGTCTCAGTCAAGTGTGAAGCATCAGAAGAACTAGCTGCAAGTATAAACTCATCACCACCATCGGACTCCTCAGTCTGTGTGACATTAATTTCCTCAATCTTGACGCTGGACTTCACAGGTACTATGCTGCGATCAGAGGACTTCTCCTGCACTTTATCTTTCCCCTTATCCTTGCGCTTCTCATTGCGCAACTCATGACACTGTGGTCTAATATGGCCCTTTTTCCCACAATGATGACAAGTGACATTTGCATTGCGCCCACGCGACTTACTACGCGACTTGCCACGAGATTTAGACCGACCCTTCTGCGAGTCACGGCCTCGGCCATTACCACGGTCATACCTATCATTCCTGCCTCTAACTGTCAAAGCATGACTACCACGAGAGGCATCCAAGTTTTTGCGATTCACCTCTTCCTGAAGAAGAGCACTCTCAACATCTGTCAATTTTAGAGTAGCACTAGAGGCACAAAGAGCAGTGCGGAATACATCCCATGACTCATTCAGAGTCCCAAGCAAGAAAAGAGGAGTTACTTCCTCTAGTACATGTGCCCATTAATTTAGGTATTGCTTTCAAAGAAAACAATATCCCTAGTAGTACAAACTATATGGATACAACAAAAAATCAAAGCATGATCGTCAAAGTGCAAGAAACTTTTGGAATGTGAGAAACCAGCCAAAATTGTATAAAAAAACTTGGTTTTCTTACCATATTCCTTAGTTCTCTTAACATATTCCCTGGATGGCTATCTCTCAATAGGTCATGTTCATTGTCTAGACTTACACTAAAACAAACATCATGGGATTTTCTCCTCACAATGTGTATGTCTTGGAATTCCCTTGCCATTCTACAACAAGCATTGGTGGTATTGCAAGTTGATGCATATCAAAAATTTGAAAAGCCATGTGTATAGAACTAAGAAGGATATGGCATGCACTCATAGGAGTAAAGAAAGTTCATCCAGAGCAATATAAACCAATTTCATGGATGATTGATATTTTTCACAAAACATTCTAAAATATATAATGTAACTATAACACAATACTCCAATTTAAACTTCCAACAGACCAATGATTTCTTCATCTTTCTCCATATGTTCTATTACCTTGAGTACACCCAACAACAGCTGAATCAAGCCCTCAGTATGTAGTTTTAGTATATAGGTCCTATTATGGTCATGAAAGCCCTACTCACACCTAGCTATTATGTCTCTACAACACATGTATTGGTGGCACTTGTAGAGGGCAGGTTTTAGTCCTTTGATTCTTTATGGTGGTTACTCCTCTTATAGTAGCTAGGTAGTTTTGTTTGTTGCACAATAGCCTCTTGTTCTAATAGCCACCCCCCCTTTTTTTTAAATAGATACAATAGTGCCTACTTTGGAGTAGCCAATGATGCAATTAATCCATGAAGCACCATTAGTCAAGTGCTAACTTGTTGACAGGTAATCCCACATCACCATCTCGATTCTCTTTCTCCTTAGTGTGAGCTTTGAAGAAGCTCTTTTCGAATCTACAACAGTAAGTTCTTCCACTGCCTCACTAGATGTAGATCAATCTCTTGCTAATGATGTATGCGAAAAAAATATGTGAGACCCCTTTTTATTTTGTAGGACTTTGGACCTACTCCTGATGATCAGCCTTAGGCCTTCCCAAGCTATCCCTTCAACTATGAGGATGTAGGACCACTATGCTTGAAGAACACCAACAACTAGTAACATCTATTGCTCTTCTTATTTGAAGATATTGTATGTTCAAAATCTCATTAGCATACCCAAAAGAAAGAAAAACATACCATCAGAAGGAACTTTTAATCATTCGCTACATAGGAACAAAAAAAGGGAATTCCCTATCAATTTGCTAGTTAAGAATACACATAACTAGGGACAACAAATGATAGGGAAAATTGAATATTTCATAGTTAGAGAAAATTACGACATAGAGGAAATTCCCTACGTAAGTTTCCCTATTTCGATTACTTGGTTTCTCTAACTAAGAAATGTTCCATTTTCCCTATCCTTTATTTTCCCTAATGTGTATTTTTAACTAGGAAATTGATAGGGAATTCCATTTTTTTTCCTATGTAGGGAATGATTAAACGTTCCTTGTGTGCATGTAACCATCACTTGGAGATTATGTATCTAACATCTCCCCTCATTGAATTCAAAGCATGTTTCACGTGGTTCACAATGTGAATCTGCTTAAAAAACATATAAGAAACCCTCCTCACCATAAAAAACTTCATGTAAATGATGACAACTTTAGCCGTTCTCTCACTGTAATTTGCAAGCCAGCTAAGTCCTAGTGTAGCAATTTCTCCAAAATAGCCATTTTTGTCTACATAAGCACTGCATGGTGGAGCCTACTCATTCTCTTGCTCTTCCTAATCATTCAAAGAGCACTCTTCAGTCAATTGATGGCTATCCAAAGAGCCCATTGTCGAAGGGGTTTTAGTCAGAAGGTCATATCCATAAGGGATTAGAGAGAGATGAGAAAGTAGAGAATAGGAGATAGACAAGAAGTAAAAGAATAGGTAGGAGATCCAAATGAATATCAAGAATGTTGGAAATTAACTTCTAGTCAAGACATATCCATACATCATGAATCAATCATAAAACCTTTTGCCAAGTATGCCAAAACCTTTACACAAGAGTAAGACAAAGCTCAATGATTCAGACTATGCATGTATGGTATGTAAACTTTGTTGTATATCCAAGATAAAGAGTCCAAAAAATCCAAATATCAATAGGTTTAGATGATTTCTTTGTAGGAGAAGCTCAAGTACCTCTCCCAAGGTGAATTCCACTTGACTGTTTAAAACTCATTCTTCAAGAACCTTCTTGAGATCCATGGTTGTCTCAATATCAAACTACAGCTTATATCTTGGCTGCTTGCCCTTCTTTTTACCCTCTTGTTTGCTATCCTATTTCTACTACTGCCCAATCTCTTCCATAACATCCTCAGGAGAGGTGACTAATGTGTAGCTTTAGGCTGATACATTGGCTGCTTGCCCTTCTTTTTACCCTCTTGTTTGCTATCCTATTTCTACTACTGCCCAATCTCTTCCATAACATCCTCATGAGAGGTGACTAATGTGTAGCTTTAGGCTGATACATACTTCTTCTTGTCACTCTCTTAGATGTCCCTAAATTATCTCCATCTCTCTTCTATTTCTCTTCCACAAGTATATCCATGTTTTACTTTTTTGCTAAATATGTATACATTGAATATGCATCTACTGGTGATTCCTAGCTAGTCGTGTCATGAATGTCTTGTCTTGCATGAGACATTTCACTATCAGTAGCTTTTCTCTTGCTGCATGCAAGGCATGTGTCCATATTCAGATTTTAGTATGCATGTATGGCATGTAAAATCTATTGTAAATCCAAGACAAAGAGTCCAAACAATCCAAATGTTAGTAGGTTTATATGATTTCTTAGTAGGAGAATCTCAAGTACTTCTCTCGGGAGAACTATGTAATGATAGAACCAGAGATTATAAACAAAATCCTTGCATGGGAGTCCAAAAACACTTCAACCTTGTGTATTCTTGGTTATTATAGCAGTCATAAATTGATCATTTTATGACTAAACTCTAAGACAAATGGTTCTTGGAATATCTAGATAGTGACTTAGTAGAGATAAGTCCTCCCTACCTCTAAGGCACTCAACTTTTTGCCTTTTCACACCATAAACTAAAAATTACATGACATCGCCTCTCTATCCAAAGAGGCCACCTTCTACAAGTAAAGCATGGCTCTTCTATATCCTCACAAGTAGGGTCATCTCATCTTGTGGCATGACCACTAGTACTTTTGAAGGGAAAATTCATGCAAAAATCTCCACCATCAATGCCATTACCATTGTATCTAGTGCTACCATCTTTATGCTACATAATAGGCTAATACACTAGATCATATCTCACCCTAATTTAAATTATCAATCTTCCATCACATTAGCAGAACCCAACCATTTTTCCTAGCAAACCCTCAAACAATAGGCTCATTAAATACTTCAACACATTGTAGTCAAGACTACTTTGAGCTATCTGCATGAATGACTCGGGCAATCCAACAACATTTGATGAGTCAAAAATCCTATTGCTTGCACTTGCACTTGCATCAATAGATGAAGGAAAGTGTGATTGAGTAACATAGGTTGGTTGAGCCCTTCAGTGTAGGGAAATAGTATCCTTGCAAACTCTGTGGTCTGCAGTTTACGATGATTAGGCTTTGTCACTAGTTTACACTCCAATAGTAGAAAGCATCCAATCCCTTGATCATTATGGGGAAAGAAGAAGCACATGAGAGTCAAAAGGCCAAGTCTTACAACTATGGAAGGCCACCTTTCACCATTCCAAATGCTTCCCTATCGTGAATATCTAGATTCCTTCCTCCTATAAAATTGAATAGGCCACCCCCCAAGCTGATCCAATAGCCCCTCTTCCATCTATACACACAGGTCTTGAAATGGCAAAGAGCATGCCTCTCTTCTCTCTTGTATCTATTTTAAAGTGACATTAGCTCCAAGGAAACCTCCTTCAACATGCCTTCTATCATCATGCTTCAGTGACCATAGCATTTTGTGGTCTGGATCCACCATTGGTAGCCATTGTGAAATATGCACTAGCGCCTCAGACACCAACCAACCTTCAGCCATGCCACCTTCTGGCAAAGCTCGTTGTCGTACAATGCCTTTCAGGGATTTCATCCATCTCTCTCTCTTTTTCTCTTTCTTTATTATGCTGTATGTATTTCCTCTCTCTCTCTCTCTCGTTCCTTCTTCTTTTTTTCTCTTCCTCCCTCTCTCTCATTTTCTTTAACGATCACGGCTACGACTACGATGAAGACTATGACCACAACTATGACCACGACCACGACCACGACCACGACTACGTCTACGACTACGTCTACGACTACGTCTACGACTACGTCTACGACTACGTCTACGACTACGACTATGACTATGACTACGACTACGACTACGATGACCATGACCATGACTACGACTGCCACTACGACCACGACCACGACCACGACCACGACCACGACCACGACCACGACCACGACCACGACGACCACGATCACGACTACGACCATGACCACGACTATGACCATGACCACGACCCCTACCACGACGACGACTACGACCACGACCATGACCACGACCCCGACCCCGACCATGACTACGACCACGACTACGACTACGACTACGACTACGACTAGGACGACGACGACGACGACGACCATGACCGCGACTACGACCACGACTACAACTACGACTATGACCATGACCACGACCATGAATACTTATATAGAGATGAAGAGAGAGACAAGAGTTAGGGAGGGAGTAAAGTTAGAGAAGAAGAGGAGAGAAATGAGAGAGGTAGAAATAAAAAGAGAGATAGAGAGAGAAAAGAGATAGGGGAGAGAGAAGGATTTAGGGAGAGTATAGGAAGAGAGAAAGAGGGAAGAGTGAGGGAGAGAGAAGAGAGAGGAGAAAGAGAGAGAGATCTGACTAGAGCATTTGACACCCATAGTCAACACACCGTGGAAAACACAAGTACAAAATAATAGTTATAAGACTCGAGGTAGGATTTCAAAGTCTTACTGATTTCAATCGGTCATGGATGCCATACTATGGGTAGGTTGGACTCACTAAGAATAGAATTGGCGATTCACCTCATCTTATCTCCATCATCAATAGAATTCTCCTTTACCATTAACAACTCACCCACCTTCTCTCCACACTATTGCACACTGCATTCTCTATGAGGGCATGAGATTGGGATCTCCATAGATACCAAAGCATGATCTCTAGGTTGATGGTTGCAATATATACTACTACTACTCATGGAATAAACTTTAAAATAGTTATTATGCTCAAATATATGCTTGTTAGAGCAAAAATTTGTTCCTAAGACTATTCTAAGGAAGAAAGAGGGTTAATGATAAAAGAGTATCCTTCCTTGCAAATGATTTTATATTATATTTTTAAATTAAAATTGATAGTTGAAGATGAGTTTCCTAAGAGATCTTGTGGTGATGTTGTTTTAGTTTTTACGAAGCATATGAATGATACTGTTTTAGTTTTTTGTATTTGTCTTTTTAAGAAGAGATTGATTTTTATGGAATATCCAAAGTTATTTTTGGATTTACGTTATGAAAAATGAATGTTTTTTCTAACTGATAGGTTGATTGCCTTCGTTGTATACTTGCGTGGTGGAGGGTAGGACAAGCCCCATGTATGAGAGGTCTCTTTGGAGGAAGAACATTATGCTAGGAGGCGCAACTGTGCTAGGGTTCTCTAGCCATATATCCCTTAGGTTTGTTGAGGATCGGCCTAACCCCTATGAGCCTAGGATGAGCTTATTGTAAGGTCTTATTTCCTTTTCTCTCTTTCTCTCCCTCTCTCATTTCCTCTCCCTCCCTCCCTCCCTCACCCTCACCCTCTCTTTCTCTCTTTCCCTATTAGGTTTAATGATTTTTCTCTCTTTTTCTCTCTTTTTCTCTCTCCTCTCTCTCTCTCTCATTTGTTTTTCTCTCTCCTCTCCCTCTCTCATTTTCTTTTCTCTCTTCCTCTCCCTCTCTCATTTCCTCACCCTCATGATGGACCTAAAAACGGGCCGGCACTGGCTCATGCACTAGCCGGACCTCGTCACTATGCACAAGACAACCCCTCGGCCTCGCGGCCAGGAGCATCTATCAAAATCTCCGCCTTCCTAAACATTGCGTTTGTAATACGTTGTAGTCCAACTGATCCTAACCCAATATTGCTCCTCAGAGGGAGTCCCTTTCACATAGCCAAAAGGCTCGAATCACACACACATGGGGTTCCTCCTACGGCTGAATGCCGTCAACCCTCTGCGACTCTCCTACACCTTGGGGATTGGCCCCTCGATGCGTCGCTCAACATTTAGACATTTCGCACAAACGTCGCTCAAGGTACCAAATAAACGTATCCAGGAATGTACCATTGTCCTTACTTGACTTCCCCTATAACCCTCGTCTATCCTACAACATGGGTATCTCACTGCCTCTCAACGGTGGGTCAAAGGCCTACTGAAAACAATTGCTATGCATGTCCAGGAGCTGACTCTGATACTTTTAATTTCCTCTAAATGATCATGCAAAGAGGTGGATGCCTAGTGCTCAAACATTTTAAAAAACCAGCAGCATGCAAGTGCAAAACATCTCCTTCATGCTTTTCTTTCTAACCGCTTTGTGCTTCGCTGCAACACCTAGCACCGAAGTGATCTTCGTGCTACTAGGTTTTAATTTTTATCATTATTATTCCGTCCTAGATGCAATGCATATAAAATCAGCAAATTATTCCTCATGCTCAGCGGCATTTAACCATTTTTTCCACAACTCTACCCTTCCCCGTTGATAGTGCATCATTACATTCATTTCTTTTAGGGTTTCCTTATCATTTTATGTGGAGAAAGGAAGGAAACACGCACTAAAACATATAAACAAGGCTGAACTGAAGCATAACTTCATGCCCCAGCCTTGCTATACATCAACAAACATAAATCCTATTTTTCTATATTTTTCGTAGCCCCAAATGTATTTTTTCCCCTATTTTTCATGGTGTTTTTATCATTTTCCCGCCATTTTCTTCATTTTCTTGTATTTTTTAAATTGCTGAAAATGAAAACCAGTTTGTGGGCTGTGGCCCTTAGTTCATTTGCAACAAAATTGAAAGATTAGTTGATGTGTATCGACGGTTTTCCCCATTTATATGCCCAAAACCCTTGTTTTTCCCCATTTTTCATGCGTTTTCGGGTTTCTTGACATTATTTCGAGCCATGAAATGCATGTTTTTCATAATTTCTGGTTATAAACAGTAAGAACTCAGAAGAATCAGCAGCATAATCAAATCTTAGTCCATATGAACGGCATTCCATCAATCAAAAGCATAAAACACTAAATTTTCTTTGTAATTTTTTAGTTTACCGCTTAAACGCGTGTTTCGGGTTTTTTTCCCATGGCTGTAGATTTGGAAAACAGCAACACTTCATGTCCAGCAACATCACAAATCACCATTCTCAGCCCGTGTAGCAATCCGGTCCATGCCGGACAAGCCTCCATCATTCTTTCTTCATTGCTCCTTCCCACACATGAACTGCCTCTTAGAAGAGAGAGAGGGAGGAGAGAGAAAGACTAGAATCAGAAATTTCAAACCAGGCCACCATTCGACGGGCGAAGGGCGGCGATAGAGTCAGGGTTCAGAGGGAAACGAAGCCCCATAATCATTGTGGGGGGTTGTTTGCAGGCTGCCATCTCCATTGATCAACAATGGGGCGCATTTTTCGGCGCCATGTTGATCACGCTTCCTCATCTCTTCTCTCTCCACGATTTTGTTGTTGCATTTCATGTGGCATTTCATTTTGGGCCCCAAGGGTCACTTACTCATTTGGCCAAACTTTGGTCCACCTTTTCAAATCTTGACCGGTTTCTTGGCCATTTCCCCGTCCGGACTCGGAATCGAGCTCTGAAAAATCCTGGGCGTCCGGCTTAGCATCCCGCATTTGGCCAGTAGCTTGTGTCAACCCGCACGACTGTCTGAAAAATTATGAAAAATCACCAAGTGTCGCTCGGGCGCCTTTAAAGCACTTTGGCGCTTAAAATCGTCCTAGATCGAGCCGCCGCCTTTGACAGTGAATATTTTTCCCTTGATATTCATAATTTTTAGCTATTTTTAAGCACTTCCCGTCACCTAAATTCCGCTCTCATTGGCGACCACGGGATAGGGCGACTCAGCCCGTCGAATCCACGAACATATCTGCACATAAACAACCAAAGAAGCATCAAACTGATACAAAACAATTATCACCAGAAAACTCAGCACAATGCTCCCCCACCCCTGGACAAAACCAAGGCATGACATCCACAAGGAATAGGCCTAGCATCATTTAATAGAAGATCCGAAGTGAATCACTAACCAGCTACTCCAACAAAGCCAAACTAAAAAGAACTGCCAAAGAGGTTGCCCTAAGTGGTAGTCTGAACGACTTACCAACTAAAGACACCACAACTAGGAGCTCCTACAAGGCGAGGACTCCTATAGCCTGAGCAAAGGATATTTTCTTTCAGTATATCTCTTCTTTGAGGGTTTTTATTGGATGAACATACTTGGGCATGTAAAAAGGAGGGAGCTGAGCGTAGTGACCCAAGGAGAACAGGGCATCGGTCTCAGGACCTGTCTCGGCACCCAAGAACCTACCAAGCCCTCGCAAGGCGACACTTAATCCTTTTCTAACGCTCACTTTTATTTTCGCTCCAACCTTCCTGGTTTTGATATTACTTTTTCCAGCAAGAAGCCACCCCTAGGAAGACAAGGTATCGGCCCCGGGTCTGACTCGTCCCCAGGAACCTACCAGGCCTTCGCAAGGCAATGAGCAACGGCTTATATATTTTCATTTCTTTTCTTTTCATTGATAGGGGTTAGAACCCCTTTTTACACACCTTCGCATTTATATTCATCTTTTAGGATATTCAGGATTTCTGGACATCATTATTATTATCTTCTAGCAGGCTTCTCTAACTGCCTCACTACTAACAGGAACTCCTAGAACGGCTGCCTAGCAGGCTAGCAGAACAGAGCCACTAGGGCTTCCTTCTAAAACAGGTCTTTCAATGTCTAACAATGTCTTTACAGGAGGCAATGACTACTCCGACCTCCCTCAAACATACTTAGCCTAAACCTGGGACTTCATGCCTTGGTTGCCGGTCCCCAACAAAAATAGATCCCCTCAACAAGTACAAATACACATATAACAGGAAAGAAAGGTACTCGTAAAGGAGAAATATCACCTGGAGTGGCCACAAGAAGCTTCCATCGCAGCAAAGGCTCCTCCAGGCTCCACAAAATTCCACAACCCGCGAAACCTGTCCAGCACAACACTAAACAAAAACCCAATTAAACGCACCCGCACTAGACAGGGAAATGGCCCTCTTGGCCTAATGAAATCAGACATGACTTTGCTACTAAACTGTATCGGCCCTCTTGGCCTAATGAAATCAAACAATACTATGCAGAACATCCACCTGGAAACAACCATGATAGACATCAAAGCATACTATTCCCAGGGGAACAGGGCTTGTAGCCCTAAACTAGGTGCAGTAGATTATGACCTATCCCTCCTGCGTATATCGCAAGAGGTGTTCGCATCACATGTCGTCGAAGCAGTCTATGGGTCCGAGATAATAAAGATAGATGAGTCTCGCTTACCCTCTGCATCACCCAGATCAACCATCGTCTGCCAAAGAGGGCATGTTCAGAAAGCATACCCCACAAACGACCAGGTCCTGTCTCACCATCAATAGATATATCGGGACAAGGGCCACAATTAAAGAAGAGGTCCTCTTCATACGCAAGATTAGCCAATGAATCGGCAAACTGATTCCAATTCCGTGGAATCAGCTGAAAAGACACTCTATCGAATTCGTCTAGCAGGGCTATGGCAGTATGATGGTACATACAAAGGATCGGGTTCCGCACCATGTACGTCCCATTGAGTTGATTTAAAACCAACTGAGAGTCCCCTTTTATCAACAACTGGCGGATACCACCCTTCTTTGCAATATTCAAACCCATAATCAGGGCTTTGTATTCTGCCATATTATTGGTAAAATTCGCCCCGAGATAAGCAGCTAACTTCATGACAATGCGTCGTCGGGGGTCTCGGATGACAACTCCTACACTTCCTTTTTTGCAGGCACCCCTGGACGCCCCATCAAAGTACAAGGTGTACGTCCATAAAGGGTTTACATATCCTGCCATCCTGAACTCTACTCGTAATTATGGTAATCGAAATTCAGCATATTCAACGGGTGGACTGTAGGCTCCATCCCTCCATCATCATTGAATTCGACAGGGATGCTCGTCAAAATTTGTAGGCAGTGATGGCAGAAGACCTTGATCTCCCAAATAAATGTCCCGCCTTCTTGCTCAATCACCTTGTATCCTTTGCTCCACCAAATGAGCTTTCCCTGATGATACCTCTGTTCCAAATATGGGTGTTCTAAATAAGGGATCAGACGACCCATCAACCTCTATCACGATTTCCTTGCAGATGTTTGATCGATCTTTCCTAGACCTGCAAGGCAGTCATAGCATTAGTGCAATCAGAAGTAATAAGGTTTAATCTTATTAAGATTAACCTTATTTTTAAATTCTATCCCCTCAAGGTCAGCTAACAGCACTGTAGATTTATTCTTTCCTATTCTAACGATCCTATAAGGCCCATCCCATTTGGGTTCTAGCTTGCCTGGGAATAATTCACGTCGTGCGTCATAATACAGAACAAGCTGTCCTTTCTTGAAGGTGTACTTCTTGGCTTTAAGGTCGTGTAGCTTCTTAATTCGGCGTTTCGCCACTTCTTGGTGCAATAAGCTCTGCAACTTAAGCTCATCTAAATGTGCCAGTGTCGTCAAGCGCTCAAAAAGAGCGTCTTCATCGCTCAAAGAATGATTGATGGCGAACTGAAGAGTCGGCAGCTCAATCTCTAAAGGCAAGACACACTCCTCCCCATATACTAACTTGAACGGGGTATGGCCAGTGGCTCGTTTGAAAGTCGTATTATAGGCCCACACTGCCACGTATAACTTTTTATCCCAATCCCGTTTCTTTTCCGACACAGTTTTGGACAGGATGCCCACAAGCTGCTTGTTGGTGCTTTCAACCTGACCATTGGCTTGCGGATTATATGGGGTTGTCTTGTTATGCTTGATGTTCCACAACTCTGTCAAACCTTTGATCACCTTATTCAGGAAATGGGTTCTGCGGTCCGACACTAATTCTTTCGGCGGACCAAACCGGCATATTATCTGCTCTAAAAGGAAACTAGCAGTTTCTTTAGCATCATCTTTCCTTGTTGCTCGTGCTTCTGACCACTTTGTGAAGTAGTCAGTTGCTACAATGATGTATCGCTTTTGCGTAGTCGATGACGGAGTAATAGGACCCACAAAGTCTATTCCCCACTTCTCAAATGGAAGTATCGCCATAATAGGGGTGAGTGGTCGTTTCCTATTCTCTCGACTATCATGTCGTTGGCAAATATCGCATCGCTTAACATACGCAAACGCATCCTGGAAGATGGCAGGCCACCAATAACCTGCTCTTAAAGCCTTTTGTGCTGTAAGCCGTCCAGCAAAATGGCCACCGCAAGCAGAATCATGGCACTCTTCCAAAATGAATGGCACCTCGTCAGGCATCACACACCGCCGATAGATGTCATCAACCCCTTGCCGATATAATGTACCTGCGATCAAGGCAAACTTTAACTCTTGCTGCTTAATTTTCCTTTTCTCAGCCTTAGATAACTCGGATCCCGCCTCTCCCGTTGATAAATAATGCGTTATTGCAGCATACCAGGAGGGAATAGATGCCGTATCTATTTTAAATATCATCTCCATGTCACTACCTTCAGCCACAGATTCTTTCGGCTCCCCAAAGTCCACTAGACATTCCACGATGCCTTGCAACCTTGGTGGCTTACTCTTGATTTCATAATCAAATTCCTGCAAAGTGATCAACCATTTCGCTAAACGATCAGGCGGCTGTAACTTGTTCATCAATAGTCGAAGTCCCTCCGCCTTCGTATAAAGCACGACTTTTTCATAGAGAATGTAATGCCTGAACTTCTTGGTCCCAAAGACCATCGCTAGACACAATTTCTCCATGTAGGTGTAATTTATTTCGGATACCCCCAGCTTTCGACTAGCAAAAGCAATCGGGTGGTACCACTTCTCTTCCCAAATTTGGGCTAAACAGCAGCTGATACTATACATGGTGGCTGCTGAAAATATATAGAACACCTCACCTCTTTTAGGTGCTTTTAAAACGGGCGCTCTTGCTAGCTCTTGTTTCACGTCCTCGAATGCTACCTTGCAAGGATCACCCCATACAAACGAACAGCTAAAGGACAATAAATTTGTAAGCGGCAACGTTCTTTCTGCTAAGGCGTTAATGAATCTACGGTAGTAACCAACCGAAGACAGAAAGCTATGAACTTCTTTCGGAGTGCGTGGTGGACCCATGGCAACTATAACTTTGACCTTCTCGGGGTCTGTCGCAATTCCTACCGAACTGACCACATGGCCCAGCAATAGCCCATAAGGTACTCCAAAAGCACACTTCCGTGGGTTTAGGGCGATGCAAAATTGTCTACAGCGCTCAAAGCATTTTCTCAAAATGATCAACTGCCTTTCTCTCACGGTGGCGGCCCCTAAGTCATCAATAAACACCCTCAACTCTTCAGGGGATATGTCACCGAATGTCTTATCGGCTGTTCGTTGCCACGAACCAGGCGCATTGCATAAACCAAAAGCCATCACGTGGTAAGCAAAAGTGCCAAATACAGTGATAAAAGTTATTTTCAACTTGTCCTCTTCTGCAATTGCCATTTGGTTATATCCTGCAAAGCAATCCATAAACGAATATATCTCCCTACCCGCTAATTGATCCAAAATCTGGTCAATAAATGGTAATGGGTAGTAGTCCTTAACGGTCTGCTTATTCAGCTCCCTAAAGTCTACACATAAACGGATCTGATTATTCTTCTTCTTTCTAATCACAATTGGCGAACACCATTCCGTGTGTTGCACAGGAAAAATCAAACCCGCTTTTCGAAGCTTCTGTAACTCTTCAAACAGCCCGTCCCTCAATTCGAAAGGCATACGCCTTACTTTCTGCCGTACAGGACGACTGCCCTCTTTCAACGGAATTGTATGAACAGCAAGGCTAGGAGGGATGCCTCTCAACTCATCATAACTCCAGGCAAAGATATCACGGAATTCCTGGATCAAGGCCACATAGTCCTCCCTTTCTGCTGTGCTGAGCATAGAGCCTAATTTGATTGGCCGCGAATCATCAAGCGTACCAAGGTCTAGCTCGATAACATCTGCATCTCTTATACGATCTTGGGCCTCTATTGGCTCGTTCAAAGTGATCTGATAGATGTCCTCCGTGGTGGATCCCTCTTTGGACTCATCGCTTGATGATGTCTCACTGGCAGATAAATCTTCTAATGTCTCCAATTCTGTAGAAGATAGAGGAGCTCTCTCACTCTGCGGGGACTCAGGATAAGCATCAACCACCACACGCTGGGCACCTCTACCGAATATCAATCGACCGGCGGGTATATCAACTTGGTAATCCGCTTGCAAGATCCAAGGTCGTCCGAGTAATACTTGGTAACTTGGCCGCCCTGCAAAATGAATCACCCTAAAGTCCAACATGCATTCTACATTTGCAACAGTGACATGGACCTTAGTAATGCAGCCTTCCGGCTGTCTCAAACTGTCATCTGCCATTCTGAGAATTGTGGAGGTGTCTTTCTGAATCGCAAGACCCAACCTTTCCATCAGTTCAGAACTCATAATATTAACAGATGATCCCGTGTCGACAATGGCATAATCTACTAATATCCCATCGACATAGGCTGCAACCCTTGGGCAATGCTTCTCAGCATGCTCGAACCAGTCATCACCTACTCGCGCAATACCCAAAGGTTCTACGATATACCCGGTACGTAGAATCTTTCTAAATTCCTTGCGTACTCCTGGGGAAAGCTTAATAAGCTGTAAGAGGTTCACATCCGGCTTGACTTCGCAAAGAGAGCTCGCCAAATCGAATTCATGATAGTTCGATAGAGCTCGCTTTTCACACCAAATCATCCGCTCTTTAGGTCGCTGAACTGGCTTTATTGCCTCTTTCTTAACTTTCACCTTCTTCTTTGGTGGTTCCTTATCGGCTTTACTCTCTACGGGCTTCAAAGGTCCCCCTTCTAGGGCAGGATCCAAAACTTGCGTTCCTTTGTCGCCTTGTTTAGGGTTTCCGTCGACAGGCTTATCCATGTCGGCTTCTCTACCCTTTTTACCTCTTGTAAGGACAGCTCGTAGATTAGAGGTTTCAGCATCATTAACGCGTACAGCCTCAATCAAACTAACCCCACTACCACTTGGTAGCTCTTCCACTGTAGTCTTTGGTCGTTGAAGTATTTGTTTAGGCCCATTTTCTGGCTGGGAGTCATTTCCTTGGGCACGATGATTGACAGGCCCTGGTTGCCGACTACCACGCTGGAGAGAACTGATCTTACTCCAGCAAGTAGCTGCTAAATGGCCAGATTTTCCGCAAATGTCGCACTTAACATTTGGGCAATTCCTTGGATAGTGCTGCCCGCCACACCATTTACAACTAAACCTCGACGGTGCACCCTCCTCTGGGTATCTACTTCCTATCAAATTTTGTTGTTTTTTAAGGAAGTTGACATCAACGGCTATTTGTCGATACTGCTCCGTAATCATGTCGGTATAATGCTTCATCATGTCCTTAACCTCGCCAAGAACATTGGAAGAACTCGACTCATAGCCTTGGTCATTACCATGTCGTTCAATCGGCCTAACAATTCGATTAGGCACAGGTTGTTGAGTCACAGGCATGGTATTAGGATTGACCGCCTGGCCTCTACCATTTGGAGCCATTTGACTGCCCGTCGGCATCGACATGCTAGGGGGAGCTGGTAATAAAGGGACATTCTGTATCATGTTCCCTCTCCCATTAGGGTTAGCCATCGCTATCCCTTGGCCACTACTGCCATTGGCTATTGCCATATTGTTTCCCAATACTAAACCCATGTTCGAATTGCCTCTAGAAGCATAGGCTGCTTGTAGTCGGGATTCCACCTCTTGTGCTCGTGTAATGGCAGTATCTATATCCCCCAAGGGGACACTACTCAACTGCAATTGGATATTGAAGTCCAACCCATGTAGGAAATATTGCAATTGGGCAGCTGCGGGGATAGGGATAGAGGTGTCCAACTTACGGAAGACCTCTTTTATCTTCTTCGCATAAGCACGAATATCCTCGTGTGGATCTTGGCGGGTCACGTTGAGTACACGCAACCAGTATTGCCCACCCCTTTCAGGGGCAAACTCCCTTCGAAAAGCTCCATAAAATGCATCAATGTTCAATATGGTTCCGGCTTCTAAACCATGATACCATATAGCAGCTCTTCCTTTGAGAGTCATGTTGAAGAACATCATTAAATGTCATTCCTCTTGAATGCGACAGTTAAACATCAGCTTTTGAAACTCCCTAATGTGGAGTTCCGCATCTTCCTCAACTAGCCCATTAAAAATGGGTAGCGGGTAACCTAGAGCCGGCAAATCCGTCGTTCCTGCTGGAATTGCAATAGGCTGCGCCATGACGCGGATTGGATTTGCACTAGGAATAAAGACCGGTGGGGTTACCCCTCCCGTACTTGACGTGGATTGGCTTATAGAAGGAAGGGGAGCACTAGAGCTTCCACCTTCTCCTAACTTGTTGCTTGTGGTCCTAAGACCACTAGATCCACTCCCTCGTAAGGGTTCAGCACCGCTACGCTTAGGGGAATATCTCCTAAAAATTTCAGCACGTCGCCTAGCTCTTTCGTCTCTTTCTTGCTTTTGGATTTCTGCTAGACGATGCTTATCAATAAATAACGGATCAATCTCAGTATCCTTTGGCATAAACTGCTAGTTGGTCCTTAAACAACTAGGATTCGAGAACCGCCACTTTTAAGCAGCTCCCGGCAGACGCACCACTGATGGACCTAAAAACGGGCCGGCACTGGCTCATGCACTAGCCGGACCTCGTCACTATGCACAAGACAACCCCTCGGCCTCGCGGCCAGGAGCGTCTATCAAAATCTCTACCTTCCTAAACATTGCGTTTGTAATACGTTGTAGTCCAACTGATCCTAACCCAATATTGCTCCTCAGAGGGAGTCCCTTTCACATAGCCAAAAGGCTCGAATCACACACACATGGGGTTCCTCCTACGGCTGAATGCCGTCAACCCTCTGCGACTCTCCTACACCTTGGGGATTGGCCCCTCGATGCGTCGCTCAACATTTAGACATTTCGCACAAACGTCGCTCAAGGTACCAAATAAACGTATCCAGGAATGTACCATTGTCCTTACTTGACTTCCCCTATAACCCTCGTCTATCCTACAACATGGGTATCTCACTGCCTCTCAACGGTGGGTCAAAGGCCTACTGAAAACAATTGCTATGCATGTCCAGGAGCTGACTCTGATACTTTTAATTTCCTCTAAATGATCATGCAAAGAGGTGGATGCCTAGTGCTCAAACATTTTAAAAAACCAGCAGCATGCAAGTGCAAAACATCTCCTTCATGCTTTTCTTTCTAACCGCTTTGTGCTTCGCTGCAACACCTAGCACCGAAGTGATCTTCGTGCTACTAGGTTTTAATTTTTATCATTATTATTCCGTCCTAGATGCAATGCATATAAAATCAGCAAATTATTCCTCATGCTCAGCGGCATTTAACCATTTTTTCCACAACTCTACCCTTCCCCATTGATAGTGCATCATTACATTCATTTCTTTTAGGGTTTCCTTGTCATTTTATGTGGAGAAAGGAAGGAAACACGCACTAAAACATATAAACAAGGCTGAACTGAAGCATAACTTCATGCCCCAGCCTTGCTATACATCAACAAACACAAATCCTATTTTTCTATATTTTTCGTAGCCCCAAATGTATTTTTTCCCCTATTTTTCATGGTGTTTTTATCATTTTCCCGCCATTTTCTTCATTTTCTTGTATTTTTTAAATTGCTGAAAATGAAAACCAGTTTGTGGGCTGTGGCCCTTAGTTCATTTGCAACAAAATTGAAAGATTAGTTGATGTGTATCGACGGTTTTCCCCATTTATATGCCCAAAACCCTTGTTTTTCCCCATTTTTCATGCGTTTTCGGGTTTCTTGACATTATTTCGAGCCATGAAATGCATGTTTTTCATAATTTCTGGTTATAAACAGTAAGAACTCAGAAGAATCAGCAGCATAATCAAATCTTAGTCCATATGAACGGCATTCCATCAATCAAAAGCATAAAACACTAAATTTTCTTTGTAATTTTTTAGTTTACTGCTTAAACGCGTGTTTCGGGTTTTTTTCCCATGGCTGTAGATTTGGAAAACAGCAACACTTCATGTCCAGCAACATCACAAATCACCATTCTCAGCCCGTGTAGCAATCCGGTCCATGCCGGACAAGCCTCCATCATTCTTTCTTCATTGCTCCTTCCCACACATGAACTGCCTCTTAGAAGAGAGAGAGGGAGGAGAGAGAAAGACTAGAATCAGAAATTTCAAACCAGGCCACCATTCGACGGGCGAAGGGCGGCGATAGAGTCAGGGTTCAGAGGGAAATGAAGCCCCATAATCATTGTGGGGGGTTGTTTGCAGGCTGCCATCTCCATTGATCAACAATGGGGCGCATTTTTCGGCGCCATGTTGATCACGCTTCCTCATCTCTTCTCTCTCCACGATTTTGTTGTTGCATTTCATGTGGCATTTCATTTTGGGCCCCAAGGGTCACTTACTCATTTGGCCAAACTTTGGTCCACCTTTTCAAATCTTGACCGGTTTCTTGGCCATTTCCCCGTCCGGACTCGGAATCGAGCTCTGAAAAATCCTGGGCGTCCGGCTTAGCATCCCGCATTTGGCCAGTAGCTTGTGTCAACCCGCACGACTGTCTGAAAAATTATGAAAAATCACCAAGTGTCGCTCGGGCGCCTTTAAAGCACTTTGGCGCTTAAAATCGTCCTAGATCGAGCCGCCGCCTTTGACAGTGAATATTTTTCCCTTGATATTCATAAATTTTAGCTAATTTTAAGCACTTCCCATCACCTAAATTCCGCTCTCACCTCACCCTCACCCTCACCCTCTCTTTCTCTCTTTCCCTATTATGTTTAACATCTTTTCTCTCTTTTTCTCTCTCCTCTCATTCTCTCATTTTTTCTCTCTCCTCTCCCTCTCTCGTTTCCTTTTGCTCTCTTCCTCTCCCTCTCTCATTTCTTCTCCCTCCCTCACCCTCACCCTCACCCTCACCCTCTCTTTCTCTCTTCCCGTATTATGTTTAATATTTTTTCTCTCTTTTGTCTCTCCTCTCCCTCTCTCATTTCATATAGACTTCTAACTAACAGAATCATGTAGGTTAACCATATCCATATAGACTCTGATTTTCTGCCAAAGAGACTAGACTTCATTGCATTCCCACAGTATGTGCTTGAATGTTTGATTATGCCTTCCACAAAAGGTACATAGAAGGGAAACACTAATAAACTTGGAGATCTTATCTCAGGGAACTAGTTTGCTAGCAACAATCCTCCAAAGCAGAACATTAACCTTATAGGAGGGGATGGCTTCCCATGCTTTCTTAAGGCATCTTTTCTAGCCGTCGAGAGTGGTATGAGGCTCTACTTTCTTCCAAGATTCAAGAGCTCTCAACAACCACTTGGAGTTGGGTGTCGACTCTCATCTTTGCAAAAACCAATGCTTTCTTGATTGGATTAAGTATGAAAGTGAGCAATTTAGAGCAGTCTTCAAAAACTAACGTAGGCCATATGTCTTTTAGCCTAAAGAGGGTGTACCAAAGCCATTCTACTTCCTTGGCATTGAGATTGAACTAGTCAGTAGCCCAATCAACTTCTTGGAATGGATGTCCTAAATATCCATTCATCTACACATGCCTTTATTGTGAATCCTAAGACTAAGGTTAGCATAGGTGCCTGTGGGAGAGTAATTATCAATGTAAGCATGAGGGGTGAGAAGATCTTCAAGGTTAGTGTGAAGCATTGGATTTTCCTACACTAGTGCCTTGGCACTAAGTGAAAGAAAAGAGTGATTTCTAGGAATTCATAATTTGTTGATCAGTGTTCGATTGCTGAATCTTCCATCTTGAAGGATCCCAAGAAAAGGATGTCATGCCATGTAGTGTCACAATCCATAGCCTCCTAAAGACTTTAGAGTTCAGTATCCATTTAGAAATCATGATGGACCGTGGCTCCTTCATTCTCCTTTGTTGTTATTGATTGCTTATTGTTTGCTTCTTGTTCTATTTTACATGTAACAACTCCATTATTCTTTAAGTATGCAGGGGGACATGGTCTCACTACACTCATTGATAATTTGTATGTGTGTGGCGGCCGCCCAATAAGTCATGCCTATTTATCGTTATCAGTCATTAGTTTTTTTGTGATGCATTATGTATTGTCAATTAATCTCTAGTTTTTTATATTACTATAGAGTGTGTTTGACACTCCATTGCATTGGGATGAGCTATCAAATGGTCAGGAGGTGCAGCAGTCACTTGGATTTGTGGAGTGTATATCCATTCTATTTTTTTCCCTGATCCATGCTAGCTCTTTCAATGTAGTTCTTCTTGGGTATATTTCTCATCTTTTCCATGGACTTGCATTTTGTGATATTTATAGATACATTTTCATGTTTGTTTTGGGCTCTACTCTCCATTGTTCCATGTAGTTCTATGAGTTGTCATCATTGGTCTTGTACTTATTTGAATATTGAATCAACAACTCTTTTTTTCTAGCATCTCAGGATGCATGTTGCTAGATAATGATTGTGCACTCAATTTATAATTGCTTTATGGAACATTGTTCAGCATATGGGACTGAAAGGGTAGTAGTGCAGCATGATGTGCCACCTTTTTTTTTCTTTGTAACCATTAATATTAGCATCGCTATCAACATTGGTAAATGTGTAAAAAAGCCTCGTTATTTGCATCGGTGCAAATAGCAACACATCTGTAGAGATGTAATACCAATGTTTTTAGTGATCATGAGGACAATTATTTTAACGAATATTTTTGTTGCATGGTATCCACATACATACCCAAACACTTCGAGGCTTTTTCCCTTGTACAAAAGCACTATGACAATATGTCCAAGTGCACCAATTAATTTGAATGTGCATCTTGGATTAGTGTAGCAAAGGCTTAGAATCTTAATGACTATTTGTTATAGGGGGTGACTCTTCACCTTTTTCACATGCTCACATAGTGTAATATTTTTGTTGAAAAATATTACTAGCCCGCGTGAGGCTCATGCAAATGACAATTCCGGCATTGAAGTTACCGACGGTGCAATATTTAAGCTATACGCAAGGTATCATGACTCTCCACTGCCAAAACGGGACCGAGGTTTAAAAACCCGCATAACCGCAGGTGAACATTCTCTTGGGAGGAGGTCAAGAGGATAATAATACGTTTATTGCAAATATTTTTATTACCTTCCCCTAGCCGAAGAGTGGCGTAGGGAAGGGGATGGGCTATTATAGCAACTTGAGAGGTGGAGGGGAAGAAGCCATGTAAGGGGGCCACGTAGGAGGGAGCCCTCTCCCCCCTATCCTATAAAAACCCCCTTTTGGGGGGGGGGAAGGGAGGCGTGAGAAAAGAAGGCTGTGCCAGACGGTGAAGACTATACTTGAGTGGAGGAAGGGTAATAGAACGACGTGCTACTGCGCTGTGTGGAGGGAGGAGGAGAGAGCTACGCTGTGCCAGTTGCCGCCGAGTCCAGAACGCCGTCTACACGCCGCCAACGGCCAAATCGATTGGCCTTCTTCTTCATCCACGTGGCCATCACACGCCCCCGGAAGCTTCTAAGGGGCTCCTCCAAGCGCCCCTTTCTGTGGATTCCCCACACAAGCAAATTTTACCCCGGTTTTCATTTAAGCCCCCTTTCCCCTTGCATCCCCCAAAAGCCATTTTACCCCAGTTGTAAAGTCCTACCTGTGGAGACCCTATTAAGTCCATTGTAACCTGGGATTTAAAGCCCTTTTCCATTGCATCCATCACAAGCCAAATCTCCTTACTGGGTTTAAGGGCTTTCCCATTGAACCCTCCTAAAGATAACTTTTCTTCCCTCTAAGCTTCGAGGAGGAAGCCTATAAGGCTTCCCCGTTAGATCCTCAAATAAGCCCATCATGGCCTTGAAGAAGAGGGGTTTCTCTAAGCCCCTTTCCACTCGAATTCCCCCATAAACCCATCTCTAAATTTTCCCCTCATACTCCCTCTCCATAAAGATCTTTATCCCTGGAACTTCTATGAAAGGAAGGAGAAGTTCATAAGTTCCCATTTTCGCAAAGCCCATAAAACCATTCCTAGTTGGAATTTCAAGGAGAAGAATCTCTCAAGACTCCGTTTCCATAAGGCTTTTGCAAGAACCCTCTCACGAATCCCTCTTCTTCGAAAGAAAGAAGGCCCAAGCTCCGAACCCTAAGGCCTTCCAAAGCCCAATTCCGCAAGTCGGTGCTTTGGTCAATGAAGCCGTACCTCAAAGGGAATTGCGCGTAAGAGGGAGAGGGGCCAAGATCATAAGACTGCGGCCAAAGCAAGAAGTTTGAATTCACGATGGCCCCTAAAAAGGCACAAGGCGCAACCGCAGGAGGATCATCTCCTAATATTCATGTGGACATTTCACCAAACCCACAAGTCTAGGTTTTCTTCCTATTTATTGATTTACGTCAAAGTATTGCAATCATGCATGGTTAATTCATGGAATTAGGATGCACTTATGCTTGTTAAATCCACCTAGTTTGATGAGAATGAATTACATTGACTATTTTTTTAAAAAGAAATAACTCATGATTGAAGATTGGTCACTTGTATTTTTCAATGGAATGAACGAAAGATGTCTATGCAATTCTAGACAAATCTTCTTTGTAATGATTCATTAAAAGTCATTATCAAGCATAGGAAACTGCAAAGCATGAAAAGATTCTAAGGTTGCATGAAGTAGGTTAACTCTAGTCAATTGGCATAAATCTCATTCAACTACGTAGTAGTTAGGAAAGGTTGCGTAATGTTCAAATCAGCGTACAAATATTTCATTTAGAAATGAAGTTAGGGAAAGGCTGCATGGTTCGTTTTAACATAAACCCTAAAAGCTTAGCAGCATGAATCATGAATGCATCAATGGAAATTATGCCATAACTTAACATACGCTTTGATCTTAACTAGAAAAGTTAGGGTTTGTAAATCTAATCATACGTAGAGGCAATAAATCATGTGCCTACGAGAATGGTATCGTAATGCAACTAGTTTTTCCCCTCTTTGATCAAGACAATATCTTTAGCAATAGTTCATCCTTGTAGTAAGACAAGTTAACTAGATTACCCAAACACCTAACCCGTAAAGGATTCGCTTAGGATGGTTAAATCTATACAATATACTCCAAGTGCTAACTAGGGTTTAGCACATTAAGGACTTGGCCTAGACGCACTAATTGCCAAGTCGAAACTCTCATAACCCTAAGTCCTGCCCACATTCACGAAATGTAGGGACAATAGGACGTACTTGCAAGAAAGGAATTAGGGTTTCTACCCTAAGGATCGCTTGTTAAAAAGATGAAACTCAGATTGAGTTGGAACCCTAGGATCGACGATGTCGGTCTAGTGCAATCGAGAATGGATTGGATATGAAGACACCCTAAAACCTGTTTCCTATCTAATCATGATTCGATGATTAGAAGACGCCATTCGATGGGTAAAATAGTCCCATGGATTGTCAAGAATCGTGTGGTGGGGAGACTTGCTCAAGATACTGTGCCGAACACACACAAAATGCACAAGGAGAAGCTTACTCAAGAGACAAGAAGAGAGATGGAGACCAAAACGTTTTCTTGCTAATTTCTTCTTCTTCTTCCACACACTTTTACAATGTACACACAGTATAGATAAGATACAACATAAAGGAAAGTGGCCTACTAAGTCAAACAATGCATAACCGACTATACTAGTCGACTGGCGCTATAACTATGCCAGCTGTAAATAGGTGTAACAACCTGAATATAATAAGTAATAAGTCAGTGGCCATGTGAGAGTCATAATGACCACCGACGTGCTAAGTGTAGATGTGTGGACCCATCTAACCAGGTGGTCCATCATCAATGTCCGCATGTGTTGAGCTTGTCATCTCAATACTCCCCCTCAAGCTCAACTGCATCTCTGCGACTCCAAGTAAGCTTCGAAACTTTTGAAGCTTCTCTGTACCCAATGCCTTCGTGAAGATGTCAGCTATTTGATCATATGTGCTGATGTACACCAAGTCAATCTCACCTGCTAGTACCTTCTCCCTCACAAAATGATAGTGTACCTCAATATGTTTTGACCTGGCATGGAACATAGGGTTCCTAGCCAACTGTATACTGCTCATGTTGTGACAATAAATGACAACTGGACCTTCCACCTGCACATCCAAATTAGCCAATAACTTTTGTAGCCATACTACCTCACATGCTGCAATAACAGCACCTCTATACTCAGCCGCTGTACTCGACAAAGCAACTGTAGATTGCTTTTTGCTGCTCCAAGTAACTGCTGCACTACCAAGAGAGAACATGTATTCACTGGTAGATCTTCTATCCCTAGCCCAATCTGCATGTGTGTATCCAAACACCTGTACATTTGTACCTGTCTCATAGAAAAGTCCATAATGTAATATGGACTTCACATATCTCAATATGCATCTGACTGGATCCAAATGTGGCTTTCTAAGTACTTGCATAAACTGACTCACAAGACCAACAACGTAGCTCAAGTCTGGCATTGTAATGGTCATGTAGATCAAACTCCCCACTATCCTCCTGAACATAGTAGGGTCTTCTATCTCATCCCCAACATCAGCACTCAACTTTACATTCTGCTCCAACGGAACTGAAAGTGGTTTGCATGTAGTCATACCATACTTGGACAACATATCCAAGCCATACAGTCTTTGGGATAGCCATATACCATCATCACATCTGATCACCTCAATGCCAAGGAAGTACCTTAGCTCACCTAAATCCTTCATCTCAAACTTCTTCAAAAAATCCTTGACTTCAGCAATCCCACTATCACTATCACCTGTAATAATCAAGTCATCCACATAGATGACTATGATGACCAAACCTGCATCTCCCTTTCTCACATAAAGTGAGTGATCAGCATCAAAAACATAAAAGCCAATATTGACAAGATACTCTCTGATCTTGTCAGACCATGCTCTAGGTGCTTGCTTGAGCCCATAGAGTGCCTTCTTCAACGTGCACACATACGTGGGATACTCTAAATCTTCATAACTTGCTGGCTGATCCATATACACTTCTTCCTGCAAATCACCATGCAAGAAGGCATTCTTCACATCCATTTGTTGCAATCTCCAACCTTTGGCAGCTGCCAAAGCAATCACACATCTGACAGTTGCCATCCTAGCAACTGGACTGAAGGTTTCATCATAATCTATGCCATATGTCTAGGCATAGCCTTTTGTAACCAGCCTAGCTTTGTACCTACTAATAGAACCATTTGCATTGTGCTTAATCTTATAAACCCACTTACATCCAATATCTTTCTTGCCCTTCGGCAATGATACTAGATCCCAAGTCTTATTGGCCTCTAATGCAGCCATCTCCTCATCCATTGCTGCATCCCAATGAGCATGACCAACAACCTCCTCAAAACATGTGGGCTCAACATCCTCAACTAGTTTCACCATATAAGCATAATGGTGAGCTACATAACCTTCAAAACCAAATCTTTTAACAGGGTATCTGACCCTGCTAGATCTGCGTACCACTGGATCACTCAATGGAGCCTTTACATTATTATGAGCTCTTTGTACACCTGGTGTCTTGACAGAAGGAATACCAAGCTCATCATCTAAGCTCTCTGAGCCACTGGAGTCTCCATCAAGAACTGCATCAATTCCATTTGACACTTTATACTTTTCTTTGTCTTTACTTGTAGTGCTACTAGATGCACCTGAAGATGTAGAGGTACTCCTTAGTCTCCTAGGCGAAGGACTACCAGATGATGTCTCTGGTCCACTAAGAGTCTGTGATTCTTGCTTTTCAACCTGCACATGAGTGTCATGATCATCATCATCATCCAATGCATCACCACTAGATGCATACCAACTGCTCATTTCATCAAAGATGACATCCCTGCTCACTTTGAACTTACATGTGCCAGGGTTATAATAGCGATACTCTTTCTGCTCTAAAGAGTATCCAATAAAGACACACTTTTCAGCCTTTGGATCCAGTTTCTTCCGCAACTCATCTGGTACATGAACATATGCAATGCAACCAAACACTTTCAAGTGTGAGACATTAGGCTTCTTACCTGTAAAACATTCTTCGGGGGTCATACCATGAACTGCAGCTGTGGGAGTTCTGTTCATAATATAAACAGCAGTATGAACAGCCTCAGACCAAAAATGCTTAGGCATATTCTTTTCAGCCATCAAGGCACGTGCAACTTCTGCAATATACCTGTTTTTCCTTTCTGCAATTCCATTTTGCTGTGGGGTATACCTGCATGTGAACTGTCTCTTTATCCCATGAGACCTCAGAAAATCACTGAACTCATTTGAGAGGTACTCTCCCCCTCCATCTGACCTCAAGCACTTTACTTTCAAACCTGTTTCTCTTTCAACTGCAGTCTTGAAAGTTCTAAAGTGCTCAAACGCTTCACTCTTTTCCTTCATAAAATATACCCACAGCTTTCTAGAACAATCATCAATGAATGTGACAAAGTATGAACTGCTTCCAAGAGATACATTTTGTGTAGGCTCCCAAATGTCTGTATGCACAACATCAATAATATTTCTGCTTACATCTCTGTCATGTGAAAAGGGTTGCCTTGCTTGCTTACCAAATTGACATGCTTCGCATACCTTATGAAATTCTGCAACTCTAAATGTAGGCAAACCTGTAACCAACCCTTTGGACTGCATTAATTTCAGCCTTTGTACATTTGCATGTCCTATGCGTTTGTGCCAAATTTCAATATCTGCAACAACACCTTTTCCTTTAGTATACATAGCAGCATTCATAGTAGGAATTCTAGCATCCAGAGTAAACATACATCCAACTCTACTTCCCTTTGCTACCAACCTGCACTTGTCATTGAAGTCTTCTACAAAGTAGCCCTTTGTATTAAATCTGACTTGCAGCCCTTGCTCTACCATTTGACCGACTGACACCAAGTTCTTTGTAATAGATGGCTCATGTAATACATCTGGAAGACTCTTTGTCTTACCATCATGCAAGGACAAGGGAACTTTTCTAATGTGTGAAATTGGGTGGCATGAATCATCACCCGTCTGCACATAATCTGCATTTTGCAAATCCTGCATCTCTCCAAACCACTCTGCATGGCTGGTCATATGATTGGATGCACCTGAATCAACATACCAAACATCATCATGTGTTCCCTTTCCTGTAATAGCACTCATCATATGCTGCATAACAAACAGATGTTCATTTTTTTCTTCATTCTGTCATGAAGACAATGCATAGTTTCCTTGCTGCAACTTACCATTGCGGATATCATATTTCTTAGCATAACATCGGGCTGCAATATGACCTGTTTTGCCACAGTAGTGACACACAATACCAGAGTTGTTAGAACCTCTGTTCTGCCATCCACCTCTTCCTCTAAAGCTCCCCCTGCCTCTAAAGTTACCACGACCTCTTGAAACCTGCATATCACCAAATTGCTGATTCAAACTATTTTGCTGGTTGTCACTACCACGTCCTGTACCTCTAACTCTTGAAGAGAACCTGCCACATCCCCTTCCTGAACTGGAGTAGAAAGCTTGGACCTGTTCATCACTTTTTGCAGATGTCTCACTCTGCATGTTGATCTCTTCAGTGATCATAAGGGATATCAAACTCATCGAAATCTGGAAATGGCTTTCTAACATATATAGAAGTTACAAAAGACATCCAAGCCTTTTCATTGTTAAGTCCACCCAAGGTAGACGACACCAAATCATCATCATCGGGCATTGCATCAATCGCTGCCAAGGCATCTGCAATGCTCCTTACCTTCAATGCATACTCATTGATAGACATCTTCCCTTTCTTCAATGTATTCAACTCTTGCTTGAGTTGAATCTTTCGTGCCTTTGTATTTACGGAAAACATACTTTCAAGTATGGTCCAAGATGCATATGAATTCTTTGTATTTCTAATATGTCTCAGCATATTATTGTCAATTACTGCAGACAGCCAATACGTGACCTTCTTGTCTTTTGCATTCCATTCTTTCCATGCCTTTGTCTCTTTTGCAGTTGGAGGTCACTCAAGAGACAAGAAGAGAGATGGAGACCAAAACGTTTTTTTGCTGATTTCTTCTTCTTCTTCCACACACTTTTATAATGTACACAAAGTATAGATAAGATACAACATAAAGGAAAGTGGCCTACTAAGTCAAACAATGCATAACCGACTACATTAGTCGACTGGTGCTATAACTATGCCAGCTGTAAATAGGTGTAACAACCTGAATATAATAAGTAATAAGTCAATGGCCATGTGTGAGTCATAATGACCACCGATGTGCTAAGTGTAGATGTGTGGATCCATCTAACCAGGCGGTCCATCATCAATGTCCGCATGTGTTGAGCTTGTCATCTCAACATGGATTAGATGCGCTTGTGCAACAAGTTGCAGAGTCGCATGATCTTGTGGTTTGATCACAAGAGAATGGCCAATTCTTGGGAATGAGATTGGCAGATTCTTGCGCAAGTTTGTCTTGCAAGAGGATGAGTAGTCATCCTGATATAGCACCTTTCTTGGGAAAAGTGACCAAGATAAGGGGATTAGATATTTGCTTGGAAGTAAAGGACAAATCAATAATTTGGAGTAACATATTTACTGCTAATAGAACTTAAGGTATTAGTTAAGTTGGGTTAATAGGGTACGGCCCTAACCCAAGGACATAGGGGTTAACAAACAAACCCTTGGGGATATTGCCAAGTCGCAATTAATCCCGGATTGAATGCTGGATGCATTCAGAGAGAAGGATTCACTCCTTAGCAGTTGACCAAATAACGACCACTGGATATGATTGTGCTTGTAATAGATTAGAGAGCACTGTTTGATTTGTTTGAACAAGGAACTAAAGGATGAAAATATATCTAATGCTTCAAGTTGAAGGCCTGAAGGGAGAGGCAGCCTCAGTTACCCCCGACTGTCTGCCTGACCCTAACCAAGGGTGTTATTAGCCGCGCCGGGAAGGTGGACCGAACCCGCCACGTGAGGTCTTTCCGTTGAGCGCTACTTGGAGCAGGAGGATGCTTGGGTGCCAGGGGGGCTCTGGCCATAAATCCTTTGCCTTCCGGGCCCTACACAAAAGGCCAACGTGACTCGGGATTAGATCTCGAGGCCCCCATGCTAGTCTACGGGTGGAATCTTGGATTAGTAATCCCTGTGAATTGTTGGATAGCCTTCGGGCGGATTATGGATAAGCCTACGGGCTGTACTTTATAAATGTATTCCAAAGATAAATATGATAACTTGTTGAAAAGGAACTTGTTTGACACTGTTTTTCTATGTCAAGTGCTAAGATTATGTGAAGGAACCGGTGCCTAACGCGCTAATTAAGGAAGCTGCTTGATGCATGACCAACTAAATGTGGTCGGTAATTAGACAACTAAAACAACCTGAGGAAAGTGCGGTGGATGTGGCCATGGATCCATCCTATGGATGGGTGGTCTTGGTTGGCCGGGAACGTTTCTCAATCATAATGGACAGCAAGGGGATCTTCTTAGAGGAAATGAATAGCAAGGGTGCTGACCTAGAGTCTAGGTGATAATAATCCCAGATTTATGCTGTTTTAAGGGGAACAGAATAGGACTATGCCTTATGGCAGAGAGGTCGGAGCCTTGAATCCCTCTCGTTTTCCATTCCCCTTGAACCAAGTGCAGCGTGAATCCGCTTCGGCCCTGGCATTTCTGCATAAATTAGTTTACTCGGGGTTCGACCCTAGTTACCATTTAGGAAATGAGCATTAGGGAAAACCTTGATTCAAGTCAGTCCTAAGCGGGAACGGCTAGAATACTTCCTCTACGTGGCAGACGCGGAAAGTCCTAGATCACAAACCCCGTAACATTCCATGGGAGTGCCGGGCAGAGCTTTCTAGACCTCCTTTCCGATGGACTGCTAAGACTTGTCCTGAAGGGAACAGGTGGACATGTTACACATAGTAAGGACTTGAGAAACTACTATGATGTCTCGATATTCGACTTGTAAGATCTCCATGGAGTAACACTCATCGTAGATTCTATCCAACAAGCATGGTCTGTCAAGAATCGCGTGGTGGAGGGGGTTGCTCAAGATGCTGCGCCAAACACACACAAAATGCACAAGGAGAAGCTCACTCAAGAGACAAGAAGAGAGATGGAGGCCAAAACGTTCTCTTGCTGATTTCTTCTTCTTCTTCCACACTCTTTTACAATGTACACAAAGTATAGATAAGATACAGCATAAAAGGAAAGTGGCCTACTAAGTCAAACAATGCATAACCGACTACACTAGTCGACTGGCGCTATAACTATGCCAGCTGTAAATAGGTGTAACAACCTAAATATAATAAGTAATGAGTCAGTGGCCATGTGAGAGTCATAATGACCACCGACGTGCTAAATGTAGACGTGTGGACCCATCTAACCAGGCGGTCCATCATCAATGTCTGCATGTGTTGAGCTTGTCATCTCAACACTCCCTCTCAAGCTCAACTGCATCTCTGCAACTCCAAGTAAGCTTCGAAACTTTTGAAGCTTCTCTATACCCAATGCCTTCGTGAAGATGTCAGCTATCTGATCCTGTGTGCTGACATACACCAAGTCAATCTCACCTGCTAGTACCTTCTCTCTCACAAAGTGGTAGTGTACCTCAATATGTTTTGTCCTGGCATGGAACACAGGGTTCCTAGCCAACTGTATATTGCTCATGTTGTCTCAATAAATGACAACTGGACCTTCCACCTGCACATCCAAATCAGCCAATAGCTTTTGCAGTCATACTACTTCACATGCTGCAACATCAGCACCTCTATACTCAGCCTGTGTACTCGACAAAGCAATTGTAGGTTGCTTTTTGCTGCTCCATGCAACTGCTGCACTACCAAGAGAGAACATGTATTCGCTGGTAGATCTTCTATCAGACATACTACCAGCCCAATCTGCATCTGTGTATCCAAACACCTGTACATCTGTACCTGCCTCATAGAAAAGTCCATAATCTAATGTGGACTTCACATATCTCAGTATGCGTCTGACTGCATCCAAATGTGGCTTTCTAGGTACTTGCATAAACTGACTCACAAGACCAACAGCGTAGCTCAAGTCAGGCCTTGTAATGGTCATGTAGATCAAACTCCCCACTATCCTCCTGAACATAGTAGGGTCTTCTATCTCATCCCCAACATCAGCACTCAGCTTTACATTCTGCTCCAACGGGACTGAAAGTGGTTTGCATGTAGTCATACCATACTTGGACAACATATCCAAGCCATACTGTCTTTGGGACAGCCATATACCATCATCACATCTGATCACCTCAATGCCAAGGAAGTACCTTAGCTCACCTAAATCCTTCATCTCAAACTTCATCTTCAAACAACCCTTGACTTTAGCAATTCCACTATCACTATCACCTGTAATAATCAAGTCATCCACATAGATGACTATGATGACCAAACCTGCATCTCCCTTTCTCACATAAAGTGAGTGATTAGCATCAGAAACATAAAAGCCAATATTGACAAGATACTCTCTAATCTTGTCAGACCATGCTCTAGGTGCTTGCTTGAGCCCATAGAGTGCCTTCTTCAACCTGCACACATACGTGGGATGCTCTAAATCTTCATAACCTGCTGGCTGATCCATATACACTTCTTCCTGCAAATCACCATGCAAGAAGGCATTCTTTACATCCATTTGCTGCAACCTCCAACCTTTGGCTACTGCCAAAGCAATCACATATCTGACAGTTGCCATCCTAGCAACTGGACTGAAGGTTTCATCATAATCTATGCCATATGTCTGGGCATAGCCTTTTGCAACCAGCCTACCTTTGTACCTGCTAATAGAACCATCTGCATTGTGCTTAATCTTATAAACCCACTTACATCCAATAGCTTTCTTTCCCTTCGGCAATGATACTAGATCCCAAGTCTTATTGGCCTCTAATGCAGCCATCTCCTCATCCATTGCTGCATCCCAATGAGCATGACCAATAGCCTTCTCAAAACATGTGGGCTCAACATCCTCAACTAGTTTCACCATATAAGCATAATGGTGAGCTGCATAACCCTCAAAACCAAATCTTTTAACAGGGTATCTCACCCTGCTAGACCTGCGTACCACTGGAACACTCAATGGAGTCTTTGCATTAACACGTGCTCTCTGCACACCTGGAGTCCTCACTGAAGGAATGCCAAGCTCATCATCCAAGCTCTCTGAGCCACTGGAGTCTCCATCAAGAACTGCATCAATGCCTTCTGACACTTTATTCTTTCCTTTGTCTTTACCTGTAGTGCTACTAGATGCACTCAAAGATGTAGAGGTACTCCTTAGTCTCCCAGACCAAGGACTACCAGATGATGTCTCTGGTCCACTAAGAGTCTGTGATTCTTGCTTTTCAGCTTGCATATGAGTGTCATGATCATCATCATCATCCAATGCATCACCACTAGATGCATACAAACTGCTCATTTCATCAAAGATGACATCCCTGCTCACTTTGAACTTACATGTGCCAGGGTTATAATAGCGATACCCTTTCTGCTCTAAAGAGTATCCAATAAAGACACACTTTTCAGCCTTTGGATCCAGTTTCTTCCGCAACTCATTTGGTACATGAATATACAGCGCTCTTCGCGCACACCAAATCTCACTGCAATCTGAGATTTTTGCTCTGCCCTGCTTTCGGTGCCTCCACAGGCACTATCGAAGAGAAAGAGTTGAAGGATGGGAGAGCTTCTTACCCGTGGCTTGCTTGCTCGAACCTTGCTTCTTCTCCTTTGCTTCAACCTTTGAAATCAGCCTCTCTCAATGGCGCGGCTCTGATACCATGTCAAGAATCGCGTGGTGGGGGGGGTTGCTCAAGATGCTGCGCCGAACACACACAAAATGCACAAGGAGAAGCTCACTCAAGAGACAAGAAGAGAGATGGAGGCCAAAACGTTCTCTTGCTGATTTCTTCTTCTTCTTCCACACTCTTTTACAATGTACACAAAGTATAGATAAGATACAGCATAAAAGGAAAGTGGCCTACTAAGTCAAACAATGCATAACCGACTACACTAGTCGACTGGCGCTATAACTATGCCAGCTGTAAATAGGTGTAACAACCTAAATATAATAAGTAATGAGTCAGTGGCCATGTGAGAGTCATAATGACCACCGACGTGCTAAATGTAGACGTGTGGACCCATCTAACCAGGCGGTCCATCATCAATGTCCGCATGTGTTGAGTTTGTCATCTCAACATGGTCCTCACATGCCCCAAGAATAACAACACAAATGGTTAGTTCCTCAAGAGGCCATTGTATGGCCTTGTCTTACATGATTATCATGGCTTCATGAGTACTATGGCCATCATGGCCCCACCTTGGGTATGGGAGTTTTGTGCTTAATTGTTGTTGTTGTCTTTATTTTCAGAAGATCTCTAGGCTATAGCCTAGAGCACTCGTGGAAAGTATTGTCAATGGACTAGCTTGAGGTCATGTGAGTCAACCGCATGGCTTGGAGCCATAGTTTAGGATTGAGATCATAATGAGATATCCACAAAGCAATGAAGAGAACATCTTAGTGCATGTAGAGTGGCAGAACGCCTCAAGTGAGTGAGGTGTAGCATTGTGTCCTCATGTAGCCAAGTGACTTCAAGCTTCTTAAAGGCCAGAAGGCCAATCGTGAGGGTGCATGATTGTTGCCCATTTGACATTTTAAAAGGCCAAAAGTCCTTAATGGAAGGCTTAATTTTTTTAAAAACAAGTCATTTTCAAGGCCATTTGCTATTTTGAAGGCATATAGGGTAAGGGGGCCGATAAAGTAACGGCTGCAAATTAGTGACAATTCTTTGTCACACCCCCATGCCAATTTGAGAATGCAAAAATATGTCCTTTTGGGAAGAAGAGATAACATGTAGACTAATGATTGGAGGGGTTAAGGTATCATAGATTGTCACTAAATTAGGCAATAACTACCTTTTTTTCAAGCCATCTTACTATCATAGTTTTGTGGGCAAATTTTGCAACAAGCAAAATTACTTCAACAACCATCAAGATGACAAGACCTCACTCGTAGCATCTGACATTTTTTCCCATAGTGCAATTGAAGCTTGCAAAGGAAGACTAAGAGGGAGAATCCCCATTCAATGAGATTCCAATGAGATTTAAGGGGGGCCGGTAGTTGGCGCTAAAGCGATCCCCTTATCCCATACTTAGATGATTGGACATTGCCTTTTCTAGTTATATTTAGGTATCTCTATCCAATGTCTACACTCGTGTAAAATGGCTCACCTTTGCTTTCTCATTGCTGATTGTAGTACTAATAAGGCTTGAGGCATGGTGGTACTCCATCAATATTGCAAGATGTTCCAAATACACTGTAAAGCTCTATCCTCAATCAAAGAGGTAGTAGAAGAAGAAATGAACCATAGGATAGTCATCGTATAAAATCATTAACTCAAAATGTCACTTACATGATGAAATTCATACACATTGCATAAGGGATACATTTTAGTTTGCAAATATTGTTGTGAACATTGCATGACCCATATTTATACACATTCAAACTTTTAGCGTGTATATGATATCAAACTTGGTCACATATGTGACATTCACTATAAGATATAGGCCTTATACCGACGTTTAAAGCGACGAAAATGTAAATAACAAAATTTGCCCCTGCCATCGCAAAAAGCTTTGTTATTAGCAACGCCATAGAATAGTCAGTATTACCGTCGCTCTCAGCGTCGGTATTGGCGTCAGTATCAGCGTCGCATTTGTGACGCTGATACCGATGCTGATAGCGATGGTTTAAATGCGGCGCTCATACCAACGCCAATACCGACGCTGAGAGCGACGGTTTGCGATGTACATAACGACGCCAATAACGATGCGAGCAATAAAATTTGCGACACTAATAGCGACGGTAACATGAATTTTTTTTTTTGTGGCAGGGCAGCAAGCTGCCCTGCCACATATAGCACTGTGTGCTTTATAAGAGCCATACAAAATAGTTTCTGCACTACTGTGTACAATGCGCTCGCAAACAAAAACAATGTATACTGAAATCATAAAATTGATACATGAAATAAATACATGATCGCATAAAAAGCGATTGGTACAATCATGACAGGATGTCACTAATACATAGAAAATGTCTACATAGATTAGGCGACTCAAAAATAAAGGTGTGTGAGCTCCAAGGATCCAAGGGCGAGCTACAAATCCTCGTTCCCCGAAAGCTCATCCCGCCGCAAAGGAGCATCGAACTGACTCTGTAGAAAAAGAAACAACACATCAGCCCACCATACAATAATGCATTCAAATATCTCATGGTAATTACGGACAAGAAAGATGAGTGACTTACAGGGTCGCCGTGTCTATACAATCGGTCGATCAATACAGTGAGACCGTGCCTCTCTGCATATCGAGTCTCAAGGCCAGTTGGATCGCGATTTGTAATGGAGTGCTGCAAAGAAAACAAAATGCTAATTGTTAGAAACATGATTGTCAGTACAAAGAATATTTTAAAAAAATAAAGCAAAACAAAAGAAAAACTTACAAAGTCCTCCAAATATATCTTGTGGTCGCTACTCCCAAGATGATGGACCACTCCGGCCTCGAGTCGTGCCCTCACCGCCTCACACTGCTAACTCCAACGTCCTGGAGAATCTGTAGCCTTCTCCCTCAGTCGGCGCCAGTCGTCTGCATCTAACCACTCAGGCTTTGCAGCCCCACTCTTGATTGCCTTGCGTGCGTCAGATCGTCTATGTGACATGTATGCACGCATGCAATCCATCATCTAGCCCGTAGAGTGTTAGCTATATATAGTCTATCTATATATAGCACCCCTGTTAGCTATATATAGTCCTGTCTATATATAGCACCCCAGGTCTCCTCTATATATTCCTATCATGTGTGCTCAGTTGACACACTTCTGGGGTTCCACTTCCGGTGTCTCATATCTCTCTTCTCTCCTCTCTTTCTTTCGTCTCTTGTCTTTCTCACAATTTCTTACATGGTATCAGAGCGCCTTGGCTCCCTGCTCATGAGAAGGCTCTAAAGAAGCTCAGTTGCAGTCTTGGGGGCTTGATCTTGCCCGACGCGGGCGATGTCTTCAGTGATGCTGTCATTTATGTCTCTGGAAGAGCGGTGCCTGTTCATCGTTGCATCCTCACTGCAAGATGCCCCTTCTTCAAGGCTCTCTTTCATAAGGATAACAGGGAGCTTGCGTCCTTCGCACTGGTGAGCAGAGGCAACAAGGATAATTCGATGGGAAAGGTGAAGATTGACCTTCAGAAGCTGTATGACATGCTCCAAGCCACTTCGTTGCTGTTCATCTTCTTCTCCATCGTGGCCTCTGCTGCCTCGCTCAGCATGGCGGCC
This sequence comes from Lygodium microphyllum, assembly GCF_053477565.2. Classification (NCBI taxonomy): domain Eukaryota; kingdom Viridiplantae; phylum Streptophyta; class Polypodiopsida; order Schizaeales; family Lygodiaceae; genus Lygodium; species Lygodium microphyllum. Next base: position 59,992,904 of record NC_141158.1, on the reverse strand, counting down.
ACCTCCACCAACCTCCGCCACTGCTGTCACAAACGGATCCAGCCTCTCCGGTCCCTGACGGATAGATGCCATGCCATGATACAGAGAACAAGTGTCCTCCTGCGCTTCTCCACATTCTGTAGCGGTAGAGATGAGGGATGTCCAGACATCGTGATGGGGCAGCTTGCCAAATATCTGCAGGGCATTATATATGTCTAGGAGTAGACATCGTGATGGGGCAGTTTGCCAAAGATCTGTAGGGTATCGCACAGGGCACCACACTCGACAAGGAGGGGCACAAGGTAGTTGCTGATGAATCGATGAGTATCGAGGCCGCGTGCAAGCATACAGACGCCACTGCTGTCACAGACGGATCCAGCCCCTCCGGTCCCTGCTAATGCATCGAATCACACCACAATAAAATCTGCGAAGCCTCGAGTGGCTATCTGCCTCGTTGGTGGTTCTCGTGCTTTTGAATTGATAGGGTCTTCACTGAGAAAATACGTTTTGTTGCACGCCACTCATCACTAAAAGGCGGATGTTTTCCTTCATGCTCGCCTGGACAGGGACTCTTATAAGTTCAACATTCTCGAGGACGTGCCAAATGTGCCAAATCTTGTAGATTTCCGAATTTTCGTGCCTCAGAATCTGCTCGAGACTAGAGTGGCAAGGGATGTGTTGATGTCAAGTAACTCTCCTCACGGGATTCAGGGAATCTTGTGGAGGGGTGTATAAATATGATAAAGCACTACCAGACAAAGCACAATTTTGTCTATGATTGGGTCATAAGGACACGTCTGGATGGATTTTGGAGTGATAATCATATATTTGTGGCAGAAATTCTGTGTGTAGTGGCAACTCTCTGTGCAGTGCACATCTGCAACAGGGCGACTACAGATCTCTGCCCAGTTTACTTTTCAGATCACAAGCCTTGTGGCAGACCAGAGAGAGATTTTTGACTACTTGTCTATATTTCTCCTTCTTAGAGTTGAATGAAGTTTTACAACTCTGAAGTTTTATACTTGCATTGGAAGGGAATTGTGAAACTTCAGCATCTAGATACATATACAGGCTTGTGGAGTCTACATTTGGAGTGTAATGCTATCTCAGAAATTGAGGGACTAGAGAATTGTGTGGAGCTTTCTTGTCTATATTTGAATCAAAATCTTATTGAGCATGTAAAGGGGCTGGATCATCTCAAGTGTTGGACACAATAGACTTGTCAGACAACTAGATAAAGCAAATTACAAGATTGTCCTGCTGTCCTTTATTGCGACAGTTGTGGTATCAAATTCCAATTTTATCAAATGTCCTCCAACCTGTATACATGAACTCAGTCAGTTTTGATGCTAAGAAGGCCATTCTATATTTGCCCGAAATAAGAGTGGGAGATGATTTCCACTCAGCCTCGCTATTCATCACCTAGATGACAGGGGATAGTCCCAACGTCCCCTGTGCGGCCTTGCTATTCATCACCTAGACGACAGGGGATAGTCCCAGCATCCCTTGTGTGAGAGACATCAGGCCACTTGAACTCTTCTTTGCGGTCTTCCCGTGGGACAGCTAGTTCAAGAATTCAAATATGATATAGCTATTGACGTTTCATTTTCCAGCTCATAATTTGTTTACATCTCATCTATTATTTTTTCTAACTGATGATCGTATTCCAGCTTATAGTTGATGCGCTGATGATATTTTAATGATTGTAATATTCGTCTCGTTATTATTCCAGCTGTTGAGTTGTTTCAGCTGATATTTCATTCCTTATTCTAGCTATTGAGTTGTTCCAGCTGATGTTTCGTTCCTTATTATTCCAGCTGTTGAGTTGTTCCAGCTGATGTTTCGTTCTTTATTGTAGTTTCTTTCCAGCTGATGAGCGTCTATATTCCAGCTGATGACAAATTGTTTTATTTATATTCTCTTCATGGGGCCCCACATGTGTTATGTTGTCTATAGAGCGGCGTCGCGAACCGTCTCTATAGACCTTGTGTTGTTCTAATGTCACTGTAACGTTTCTCTTTAAGTTTTGATGTGATAGATATACTGCTTACATCCCAAGTTCAGTTGAAGGAATTTCTTGGAGATTTTATCTTTTGCAGTGATGTCGCTTATCCTTATTTTACATGTTGTATATTTAGGAGTAATAAAGCTCTTTTGATGCCTCTAAATAGGTTGTTGTAATTCAGGAGTGATGTAGCTCCTTCTCCGTTGATGTTGTAATTCACGAGTGATGTAGCTCCCTTGATGCCTATGAATAGGCTCTTGTAAGTTCAACTTTGTAATTTTATATTTTGAATATTAATATAACGGTAGCCCTATATAGAGCTGTGGGTTTTTCCCTTGAGCCCCCAAGGGTTTTTTCATCCATAGTAAGGGACCTTTATTTGAGCAGGGGTGTTAGCTATATATAGTCTATCTATATATAGCGCCCCTATTAGCTATATATAGTTTGTCTATATATAGCACCCCAGGTCCCCTCTATATATTCCTATCATGTGTGCTTAGTTGACACACTTCTGGGGTTCCACTTCCGGTGTCTCATATCTCTCTTCTCTCCTCTCTTTCTTTCATCTCTTGTCTTCCTCACAGTTTCTTACATAGAGAATCTATCTACTGCGGTTGGCATCGGAAACTCCTCATGCAAGGATGCTACTATGTAGTCCTTGCTCCCCTCTGATATGTTCTTCCAATGATCCAAGACGTTGTGTCGAAAAACTTGTTGGCACAACTCTCTCATGCGAGCCATCACCCTCCTCCCCTCATCATTCATGATGATGGCTCCTGACCTACTATCGACTAGATATCCATAACACCTTGGAGTTTGCCTAAGATGGGTCCTCTGCTATCTGCGTCCACACTCTTGGGCATATCCAGGAGACCCCTGTGCATCCGGTGTACCGACGAGGGTAATATATCTCGAAGTGGCACCCACAGGGGTGCCACCTGCTGACGGCGGTGCAAAAGCCGGAGTAACTGGAGTAGACGTCCCCACAGGTGTGACAAATCCTAGAGGTGACGCAGCTCCAGTTGAACGACGAGATGGAGACACCGCGTCCGTGTCTCCAGAGCATCCACCTGAGCCTGAGGCACGCTCCCTGGAAGGGCCATGAGAGCGAGGAGTCACACCTGTATCCTGTGTCGACCGCGAGCTCACTGTCTCTGTATCTCTGTAGCATCCCCCTGATCCCGATGCACTCCCTCCCTCTAGCCCAAGTCGTGAGCGTCGAGCTCGTCTGCTCGAAGCCGAATCATCCGATCGCACTGAAGCAGATCTAGTAGAGTGCCCTGACGAAGACCGAGACACCTCCTGGTCTGCCATCTCTATGAATCTGGTGATCTGGTCTGGAGACATGCGTGCGAAGATGTCCTGTAACTCCTCATCGCTCATCCCTTGACTCATCCTGAAAATGTCACCTACACAGATAAAAAATAATGTTAGAATAATCAATTTAAATCATACAAAGCACAGTGATATAAATCATTTAAAAAAAATCTCACTTAAAATACATATCTTAGGTACCCTTATAAGGGATTGGTCAACGAATTGAGTGAGTGGATGCTCCAAGTATGAAGTATCCTATGGTCCCATGTTAATCTCCTGACACAACTCCGCATACACTGGAAGGTCGATAGACATGTCACCACAAAAGAATGAGTCCGTCTCGTTCTCAAAGAATTCTTGGACTCCTGTATTTCCATCATTGTTAGCCGATGCTGGCTCCAAGATTTCGATAGCCTCCACCCCTTACAATATCGACCCCTCTATTTGCATATTATCTTCATCTATGCTCAGAACATCATTTTGATCATATACTCTCGCACTTCGGGGAGTTGAATGTATAACATACCACCATCGAGGTTGTCGGGGGTTTGGATAGAAGATTACCTGTTCACAAACACATACAAGAGAGTTCAAACCATTGTGACATAAACCATGTCGTAATACAATTAGCAAGCAAATGAGTCCATGCACCTGTTCACAATGGGCCGGCAACACAAAGGTGTCGCACAAATTCGTCCATTTTTTTTCGGAATCTATTTCGAGAAATCTAGATGGACCTCATCGAACTGTTGCTCCAGCTCCCCCAAGTACCACTTTGAACCACTACACATCAAATAGTATCATGCAAAAGCTACGGTAATCCACCGTAACAATACTTTGCAAGTTCCCAAAATACTCCATCTCATCCACAACCGTGTTTGGATACGTTGCTCATCGCCGGCTCTCTTGCTCGAACCTTGCCATGATACCACAATCCATTGTGGAGCACATTTTGTCAATACGCTCCATGTAAAAATGCTGTCCGTACGACCACACTGCACTATATATTTTGTACTGTACATTGAAACACTCAAATTAGATGTCGCATATAAAATTTAGATACGACAGATTCTAAACTCCTCATCACCTTTGGACTACATCCCCTCGAGAATTCCCACTCCTCCATTGAGACCTCTGTCCCTTCGCGAGACGCTGCAGTCAAAGCTCCATGCAACCATCGCGTTGACATAAACCGCAGCATCTCCTCCATGCCTTCGGGATATCGAATCGGTCGATGACATATACTACGTCGGAACTCAGCTTGCACTTTCTCTCGATCTTGCCTAGCGATCTGGTACTTGGCGAGCCACATCTCCATAGAGGCATGGTGCAACATATAAAAGCGATTCACCTTCTCTTCCATTGAGGTATCCATTCTTTTTTCTATCCCATTTCCAACCACCACATCTCCAGTCAGTCTATCATCGTCCTTCAGTGACTATAGCATTTCATTGTCTAGTTCCATCGTTGGTAGCCATTGTGAAATATGCACTAGCGCCTCAGACACCAACCAACCTTTGACCATGCTACCTTCTGGCTGAGCTCGTTGTCGCACAAAGCCTTTCAGGGTTTTCATTCGCGTATTTCTGGAATAAGACATCCTGCAATCACAATCGGTAGTACAAATTGCCACAAATGAGAAAGCATTATGAATAATGGCTACATTCCAAATAGCAAAATGCCCACGCTAATTACAATCCATTCGTAGTACAAACCTGACATATCTTATGCCAGTCATGGGATTTTAGCCCTGATAATTGGTCGTCTTTAGAAAATGCGGACCTGAGAGAACGCATCATATCCGTCAGAGTGCAGATAGACTTGATTACTTGCTTCACAATGCGCTCTTCTTTAGTGGACAAAACCCAAGGAGTGCGAGGAAGATGCACGCGACCATCAGCACTCGACTACGGCCAAAACGCCTCCATCTTACCTACCTCCTTCAAATCCATTCGTGCCTTAATAGTCTCTCTTTCCTGTGATGTGGTCCCATAATAAGTTGTCCACATTCTTGAAAATATGCATGGGATCTAACAAGTGGTTGATCTCTAAGTGGGTCCAATATGGCAACTCGTAGAAAACTGAGAACTGCTGCATTCCATTTGGATGTGATTCTGCACGGACCATTTTTAGCTCGTACGAGCTTGTGGCGTTCATACATGTTGATATTCGTTGAACTCCATCCGTGGACCTATTCTGCGCATGCCACGTTGTCAAGCTCGCCATGCTGGACGTATGAAACATGTGGTTTATGCGGGGGATAAGCAAAAAGTGTCTGAGAACTTTTTGAGGGATGGTTTGCCCTTGCAAGTCCTGTTCATACCTATGAGCACCACACTTTGGACATGTCTCCATAGTCTCGTATTCTCCTCGAAACAGTATGCAATCGTTGATACATGCATGGATGTTATTGTAGTCCACGCCAAGCTTCCGTAAAACATGTTTTGCATCATCATGAGACTCAGGCATGGTACCTACCTGGATAGAAAATTTGCCAGCAAGACCCAATCTTATTGTATATGGTATTCAATTAGCTTGCGAGTACAATGCATGATTGATATTAACTTCAAATTATCATTTGCTAAAAATCCGCAATCACCTGATCAATGATCTCAGATTGAAACTTGCCAAATCGTCGTACTTGTTCTATAGACAATCGGCGTTTTTGTCTAATTGCCAACTTGCATTGAGAGCAAGGACATGGGACACACTGATTAAGATACGCCTCGCGATCTTGAACAACAGGACCTTCTTCGTTTTCCATTTTGTCTACGTTACAACAAACAATTTGTTTTTGTTATCATTCTTTTCTTTTCTTAGATTGTTATCCTCTCTTTCCATCTCTCTCTTTTTCTATGACCTAGCATATAGTATCATAGAACACTAGTATTTAGTACCTAGTACTCAGTACTTAGCACATAATATTTCGTTTTCTCTCTTCCTCTCCCTCTCTCATTTCCTCTCCCTCCCTCGCCCTCACCCTCTCTTTCTCTCTTTCCCTATTAGGTTTAATGATATTTCTCTTTTTATCTCTCCTCTCTCTCTCTCATTTCCTTTTCTCTCTCCTCTCTCTCATTCCTTTTTCTCTCTCCTCTCCCTCTCCAATTTCCTTTTTCTCTCTCTCCTCTCCCTCTCTCATTTCCTCTCCCTCCCCCTCTCTCATTTCCTCTCCCTCCCTCGCCCTCACCCCTCTTTCTCTCTTTCCCTATTAGGTTTAATGATATTTCTCTTTTTCTCTCTCATCTCTCTCTCTCTCTCATTTCCTTTTCTCTCTCCTCTCCCTCTCATTCCTCTCCCTCCCTCTCTCTTTTTCTCTCTCCTCTCTCTCTCATTCCTCTCGCTCCCTTGCCCTCTCTCATTCCATTTTCTCTCTCCTCTCTCTCTCACTCATTTTTCTCTCTCCTCTCTCTCTCTCTCATTTCCTTTTCTCTCTCCTTTCCCTCTCATTCCTCTCCCTCCCTCTCTCTTTTTCTCTCTCCTCTCTCTCTCATTCCTCTCCCTCCCTTGCCCTCTCTCATTCCTTTTTCTCTCTCCTCTCCCTCTCCCTCACCCTCTTTTTCTCTCTTTCCCTATTAGGTTTAATGGTTTTTCTCTCTTTTTCTCTCTCCTCTCTCTCTCTCTCTCATTTTTTCTCTCTCCTCTCCCTCTCACATTTCATTTTCTCTCTTCCTCTCCCTCTCTTGCCCTCACCCTCTCTTTCTATCTCTCTTTCCCTATTAGGTTTAATGATTTTTCTCTCTTTTTCTCTCTCCTCTCTCTCTCTCTCTCTCATCTCCCTCTCTCATTTACCTTTCTCTCCCTCTCTCATTTCCTGTCTCTTCTTCACCTTGACCCTCTCTTTTTCTCTTTCTCTATTATTTTTAATATTTTTTCTCTTTTTCTCTCTCCTCTCCCTCTCTCATTTTTTCTCTCTTCTTCTCCCTCTCTCATTTCCTCTCCCTCCCTCGCCCTCACCCTCACCCATACCCTCTCTTGCTCTATTTGCCTATTATGTTTAACATCTTATCTCTTTTTCTCTCTCCTCTCATTCTCTCTTTTTTTTCTCTCTCCTCTCCCTCTCTCATTTCCCTATTATGTTTTCGTCTCTCCCCCTCCCTCTCTCATTTCCTCTCCCCCCTCTCTCCCTCTCTTAATTTCCCTCTCTTTTTCCCTCTCCCTCATTTCTTCTCCCTCTCTCATTACATACAAATTATACAATAAATAAATAAAAAAGAGAGAGAATACACTCTCCCTCTCTCATTCCCTCTCTCTCTTCCTCTCTTTCTCTCTCATTTCCTCCCCCTCCCTCTCCCATTTCCTTCCTCTCCCACTCTTTAATTTCACTCTCTTTCTCCCTCTCCCTCTCCCTCATTTCTTCTCCCTCTCACATTATATACAAATTATATAAAAATTAAATAAATAAGAGAAAGAATACACTCTCCCTCTCTCTCGTTCTCTCATTTCATCCCCCTCCCTCTTCCATTTCCTCCCTCTTACTCTCCCTTCCTCCCCCTCTCTCTCCCTCCCCCATTTCCTCCCTCTCCCTCTCTTTCTCTCTCATTTCCTCTCCCTCTCTCAATATATATACACAAATTATAAAAGAAAAATGGAGAGGGAGAGAGAATGCACTCTCCCTCCCTCTCCCTCTCTCATTTCCTCCCCATCCCTCTCCCTCTCCCTCTCTTTCTCTTTCTCTCCCTCTCTCATTTCCTCCCCCTGCCTCTCCCTCTCTTTCTCTTTCTCTTTCTCTTTCTCTCCCTCTCTCTTGTTCTCTCATTTCATCCCCCTCTCTCTTCCATTTCCTCCCTCTCCCTCCCTCTCCCTCTCCCTCCCTCCCCCTCCGTTTTCATCTCCCTCTCTTTCTCTCTCATTTCCTCTCCCTCTCTCAATATATATACACAAATTATAAAAGCAAAAGGGAGAGGGAGAGAGAGAATGCACTCTCCCTCCCTCTCCCTCTCTCATTTCCTCCCTCTCCCTCTCCCTCTCCCTCTCTTTCTCTTTCTCTTTCTCTTTCTCTTTCTCTCCCTCTCTCATTTCCTCCCCCTCCCCCTCCCCCTCCCCCTCCCTCTCTTTCTCTTTCTCTTTCTCTTTCTCTCCCTCTCTCTTTCTCTTTATCTCCCTCCCTCTCCCTCTCCCTCTCCCTCTCTTTCTCTCTCATTTCCTCTCCTAAACAAGCAAAAGAGAAAGAGAATTAAACCCTAAACAAGAAAAAGAAGGAGAGAATGGACTCACCGATGAGATATGGCGAGGGTTTGGCGGCTCCTCTTCGCGATGAAGGCTCCTCCTCTCCTTCGCGAACGATGGCAGTGGCGGCGGCAAGCCTTCTTCCTCTCCCTCTCTCATGATGGTCGCTCTCTCTCTCTCTCACTCTCCCTCTCAAAACGATCAACAAAAATGCGCGAAATGAACCCGCACTTGGTTTCGGCCTGTTTTTTTGCGACGAAAATAGCGACACCGCTACCTGCATCTCTACCCACTGTCGCTATAGGTTTAAATCCTTGTAGTGACTCGTAACATTAGTCACAGAGTGCAACACACCCCATTTTCCCCCATCCTCCCTCCATCACAAAATCCCACAATCTCTTGTAGTGATCCAATCACCCAGAGAAACCTAGCAATGGAAGATTTCTTCCGCAAAGCAAATCATGGTCTTTGTTGACCTTGAGATTTAGAGAGTAGTAACTCTATTTAGATATCTTATACATATAATTTTCGAGCTTTGAGACCTTTAGATATTTATCGATTAACCTTGTAGTAGGATACATTCTTTTTACTTTCATGAATGAGATGATATTATACGTAGATGTATTTTGATTTTATCTCATAGGAAAACTTTTCCTTTTAAAACATTAATATTTCTTTCTTTCTTTCTTCTTTCTATCAACATTAATGAATAAACAAGAAGTAAAGAATAAAAAGAGCTTGAATTCACAATTGGTAAACATAAAAATCAACTTTTCCATTCACTTTTTAGTTTTTAAACATAGGAAATAGAGTTAGGGTTTTTACTCAAGGTTGGGTACCCTATATACTTTTGAGGATTTTTGGTTGGTCCCTTTTAATATTCATGAGGTTATTCCTATCCAAAACTAACTAAAGTATTGGAATCACCTATTCTACCATCGGATAGATTTTAGGAGGAGCTTACAATTTGCATGAGAGTGAACCTAGCTCTCACATAAATGTTTAGAAAATGAATATCCATATCTAATTTTGAATTGAATTTTGGTAGTAGACTTATACACTTTCTACTTGACTTTTGTTCTGGTAAGACAAACCAATGACATTGGATCAAGAACTAGTATTGTAAACTAGAGAACTCTTGTAGCATTGGAAAATCCTCCTATAGAGAATAGCTAATAGAATCAAGGTCTGCCACTAGGAGTGTTAAAGGAATGACTAGTCCATGTAGCTAGTGTTCAGATCTCCATGAAATTTGTAGTTATAAAAGGAAGCAACTATGAATATTTGCTCCAGTAGCGTTGAATGCAAAATGCAAGACCAATTGCGGATTGGGATAATGATATACTCTTCTTAGGAAACATGAAGGATCATTCAAGTAATACATTAAGAAATAGGTTTTCACACATTGTCTTTTGACAAGGAGAAGAGCTAGCAAATAAGATCAAAATATACTAAGATATATTTGATTGGCACCTCCAAATGGCATGCATCAAGAGGTTGCCGACAGTGTGGTTGAGAATACTTGTTTTTTTAACTCATAGAAAATTGTGCTCACACTCTATACTGCCCTTTGAATTTCTCTCTAACCCCCTATGCTAAGCCTTGGAATACAACTTTAGTATGATCCAATAACTTATTCCAACCTTATTTCTGTAATCATTGTCCAATTCATATCATAGTGATGGTCTTGACAGATACTACAATATACTCAACTACAACCTTCAAGCTCATTTAGCTTGTCAAGAGATTCTTGATCCATTAATAGTCTCCCAACCCTAATTCCTCCCCCACATAAGTTTGTAACAATACAACATCAATGATACAACTCTTGCTACAATAAGATAATGTTATTGTCCACAACAAAAAAATGATACATGCAAGGTTTGAGTATATGAGCAATGGGATCTTTACTCGTCTTTCAGCTCATTCCTTTCTACTCCCTTTACTTTCCTTATTTTGTGAATGGATGGTCTAGAGTTGCAAGGAAGTGTATCTAGCCTTGCTCATATTGGGGCAAGGGATACAAAGTCTAGTCACACCTTATAAGACCAATAGAAAAAGTTGTTTCTTTCACATCTAAGAAGAAACTATTCTACTTGGGGATGTGATCAAAGGACCAATAGACATAGTCATAACTTTCATATTTAGGTGGCAAATATATGAGAGAGGATTTGGATGGGTCCCACTTTACATACAAGCATACCATCGGAATGATTCATGCATACAACATTAAACTAACCCTAAATTCAAGACATAATAAGAGTGAATTCACAAATTGCGCTAAAGGTTCTTTACTTAGTATGTGCCAAAATATGCAACATTAGAAAACGTGGGTTTTTCCTAACAATTGACCAAAATTAGGGACGAATGCACACATGCATCTGCTAAAGAGTGGAACCATGTATGCTACCAGCTTTCTTTGATTATGAATTTAATTGTAGACAATGAGTTACCAACTACAAGAGGCTTTTTCTCAAATATTGTTAGCCTTGGGTTGACATCTTACAAACTTGTGTAGCCAGAAGCTCAACCTATTGCTTGTGGAGGCCTCACCTTAACCCATGCAGAACATTCCCACAATGAACCTCATAGAGGTAGTCCTATAAGTTTTGAATGAGCTCTATAAACTATGGATAGCTTGTTGCCCAACCATGTAAGATGTTGGTAGCTCATATCCCCACAATTCATTCGTTTTACTTGAAATCTTGAATATAAACATGAAAACCAAGTCTTAGGCTCATGTAAAATAAAGATTCTAAAATTTTGCTATAGGGAGACATGCATCAGGAATAGCATGTATACCTAATAATTGACAGACTTGGAAACATGTAGCCATGTTTAAAGCACTACATACACATATGATAATGACTCTTGGCATAAGCCACATCACTAACTATGAACCATTCACAAACCTAGATTGTTAGGTCTAGAAGTTCCTATGCTTATCAAGCAGTAGAACATCATGTGTATCCTAAGTGTAAATAAGGACTCTCACAAACCTCAAACATTGCTATGTTATACTTGTAAGATGCTAGAATTGTGAAATGGCATAAGCAAAGTACTGAACCGAGCCAGATATTGTGCCCTTAATTCAATGAGCAGTTCACATTATTATGCTTGGTCACTTTTCCATTTGGCATTCAACATACAATTATAATTATGACATAGTAGAGACTAGAAATCGAGGGGACATTCACACAAATATACATGACTTACTACACTCGGCCATTTGACAATGTAATGATTGAGAAGGTTGCACTCAATGCATCTTTGATATTTTGCTTGTTGAAAATTAGGCCTTGCATGTAAACATTTTAACTTCATAGTGAAAGCAAATCTTGAATGGCATGATGAGAGAGAGAAGTTAGGGACATGGAAAATAATAGAAAGCAGGAGCATAATTGAAAATTTTCGAGCTTCTTTGTAAATATCATTTTGTTTGTAGAATGCCACGATGAGCACATTTTTGTATATGTATATTGAGACCCATTTCTAACTCATTTATAATGGGTCATGTCTATCTACTTTTACAATCCATGTGGGTGTTAGACTTGGTGATGAGACCTTGGCGGCTACATTGGCTAGAGGTGGTGGGCGTCGAGAAAAGCAATGCGGCCATCGATGAGCCGCTTTGAGAGGCTGGTGACCTATTGGAGAAGCATGGGCATAGACAACTGAAGGTTACACTTTGTGAGGTTATTAATGGCAAGGCTCAAGATGACTTGCAGATGATGGCCATTGGGGTGACAGGCGACTCCAAGGATTCGGCGGAGTGCGTGAAGGGAGCTGTGGAGAGTGTCAAGTTGATGGGATAGGGTTTGCGACCTCGATTGTTCTGTGAAAGATTGGGTGATGATGTCCTGTTGGAGTCGTCGCACAGGTGCAAGCCAAAGTGGTAGCGGTTCGTTGGTGCTGTTGGCCGACACGGTAGCACATCTGGTGAGTAGCTTCTTCGCTGTAGCGCGATCTTTGGAGGTGGACTGGGTAGTTGCGATGCCCAGAATACTCGTGACAAACACCAAGAGTGTGACGCGTTCCTTAGCACTCAGACGTTGTACGGCCGATCTCTTGGTGAGGAGGGCGATGCATGATGGGAGGAGTGCGGAGCGCTGATGGATGAGGGTGTTGCCTGAGCGCAACAAGCTTGACAGCCTGCACCTTGCACGTAAGGACATGGCGGATGATAATCCTGAATTGTTGGAGGTGTAAGCTCAGGCAGCAGATGATCAGCATCGACTGTATTACTAGTTACATGGCTAGCTGATGTGGAGGATGAGGACGTCGACGTTGACGACACCGGCATATGCTCGACGACATCTTCATTGTCATCGGTCAGATCGAGCGCACGGGCGGCGTGCTGCTGATTCTGCTAAGAGCTCTGGGAGAAGGAGCTAGAGAGGGACGCGAGGAGCGATGCGGCACCCATCTGAGAGAGAGAGAGAGAGAAATCCAATCACGACTTGACGCCTTGGGCTAGTCGATATGTCTCTAGCTAGCGGTGAAATTTCATACTAATATGGACATGTGAAGGGGAACGTCCCTGCCGCGATCCAGAGAGCAGCGCAAGCGCTTACAATATAGAAACACATGAATTCGAACGTGATTCGTGGCCTAATATTCATGGTTCACCCATCACATCAAGTTATATTTGATTATATCAAGGACATAACGTTGAGACCATAGAGAAGTTTGAGGATCATGATCAATTGGGTACTCGTTTCAAGGAGTTTGCAAGCATATGTGAACTGCCAACAATGCTACTATGTTTACTCCAATCAAGAATATGCATGGCAATATAACTAGATCTCTTAGGATTCTAATTTCAAGACATATTGGTTTGTCTAAGAAAGGCTATTGGCCATCATCCCAGTTGTAAGGATACACTTAAGCTCATAAAAGACTATATGCACCTATCTTGCCAATAACTCTTTGCTATAAAGGCTATTGGCCATCACCACAGTTGTAAGGAGACTCTTAAGCTCATAAAAGACTCTATGTACCTATCTTGCCAATAACTCTTTGGTAGCCTTTTGTTAGCCCACTTTGTTACCCTATATTCAAGTATGTTGAAGACAATCCCTATGGAGATATACCATTGTATTGCCATCAATATTCATACTACAGCTTCATGTATTAAAGAAGAGATCAGCTAGGTAAATTTGTGAACAATAGGGAAGCCCCCACATGTGCTATTTGAGAAAGAATGTTGTACATGTTTTGAGGGTTTCAAATCTATAGGGATGTATTGCATAGTAGTATAAGGACAAAACAACACATGGAACAAGCTTATTCCTCGCCAAGGAATGAGGCCATTTAGTAATAAGCATAGTAGCTTTCTCTAGCTCGACAGAGCACAATGAGAAAAACCATCAATGAGGCCATTTAGTAATAAGCATAGTAGGTTTCTCTAGCTCGAAAGAGCACAATGAGAAAACTACTATACAATTCACACAGTAGTAGTTGTACTCATGAATATATGTGTGAATTGCATAGTAATTTTTTATTGGAGTGAGTGTCATTCTAACCATCAATATGCTAACCATGATGTGGAGAATTTTTTGTGAGTTACAAGTGAGCTAACAAAGACACAATAGCAATTGTATAAGACATGATGAGGAATAAAATACATGGATTGATGTTAGAATGTAGGCAAGATGAGGAAGGATTTGGAACTAGCTTTTTTGATGTGTTGTTAATACCAAGGACAAAGGAATATCAAGGAAGATGCTACCAAGGCAAAATAGTATGGAAACAACCAATTATTGGGACCTTGTGAGGTTTTGAGGATGAGAAGCATGGTTGGTCTTGACCCCTCACACTTATAAATATTTCATTTGAGGAGTTAGGGTCATTATGATGGTTCATTATGATTGCCATTCTAGAAGATAACTTTTTGTTTAATGGTGCATTATGCGAATGATGTGGACGACACTCGTCGCAAATAATCAACGACATATTCATTGTCATCTTTTGTCACCTTTGTCATACCTTTCACTTTGTGACTTCACAAATCACGCAATTTGACAAAAATATTGTTGCAAGCAAGCTATATATTAATGCTTATTTGAAGAAAATTGAATATACAATATAGGTCTAAGACGTCAAGATTATTATTAAAATAAATATTCAAATAAATCCATCAAAGGAAGCTTCGAGTTAAGCATTAAAATGTGTACTATTTTCTGTGCTCATTTCAATATTATACTTAAACTAATAATTGCTTAGGAGACGCATCCATAATAAATCATCCATATAATGTGCATTCAAAGGGTGTTATGAAGTATCCTTTACTTATATGTTCTAAGGTAATAAAATGACCTCTTTTCCTTAAGAAACTTACCATTGCTTTTCCAAATGTAATTAGAAAATCCCACTCTATAAATGCAATGTTTTACATTTTACTAAAGAAAACAATACTTCTATTGAGTGCACATGGTATTATGTCTTTTGAGATACACTAGCGAAGAATAGTTGAAAGATATTCTCAATGGATATAGAGTTTCTTTTTTGGTATCCTTCTATGCTGCTAGGTGCAAATCTACGTCACTCAAAACAATACCATGATGCCATGATTAATGTGCATATGTACACTACATTATTGACTCATTGCTTATATGTGCAATCATTGGTCCTCATCCTCCTCCTTCTTGCTCACCTCCTTTCTCAAGATGTGGTGTGTTCACTTTGTACTATTCTTTGACTAACTTGCATACACTTCTTGACTCTCATGTTCCATGAGGAGCTTTTAGATCCCATTTGTGCCTCAAACACTACAACTAGGGACAATCATATCCTTAGCCCCTTTCCCACTTCACACTCATAGGGTACATAAAGGGTAGGACACACCTAGGGAGTTTGAACTCCCCTACGGAAAACTTGTCTCCCTAAGTCACACCCACAACAGCTCCCCTCCTACATAAACTGGGTCCTCAAGTGTGGAACAACACAACACGTTCCCCTACCCATCTCCTAGTCTTATTGGCATCGACATCATATGCACGACACGATGAGGTAGATACACCCCTAGGTAGTGTACTTTATTTTTCTTTTTCAAGTATTGTGATCAACCACTGTCATCGGAGGCCCCCATTACCACTCAAATCTATCCTCAATATTCGCAATCTCTTATCTAATTTTGTGATGCTTCTTTTCACCATCCAATCTCCACAAAGCCCCATTAGTGGCCAATGGCAACCCTCCTTCAACCACCCAAGCCCTCATCAACAAGTGCACACAAGTGCCATGGGATTGGCACTCTGCTAGGAAGGGGTGATGTTAACCCCAGTGCAAAGAAAACAAAAAGAAAATTAAAAAGGAGTACGAAAAAGCAGAAAAAAATAGTCCGATTGAAAAAATAGGAGAAAAGAAGGCCAAAAGCATATGGATAACCTTAAAATTTTAGGGCAAGCATAAAATAGGAAGGGTGCATTTTAAATAGAGAAACACACTCTAAATCCTTGTAAAAGAGTACCAAGCTCTCTCATGTGCAATTTGTAAATTTAGACGGGTATGGGTGAAGGCACAATGAAAATAGGAAGGGAATAGGAAAAGAGTGTTGAAATGTAGAGAGAGAAGATATGTAGAGACACATTAGAGAGAGAAGAGACACATCATATACACTCCCAAAGACTATATCATATTGATCACAATCTACATATATATATAGGTGAGACCTAGTCTAGATTGGGTGAACTATGTATAGCTCCAACACCCCCACTTAAACAAAGGTCTCTAGCTACGTATGAAAAAGAAACCCTTGGGGAGCACAAGGGAGAAACGTGAGCTCCTATATACAAATGTATAAATATGATCAAGAAGGATTATTGTGTGTATGTAAAGTGAATCCGTGCATGTGAAGTGAAACTAAATATGCACGTACAAAGATGACCAAGAGGTCTAAGGTGCATGTGCATATGTGAAGTGTATGGTGTCTATAAGGAGTATGTACAATGGTACTACAATGTCATAGGAGATTAATTTCCAAAGATTGAATTTGAGAAAACTCCAAGTTTCGAGTGCAGTAGAGTGAAGTGTGCTTCAATATTGAGTCCTTTGGTGAGCATGCTTGCAGCCATCTAATCACTTGGACAATGTTCAATCATAATTACGCCTTTGTACTTCATATCAAACATAATGATAATGCACTGCAATATGTTTAGACTTGTTATGTTGAACATAGCCTTTTGTAGAACTAATAGCACTTTGCTCATCACATCGAAGTGGTGTGTTGGAGAGAGGAGGTTGGCCAATATATGATAGAAATTATCGAAGCCATACTAACTCTTGAGCTACTAAAGATCAAGCTACATATTCAACCTTTGTAGTGGAAACATCAACACAACATTTTTTCTTGCAACAAGTCCAAGAAACAAGACAACCATTGATAAAGAAACAATTTCCACTTGTAGAATGCATAGATAAGTGAAAGCTTGCCCTATTTGTATTTGTATAACCCAAAAGTTGAAGTAAATGTAGAGAATTAGGGTTTTGTTGGCACCCATACACCAACCCAAAATCTTTAGTGCCTTTCAAATACTTCAAAACTCATTTAGCTGCACTCCACCAATATTTAAGGCAAGGAGAACTAAGATGTTGTCCAAGAAAACAAATTGAAGACATCTAACAAGATTAGCATAAGGTTTATGTAATGCTAATTGTCTATCATTTTGAGAGTGTTTGGTAGAGCTCATAAGACAAGGAGTACTATCAGGACATGTGAAATCCAAACCAAACTTCTAAATAATATCTTTAATGAACTTTGTTTGATGCAGTAATAAAACACCCTTTTCTGGATAGCATTGAATCTGAATACCAAGACATGAGTGTATGTCTCCAAGATCAACCATGTTAAATGTAGAAGATAAAACCTTATTTACTTGTTGAAGGAAGTTGAGATTATTAGAAACAAGTGTGGTATCATCCACATATAGAGCAAGATTAACAAAACTATCATTGGAGTGCTTGACATATAAGTTAGGATCCAAAGAACAAGAGATAAAACCTTCTTTTGTAAGGAAGAGATTAGTCTTTTGATACCAAGTTTGTGAAGATTGTTTGAGACCATAGAGTGCCCCGATGAAGTCTACAAGCAAGATTTTCCTTATGTTTGACTACAAATCCCTTTGGTTGCTCCACGTATATCTCATCCTTGGAATCACCATTAAGAAATTCACTTCTCACATCCATTTGGTGAGCCTCCAAGTCAAACTCAACAACAAAAACTAATAAGACCCGAATATTGGTAATACAAACAACAGGTGAGAAAGTTTCTTGATAATTAACTCTTGCAATTTGTGAGTTTACCTTTGGCAACTAGCCTTGCCTTCAGTTTGTGAAATGTTTCATGTGCTTTTGTTTTAATCTTATAAATCCACTTGCATTTAATTGTAGTACGTAGAGGTGGTAACTCAGTTAGAACCTATGTACCTTTAGAGAGAAGAGTTTCATACTTAGCTTCCATGGCCTCCTGCCATTGTTTCTTTTGTGGGGATGGCATGGCATCACTATAAGAGGAAGGATCTTTACAAATATTGAGAGCATTCTCATGAGTATCGGTATCATAAACATGATATGTACCACGTTCATTATCAATTAGAAGATCAACATAAAGATCAATGCCAAGAATGGATTCAAGCTTGAGAACTTGCGTGCTTCAAATCAAGCGTCGAAGTAGGGTTTCATCCCTGAACTGGTGCTTGATGCAGGTAGGAGATTTTAAGTTTGATCTTTGAAGCAAGCAAGTATTTTGAGCTTTTAATGAGTAGGAAAGTAGGTTAATTTATTTCAGTACTTGAGTTGTGATTTTTGTTGCATTTAAAGTAGGATAGGACCAAGAAATCAAAGTGAATCATTTTAGGTTGCTATTGTAAACATGCCCAAAATAGGGAAAAAACAAGGGAAAAAAGGGGTTGAAAATGATTGACAAGACAAGAGCATGAACGGGACAACAATTGGCCACTAGATCGGGGGTTTAAGACCCAAGGGAAGGGGGGTGAAGGCTCATTTGCATTTGCAACATGTATATATATATATATATATATATATATAATAGAGAGAGAGAGAGAGAGAGAGGTTTTCTTACAGGTGCAGGAGACCAAAAGATCTATGTGATCGTTGTTGCGAGTGAGTGTCATCCTTGCTCTAGGTGAGTTACACTAGTCCCTAGGGTATAGGAGCTTAGTCCCATGCAGTGTCAATACAATTAGAAAGCATCAAATAAGCAAATTGTCAAATTCTAATAAAAAAGACTACCACACTCTGCCCATCCGAGTCTCGGACTCGGATGGCCGATTCGATCAAACCTCGTCCAGGTTAGACACTTGGCCATTCGGGATGGCCAATATTCGACCACTTGGACATATACCTCATCCAAGTTAGGAACTCGGCCACTCAGACATTAGAATTGGATGCTCGAATGCTTGAACTCGGCCCACTCAACCATGTGTCATTCAGAAAGTAGAGACCTATAAGAAAACCTCTAAGACCCTGATTACACCCTAACCAAGCTGGGAGATATAGTAGGGACTCTAATCAACCCTTGAAAGTGGCCAGCAATTGTGCTTAAAGCCATGTTTGGCCAAGCGAGAGCTGCATTGTTCATCTTGTATTCGCACTCACATTGTTTTTGACACTTGAAGTGCACTTGAAAGCTAAAAGCCTGATTTTGCATCGTGCATGAAAAAGAGCACCATGCACACATTGAGGACACAAAAGTTGAGGACTATTTAGAATAAGAAGGAACACACCAAGACGGAATAAGTGGATCCAACCTACTAATAGGAGACTCAAGAGCATAGGAGGACTGACATCATTGGAGACACATCACTAATTACACCCTAACTAAGTGGTCAAATTGATTGGCAAACCTTGATTACAGATTGACCAAGCTGGGAGATTTAGTAGAGACCCTTATTGACCCTTGAAAGTGGCCAACAATCATGCTTGGAGCCATGTTTGAATGAGGGGAGAGTGAGAGCTCCATTCTTTTTGACACTTGAAGTGCACTTGAAAGTTGAAAGCCTGATTTTGCACTGTAACGCATGAAAAAGAGCACCATGCACACATTGAGGACATATAAGTTGAGGGTTGCTTGCAATAAGAAAGAACACAATAAGTCATAATAATTAGATCAAACCTACTAATAGGAGGCGACCCTCAAAATTAGATGGGTGACTAAGAACCCCAACTAATAGGACCAAGAGAGAGTGAAGACACTCAAAGCTCATGAGCATAGAAGGACTGACATCATTGGAGACGCATCGCTAGCTAGACTTAATCAGCCTGATCCATAGCCTAGTGGAGCAAGGAGCCTTTGACATTTTAGAATCTAGCTCCACCAACCGTGAGAATGTCTAGCTCGATTTGGGAGATTTCTCAGTCGATATCCAATAGATAGTTAATAAATATGACTTACAAACTAGGACGGAGCACCATGGTCGATTAGCTAAGGACATCATACGAACCTCGAGGAGGAGAGTAGATTAGCATCATGATCTTAGTATCATCTACGAAGAGACAAAGGCATAATTGGATAAGCTAAAGAAAATGAATAGGAAGTTGAGATAGGAGCACAAATCAAAGTGAAAGATAATTATTCATTTTATTCAGAATAGCCAATGAAAGCAATATATCTAGGCTTGTAACATCTCTTAAAATGAAAACTTAGGTGATGGTGAGTTTTGATCATCCATCAGTAGATTGTTGAAGTCCATTGCATTGAAAGATACTTTGAGCAACCCAAAGTTTAGGGGTATGAAGGAGAAGTGATCAATTCACATAGAAAGATGTTCCAAATAAAATCTCTACTATTTGCACATAAGTTATTTGTGATAAGGGTAGTGTTAACAAAGAGAGCTTTCAAGGTGGATTTGGTTATGTGTTAAAGAGGGAGAAAATCATATCTCTTCCTAGACCTTTAAGTTAAAGGAGTCCTGAAAATTACTCAACACAAAGATTTTGGAGTGCATATATGATCCTATGTATGTAATAATCACAGATTCATTGAAGATAGGGACAAAAAATACCTATGATAATAGGTTCATAGAGCTCAATAGTTCCTATTTAGATCTACACAATGTAGAGATTCATGGAGGCAGAGACTCAGTGAGGAGAAATCATGCTCTCATCTTCTTCATTCATTCATTCTCACTTAACCACACACATTGAGTAAGTGTATACAATAGTATTAAGGTCCATAGGACCATTCACACTGGGTCTAAGACCACCGACTTATTTAATGTCCCACACTTGTTGCTGATATAGCTGGACAAGACTAATGTCTGTCATACATACTAACAAGAGAATAGTACGAGCTTGATATTCTAACACTCCCCCTCAAGCTCAAATCATCTGATGAACTCCAAGTAGCTGTCTAAAACTACTAAACTTATATTTACCCAAAGACTTGGTAAAGATATCTGCAACATGTTCATCAGTCTTCACATGCATAAGATCTACTCTCCCTGCAAGAACCATCTCTCTAATAAAATGGTAGTGTACCTCTATGTGTTTTGCCCTGGCATGGTATACTGGATTCATTGCCAAGAGTACACTACTAAGATTGTCACATAATAAGGTCATTGGAGCATCCACCTAAATATCCAAATCAGCCATAAGCTTGAACAGCCATGAAATCTCACATGCTGCCAATGCAGCACCCCTGTACTCTGCCTCAGTACTAGACAATGGAACTCTTGGTTGGTTCTTGCAGCTCCAGCTGATCATGCTACTTCCAACCATCTACCTAGTGATGATCAAGTAGATTAGACTTCCAACCATCTGCCTGTACATAGTCACATCCTGAATTTCAGCTCTAGTGCTAATGTCCAGCTTGACATTCTGATCAAGGGGTGTATCCAATGGTTTGCATTCAGCCATGCCATACTTCTTCAGCATTTCCATGGCATAATGTTTCTGCATCAGCCATAAACCATTTTCAGCCTTGATTACCTCAATACCCAAAAGGTACTTCAACTCATCGAGATCTTTCATGTCAAATTCAGATTTTAGCATCTTCATTACATGCTGTATGCCCAAGTCATCATTACCAGTGATTATCAAATCATCAACATATATGACCAGCACTACCAAGCCACTGTGAGTCTTCTTTGTAAATAGGCTGTGATCAGCCCTACCAACAGTAAATCCCAACCTCTGCAAGTAGTTGTTGGTCCTAGCATGCCAAGCTCTCAGAGCCTACTTCAGCCCATACAGTGCCTTTTTCAGCTTGCATACATAATGTTGAAAATCAGGGTGAACATACCCTTTTGGCTGAACCATATAGACATCCTCTGCTAAGTCACCGTTAAGAAATGCATTCTTAACTTCCATCTATTGTAATTTCCAGCCTCTAGCAGCAGCCAAGGCAATCACCTTGCGTATGGTTGCCATCTTGGCAACAGGGCTGAATGTTTCCTCATAATCAAGTCCATACTATTGGGCATACCCCTTAGCAACCAGCCTGGCTTTCTACCTTTCCACACTGCCATCCAACTTGCATTTGATTTTGTAGACCCATTTACAGCCAATGGTCTTTTTTTCTTCAGGCAATGGCACAAGATCCTATGTCTTATTTTCAGCCAAGGCATTCATTTCTTCATCCATGGCTGCACACCAGTTCTCATTTTCCATTGCTTCAGCATATGTATCTGGTTCTTTGATCTCCATCACTTTTGTCATGTAAGCATAATGCTTTGCAGTGTAGCCACTATATATCAACCTGTCAACAGGGTATCTGACCCTCTGTGAGCGTCTAAGATGTGGTGCACTACTCGATTCCCCTCTCTCATGAGGTGGAATGTACCTCCTCTGCCTTGCGCCAGGCGTATAGACAGTCGGAATACCAAGTTCGCTGTCTAAAGTGTCCAGTAGACTCATATCCAGAAGTCATTCTACCAGGTGTCATCATCCCAGATACATCCTCAGTAACTTTCTCTTTTCCTTTGTCCGCGACATCATATCTCCCCCTCATTGACATACTAGTGTCAGTGGATGGTGAGCTCCTCAATCTTCCTATCCATGGGGATGCTGTCTGACTACTAGGTCCTGTCATAGCACTGCTCTGCTGCATATCAACTATGGATACATGAGTAGAAGGCATATCTGATGGCACTGTAGCCGGCGATACATACCAAGAACCCATCTCATAAAAAATAACATCCCTGCTCACCAAGGTCTCCCTGGTAGAGGGATCATAGCATTTGTATACCTTCTTCTCCTGTGAATATCCAATGAAAACACACTTATGCGCTTTTGGATCCAGCTTTTTCCTTTTTTCATCTGGAATATGCACATAAGCAAGACAACCAAAGACTTTCATGTGACTTACACCCGGCTTATAGCCATACAGCTTCTCAAACGGTGTCATCTCATGAATACCTGCAGTGGGAGTCAGATTCAAGATATACATGGCTGTCATAATAGCCTCATCCCAATAATAGAGTGGCATCTTGTTCTCATTCATCATGGCATGAGCAGCTTCCATCAAGACCCTGTTCTTTCTTTCAGCTACCCCATTCTGTTGAGGAGTGTAGCTGTAGGTAAGTTGCCTGCGTATGCCATTTTGAGCCAAAATTTTGTTAAACTCATTTGATACATACTCCCCACTGCTATCTGATCTCAAGCAAGAGATATAACAGTCAAATTCCTTTTCAACCTACTTTTTAAACTGCTGAAAAACAGCCAATACCTCATCCTTTGTCTTCAGAATGTAAACCTAAGTATACCGACTGTAATCATCAATGAATGTAACATAATACTTCGAGTCTCCCATGGATGCATTATGGGCTGGCCCCCAAACATTAGAGTGCACTAACTGCAACAACGGACGTGTACTCTACCTTACATGCCTTCTGACAAATGGCAATCTTGACTGCTTACCAAACTAGCAACCATCACATACATGACCAATATCTGAATATTGGAACTTTGGTAAACTTGTAACAAGCTGTTTTTTCTACATAATTTGTAGCCTTTGCAAATTTACATGCCCCACTCTCTTGTGCCAAATTTCCAAGTCTCTGATAGTGCCAGAACCATGGGCAAACATGGCTGAATTCAGCTCTGGCAAGGTAGCATCAAGAGTAAACATTCTGTCATTCCTGTGAGCGCGAGCTATCAACTTGCATCCATTACCAAACTCTTCAATAAAGCAACCATGCTTGTTGAATCTAACCTGCAAGTTTTGCTCCGTCATCTGACCAACAGATAGTAGGTTCTTCGTAATCGAAGGAACATGCAATACATCATGCAAATTTTTCTTTCTGCCATCATGAACCACAAGAGGCACTTTGCCTTTATGCTCAATGCTATGTTGCGTGTCATCACCTGTACAAACATAGCCTTTTTTTTCAGCCACCATATCAGTGAACCAATCACCATGAGGAGTCATATGGTTTGATGCCCCTGAATCAATATACCAAACTGCATCATCAGTGGATTTTTCAGCAACTCTGACTTTTACATATTGCATGGCAAACAATCTATCTCCTGAAGTATCATCTACCTGACCAGATGTAGCAAAATGTCCATGCTGTTTGCCTTTCTGATTGCCCTACTTCTTCCACCAGTCCTTGGCAATATGCCCATACTTCCCGTAGTAATGACAATCCTTATCCTTGTTCGAATTGTCAGATGGACACTGCTGTTGCCAGGAGCCTCTACCTCTAGGGCTAGATCTCCTCCTGCCTCTAAAGTTTCCACCACTTCTTGCATTCGATACCTGTTGGTTGTTATTGCCATAGGATGCATTTTGCTAGACTCCTCTGCAAAATCCATAGCCTCTACCACGGTTTCCATGGCCATGTTGATTGGAATAGAAAACTACATCCTTGTTTTTAGAACTGCTAGATCCTGCAGCCAAGCCAAGCTTAACCTCTTCATGGATAAGCAATGCAACCAGCTCATTGAAATCAGGCATTTCAGCCTGCACAGACACAGAAATGTCAAAAGACTTATACTCAGGCCCCAAGCCATTCAAAGTCACAGCAACCATGTCTTCATCTTCAACCTGTGAACCAACATATGCCAACTGATTCACAATGGTCTTAACCTCCGTGACATAATCCTGTATAGATCTGCTCTTCCTCTCCATGTTGTTGAACTTCTGCTTCAACTGTATCTTCCTGGCACTTGTGGTTGTGCCATAATACTTGACCAAAATGTCCCATGCATCCTTAGGAGAGCTGCAGTTCATTATCTGCATTACCATGGCATCTGAGATACATAAAGAGAGCCAGTGCAAGACTCTACGAAGCCGTAGGTCGATCTGGGAGCTCAGGTTCAGCTTCCGCTCCAGTCACCAACTCCCAATAGCCTTTCCCTATTAAGAAGTTCTCCATGCGGAACTTCCATATGGCATTGTTACTGTCAAACTTTTTCCCCACTATCTGGGTTATGTTGTTAGTCCTCTCTGCATTAGCCATGTTGTACCAGACACTATTTAGTCACTGCCTGACTTCCTGCAAGCCAACAAGTATGATTGACCAAGTTCAATCCTCAACTATTTATGACAGTTTTCTGCAATTAATTGCAGTAAAAAACCAATGTATTTCAGCTCAATGACAGCTCAAAATAGTGCACAACTAGTGGTCTAACTCATAAGTATAACAGTCAATACATATGCTTTGGAGTTGCTTCAGCTTAAACTCCTGCAATCTCACTGCCAGGATAAATATATACAGTCTGAAAACTATAAACTGTTAGTGACCAATAGCTTATTCAAAGCCAAAACTGAGTCATATACATGTCATACATGTCCCAAACCTTCATAGACATCTGCTAATACATGTAGCAGTCCAAGCATAACCATAGGGGCATAAAACAATGCATATCCAGCAAGTATAAGTGACATAAATCTACTTACAGATTGTATACAGCCAATAAACTATCAAACCAAGATGTATTTCAACCCAAGAGATCCTCAAATCACTTCATACATATGCCACTGTGTGTACAGGTCAATACATGACCAAACAAGCATCCACAGACGCTCTATCTGTAAGAGGCAATGTCATATAATGCATTCACTATTTATGACCAGCCAATACCCTGTGAATACATTTGTTTCCAGATTCAGAATTCAGTTTTTAAGAGCTTTCAATGCTCATATCAATGCTTATAGCATTCAACATCCATATACCGTACCATACAACTCCCTGCAGGTAACAAAAAACCTGTACTTCTTCAAGGCACTGACTATATGATGATGACAGTTTTATGATGATGACAGTTTTATGACAGTCTTTAGCCTGTACATTGACTTCCCAAAACTGAGCATTTCAGTCAATAACTTCAGTCCATAACCATGTCAGACAATGCATATGGTTCCCAGAGCATATATATGCTTCAACAAGTTCTCCTGAGCATGTCAAGAAGCTCAAGGCTCTTGAGTAGAATCAAGTTATGCTGTATACTCCCTGATTACAACAGGTCTTCAATGTTTTTAGATTTGTGGTCAACTGTCATAGCTCATAGATGAGCTCTACATCAAGGATTAGCATTCCAGGATAATAAACCATCTTCCAATGATGATTTAGCAAGCATTTAAGTGCTCCATTCCCTTCCAATGTGCTTATCCAGCCAGCATATGTAGATCAGCAAACAAGTGTAGTTTGTGTGGACAGATTTGGGCTTCTCCTTCTTCACACTGATGATTACTTCAATGTATATCCACTCAATGATGATCAACCAAGACTTTACAAGGCTCCAAACAAGTCCTAACACACTCTCCTTCAAGTATAATGAAGATGCACTCAATACATACCTCTGCATAACCAATGATAGCGAGTCCTTTTACACATAAGGTCTTTTTCCTTCAATCTCCAGGTCTTCTTCCATAATGCTATTCTCCATAGAGCCCAATCATGGGTGCTCTGATACCATGTAGAGATTCAGAGAGGCAGAGACTCAGTGAGGAGCAAGCATGCTCTCATCTTCTTCATTCATTCATTCTCACTTAACCACACACATAGAGTAAGTGTATACAATAGTACTAAGGTCCGTAGGACCATTCACACTGGGTCTAAGACCACCGACTTATTTAATGTGCCACACTTGCTGATATAGCTGGACAAGACTAATGTCGGTCATACATACTAACAGAAGAATAGTATGAGCTTGATATTCTAACACACAAGGTATAGTTTGCAATAGTGATATAGTCCAATATGATCACACACGAGTATGGTGATAAATTACACTTTATCTCATAAACCTAAACAAAAATGAGATCATTAAAGGAGTAATTCTTGAGGGAGTCGGTGTCACTTTGATGGATAGATCCCTACAATTTGACAAAACTAATCTAGGGTATTTTAATGTTCAATCAAAGCAACACATACGGTGGCTTGGTGCATTTGAACTTCCCAAGGATACATTTGAGGCACTACATCTCTTCTTCATGTGTACAAGTATTTTGAACATCAATGATCACCAAGAACATGGCAAGAGGCTCTTAATTGAAGGGTATGGTGAATACATGGTTGGATGATACCTTGTAGAGACTTGAAAACTTTGAATTGCATGTGTAGAATCCCCAATGGTGCAAATACACTATTTCTACGCCTATATTACTTCATGGAGAGTGGAAGAAAAGGATGGTAAGAAGAATTAGAAAATAGTGGAAGCATCAACATGTGATAAAGAAGATCCTATATGGAAGCCTATCGTCAATATTCTATTAGATTGTGTTCATATTTGCTCATTGCATGATTTTGTTAGACTTCTAGAGAAAATAGTGCATGAATATATTCAATTTGTTTATAGAATAGAATTGGAGAAAGTGGCCATTGCAAGATTGACATAGAGTGGTGGATAAAGAAAACTCTCTTTTCCACACACCATCGAGATACAAAGGAGAACCAGTGATAATGGCTTTTGTGACTTGGTGCTAGAATTAATTTTAGGATTTTGACCACCATGATCCCTCTAGCAATCTCTAATAATAAGAAAAAAAGGATGCAATCAAAACACCATTCTCAATGCCATCCCCTAGCCACCCAACAAACCATCACAATAGACTATTCAATATCAAACCTAGCCATGCAACAAGCATCACAATCGACTATCTAATATCACCACCTAGCCATCCAACAAAGCATCACAATCCACTACCCATGAGGCACCCAAAATTTCAAGCATGAAAGTATAGGGGTAAGCGAGATTTTACAAAGACCTTAGTTATCAACTATGTCATCTCAATGAATATGAGCATGTAAGGAAGAAATACATCACAACATAATCCCATTAGCATACATCAACAACCTCATGTGTGCCATGGATCGTAAGCATCATAATGAACCATGAATCACCACTTAGAGCATCACAACAATGAGAGATAATACACATGAATGAAAAATAGTAAGATCTCATCAACATGACTCTTTATGAAATCACAATTATGTTTTTTACATGAAAGGGTGATAGCAGTCAACTCAATAGTTTGTTATCACTATAAGAGACTGGGGGCAGGTCCTGCATATGCAATTGATGTTATGGGTTTCACATATGCGACAAAGTGTAACATCACATACACATTGAAAAGCTAATTATGCATAAATGATAGGTCACATGATTTGCACAATGATGTTTGCAAATTGGAATGCGTCCCTTCTACAAGGTTAGTGAATCTCATCACGTAAACAATGCTCTGAATTAAAATGTTTTTGCCATCACCACCTTATGGTGCATTTCTTCTTCTTCTTTTTATTGAATTGAGGATGAAGCTATATAGCCAATGGAGCATCTTGTAGGATTTTTGGACCATTATTGTTCCTTAAGCTCCATCCTTACTACAACAAGTGATAAGAAAGTGAAGGTAATTCATCATTGATGCATTCAAGTCATTGTAGACATTGAATAGAAAAACCCAAAAAAATAAGTAGAAAAGGCAATGCCTATCCATCTAAACACATTTTCCAATGCATTTCAAACTTGAACACAATTGTATTTCTATGTATTAGCTTTGCAAGGTGGTTATTATTAAAACAAGATACTACTTAATTGTAGACATTGGAATATTGTATTCATGGCTTATAACGTGAAGTGGGATTTGCTATCTTTATAGGTGGTCAACCACATAGAGTATTCATGCAATGGACTAATTTGAAATTAGAGTCTTTCTAGCTCTAGTTTCCCATTCATTCTTCTAGGGCTGCACAAAGAACAACTCAATCTCCTAAAGGTTGAGGCCATCTTCAACACAAGAAGAAGAAGAAGAAGAAGAAGAAGAAGGAGGAGGAGGAGGAGGAGGAGGAGGAGGAGGAGGAGGAGGAGGAGGAGGAGGAGGAGGAGGAGGAGGAGGAGGAGGAGGAGGAGGAGGAGGAGGAGGAGGAGGAGGAGGAGGAGGAGGAGGAGGAGGAGGAGGAGGAGGAGGAGGAGGAGGAGGAGGAGGAGGAGGAGGAGAGAGAGAGAGAGAGAGAGAGAGAGAGAGAGAGAGAGAGAGAGAGAGAGAGAGAGAGAGAGAGAGAGAGAGAGAGAGAGAGAGAGAGAGAGAGAGAGAGAGAGAGAGAGAGAGAGAGAGAGAGAGAGAGAGAGAGAGAGAGAGAGAGAGAGAGAGAGAGAGAGAGAGAGAGAACTAGTAAGTTGAGGGGAAAAAATAATGAAAAATAAGTCTCCTTTTAATTTTTTAGACTACAAAGTAAATTGGACTTGAGAAAAAATGGAAAACCTAAGATCAAATGCTATAGCCTTGCCTAGATAAGCAACACATGTTGTGTGCGCATGTTACATCAGGAAAAATGGAAAGCCTAAGATCAGCTGTAACATGTCCACACAAAATCTAACATGATCACAGTAGCAATGAGATTTGATATGTTTTACATAGTAGTATGCTCTTGAAACTAATAGGGTTTACTTGGAGTTGCAATTATGTAAATGGGTTTCTAGGGTTTTTGTATTTCTATTTGGAGCTTTGCTAAATGCCAAGTTTCTAGACCTCATTTGTTTGATCACAATGTTTAGAAACATGGATTGAGAATCCCTTGAGCTCTCATCCTCCAACACTAACCATTTCAAAGAGCCATTACTAGGCATGCCATTAGGAAATGTGAGCCAAATGGTACAAATATGCTTGAAACACGGTCCAAAAGAAAGTTATCTGATTAATTCCTTATCACCTTTAGCATTCCATAGTTGTGTTGAGTTCAGAGAAAAAATGGAAATCCTGGAAATGGTCTAGGCAAGGTGAATCTTCTCAACATAAGAGTCTCACCTAATAATTGTTAGAATATCAAGCTCCTTCATGTGTGTTTGATCGACACAGCTAGTCTGGCTAGATCAGTTAGGTACATTAAATAAGTCGGTTCTACTTCTGGTGTGAATGGTCTTTATGACCTTAGGTTGTGTATGCACAGAAGTGTGTGGTGAAGATATAATGAGATGAATGGAGAGAGGAAGCATGTAGCTTCACTCTGTGTCTTGCTCACTACCTGCATCCCTGAAAGCTAATATGGTATCAGAGCCGTAAATGGGCTCATTGGTGGAATGCACTGGAAAAGAAGACTTGAAGCTTGAAGACAGAGTGTATCTATGAAGTAGCAAGGCTGCCGTTGTTACTCTATCAAGGTATTTGTCAGGGTCTATGCATTCTATCTATAAGAGCTTGTTATAGCTTGTTGGGCAATCTCTCAGGGCATCATTAAGCACTAGAGTGTGCTCTATGGTCATCATTGTCATTGAATGCTGCTGCTGTACACTCCAGACGTGTCTGCTTGTTTGCGCCTACTGTGGCTGAAGGCATATTTCACTACAACACAAGGCATTGAGAGCTCACCAAGCAATCTACAGCTTGCTTATAAACCTTGGAAGGTGGTTGAAGGTCTTGTCATGCTATTACTTGGATGTGTGCTCAGTTATGAGCTACAGATCTGAAATAGTAGTAGTTCAGCTGTAAACAGTGATAGCGCAACTTGTATCTGATCTTGGTTGGAGCTTGAAGCTCTCTGACATGCTTTATGGACCTCATTGGAGCCTAGGAGCACTCTGGAAGACATATGTATAAGTTCTCATGCCTTTGAGCTGAAATTTCTTGAAGGAAGTACTCAAATCTGGAAGTGTAAATAGGCTGGAAACCTATCTCAAAACACTGGGCAGCAAGCATTAGCTTCCATTGAAGCATTACATAACACTTGGCTGGCATTTATCATATGTATGACATGGGATATGTCTGCTGGAGGTTTATGGATTGAGTTGAGCATTAAGTGATCATGGAAGTTGAAGTCTAAGGCTGGTAATTACTGTAGTGACATTGTCTCAGTGGTTGCAAGCAGTAAATGCAATCTATGAATTGGATTCATGAAGATAGGATGCCTATAGTTATCTGAATGTTCATGTATTGAACCTAACACTTCAAAGTGAATTTCTAACATGATTTGAGGCTGTTTTGGAGCTGGATAGACTTTGGTTTACTGAGAAGTTGCTGATTGCAATCTATAAGCAGAAGGTTTGATACTTATACATACTATTTATGCACTGACTTGTGCCCCGTTGGTTATGCTTGGATTGCTACATGTATTAGCAGATGTCTATGAAGGTTTGGGACATGTATGACATGTATATCACTTAGTTTTGGGCTTGAAATCACTGCTGGTCATTCACAGAATTACAGTTTTCAGACTGCATGTATGTATCCTGGCAGTAAGGTTGGAAGAGGTTCAACTGAAGTAAATACATTGCATCTGTATTGACTGTTTTGCCTACAGGTTAGGCCACTTGGTTGTGGGCTGTTTTGGATTGTCAGTGGGCTGAAATACCCTTTTTTTACTGCAATTAATTGTAGAAATTTGTCATAAACAGTTCCGGGCTGAAGTTGAACTGTTAAGAAGATCTTGGTTTGCAGGTAGTCAGGCAAGGTCTACAACATGGCAAATGCTGATAGAACTGATAATGTAACCCAGATTGTGGGAGAAAAGCTTGATAGCAACAATTATGCAATATGGAAGTTCGGCATGGAGAACTTTCTGATAGGAAAAGGATACTGGGACTTAGTGACAGGTGTTGAGGCTGAACCCGAAGTTCCAAAAAGGAATGCTACAGCTGATCAAAGACGAGCGCATCGAGCTTGGACGGAAAGAGCTCGTAGGGTGTTACATTGGTTGTCATTATGTATCTCGGATGCTATGGTGATGCAGATCATGAACTATAAATCCCTAGCAGATGCATGGAGTATATTGGTCAAATACTATGGCACAACCATAAGTGCCAGGAAGATACAATTGAAGCAGAAATTCAATAACATGGAGAGAAAGAACAGATCCATACAAGATTATGTCACAGAGGTTAAGACCATAGTAGATCAGCTAGCATCTGTTGGTTCATAGGTTGAAGATGAAGATATGGTTGCAGTGACTTTGAATGGCTTGGGTCCTGAATACAAGTCTTTTGACACTTCAGTGTCTGTGCGGGCTGAAATGCCTAACTTTAATGAGCTGGTTGCATTATTGATTCATGAAGAGGTGAAGCTTGGCTTAGCTACAGGGTCAAGCTGTTCAAAAAATAAGTATGCAATCTTTTACTCGCATCAGCGTGGCCGTGGCAGCCGTGGTAGGGGTTATGGATTTGGCAGACGAGGCCAGCAGAATGCATTCTATGGTAATAGCAATCAGCAGTCATCAAATGCAAGAGGTGGTGGAATTTTTCGAGGCAGGGGGAGATCTAACTCTCGTGGTGGCAGAGGTTCATGGCAGCAACAACATTAGTAAGAAAATCCAAATAAAGATAAGGATTGTCAATACTACGGAAAGTATGGGCATATTGCGAAGGACTGCTGGAAGAAGCAGGGAAACCAGAAGGGCAAGCAACATGGACATTATGCTACGTCCAGTCAGGCAGATGACTCTAGTGATAGATTGTTTGCCATGCAATATGTCAAAGATAAGGCTGCTGAAAAATCATCTGATGATGCAGTGTGGTACATTGACTCAGGGGCATCGAACCACATGACCCCTCACGCTGACTGGTTCACTGATATGGTGGCTGAAAAGCATGGCTATGTATGCACAGGTGATGACACGCAGCATAGCATTGAACATAAAGGCAAAGTGCCTCTTGTGTTCATTATGCTACGTCCAGTCAGGCAGATGACTCTAGTGATAGACTGTTTGCCATGCAATATGTCAAAGATAAGGCTGCTGAAAAATCATCTGATGATGCAGTGTGGTACATTGACTCAGGGGCATCGAACCACATGACCCCTCACGGTGACTGGTTCACTGATATGGTGGCTGAAAAGCATGGCTATGTATGCACAGGTGATGACACGCAACATAGCATTGAACATAAAGGCAAAGTGCCTCTTGTGTTCATAATGGCAGGAAGAAAAATTTGCATGATGTCTTGCATGTTTCTTCAATTACGAAGAACTTATTGTCTGTCAGTCAGATGACGGAGCAGAACTTGCAGGTTAGATTCAATAAACATGGCTGCTTTATTGAAGAGTTTGGCAATGGATGCAAGTTGATAGCTCGTGGTCATAGGAATGGCCGAATGTTTACTCTTGATGCTTCTTTGCCAGAGCTGAATTCAGCTATGTTTGCCCATGGTTCTGACATTGTTAGGGATTTGGAAATATGGCACAAGAGAGTGGGGCATGTCAATTTGCAAAGGCTGCAAATTATGCAAAAGAAACAGCTGGTTACAGGTTTACCCAAGTTCTAATATTCAGATATTGGTCATGTATGCGAGGCTTGCCAGTTCGGTAAGCAGTCACGATTTCCGTTTGTCAGGCATGTAAGACAGAGTACACGTCCATTACAGTTAGTGCACTCTGATGTTTGGGGGCCAGCTCATAATGTATCTATGGGAGGTTCTAGATATTATGTATCTTTCATTGACGACTATAGTCGCTATACCTGGCTTTACATATTGAAAACAAAAGATGAGGTCTTTACTGTTTTTCAGCAATTTAAAGCACAGGTTGAGAAGGAGTTTGAATGCTACATCTCTTGCTTGAGATCTGATAGTGGTGGGGAGTATCTATCAAATGAATTTGATGATTTCTTGGCTGAAAATGGCATTTGTAGGCAGCTCACCTGCAGCTACACTCCGCAGTAGAATGGAGTAGCTGAAAGGAAGAATAGGGTTCTGATGGAAGCTGCTAGGGCTATGATGAATGAAAAGCATATGTCACTTTACTATTGGGTAGAGGCTGTTATGATAGCCGTATACATTTTGAACAGAACTCCCACTGCAGGTATTCATGAGATGACACCGTTTGAGAAGCTGTATGGCTATAAGCCGGATGTAAGTCACATGAAAGTCTTTGGATGTCTTGCTTATGTGCATATTCCAGATGAGAAAAGGAAGAAGCTGGATCCCAAAGCGTATAAGTGTGTTTTCATTTTTATATTCACAGGAGAAGAAGGCATACAAATGCTATGATCCCTCTACCAGGGAGACTTTGGTAAGCATGGATGTTATCTTTGATGAGATGGGCTCTTGGTATGTATCACCAGTTGCAGTGCCAGCGGATATGCCTCCCACTCATGTCTCTACAGTTGATTTACAGCAGAGCACTGCTATGACAGGACCTCATAGTCAGATAGTATCCCCATGGATACAGAGATTGAGGAGCTCGCCATCCATTTACACCAGTATGTCAGTGAGGGGGAGACATGATGTCTTGGACAGCAAAGGAAAAGAGAAAGTTATTGAGGATGCATCTGGTATGTTGACACTTGACAGAATGACTTCTGACTATGAGTCTGGTGATACTTTAGACAACGAACTTGGTATTCCGACTGTCTATACGCCTGGCACAAGGCAGAGCAAGTATATTCTGCCTCATGAGAGAGGGGAATCGAGTAGTGCACCATAGCTTAGAAGCTCACAGAGGGTCAGATACCCTGTTGACAGGTTGACATACAGTGGCTACTCTACAAAGCATTATGCTTACATGACAAAAGTGATGGAGGTCAAAGAACCGGGTACATATGCTGAAGCAGTGAAAGATGAGAATTGGTGTGTAGCCATGGATGAAGAAATGAATGCCTTGGCTGAAAATAAGACATGGGATTTAGTGCCACTGCCTGAAGGGAAAAAGACCATTGGCTGCAAATGGGTCTACAAAATCAAATGCAAGTCAGATGGCAGTGTGGAGAGATACAAAGCTAGGCTGGTAGCAAAGGGGTATGCCCAAGAATATGGACTTGATTATGAGGAAACATTCAACCGTGTTGCCAAGATGGCAACCATTCACACTGTGATTGCCTTGGCTGCTGCTAAAGGCTGGAAATTGCAGCAGATAGATGTTAAGAATGCATTTCTTAACAATGACCTAGCAAAGGATGTTTATATGGTTCAGCCGGAAGGGTATGTTCACCCTAATTTTCAGCATTATGTATGTAGGCTAAAAAAGGCATTGTACGGGCTGAAGTAGGCTCTGAGAGCTTGGCATGCTAGGATCAGTAACTACTTGTAGAGATTGGGTTTTGCTGTTGGTAGGGTTGATCACATCCTATTTACAAAGAAGACTGACAATGGTTTAGTAGTGCTGGTCATATATGTTGATGATTTGATAATCACTGGTGATGATGACTTGGGCATACAGCATGTAATGAAGATGCTAAAATCTGAATTTGACATGAAAGACGTGGGAGAACTGAAGTATTTCTTGTGCATCGAGGTAGTTCCAGCTGACAATGGGTTATGGTTGATGCAGAAGCACTATGCCATAGAGATGCTGAAGAAGTATGGCATGGCTGAATGCAAACCATTGGATACACCTCTTGATCAGAATGTCAAGCTAGACATGAACACTGGGGCTGAAGTAGAGGATGCGACTATGTACAGGCAGATGGTTGGTAGCTTGATTTACATGACCATCACTAGGCCTGACTTGAGCTATGCTGTAGGGCTCATAAGCTAGTTTATGTAGAAGCCTAGAAAGCCGCACTTGGATGCAGTTAGATGCATTATGAGATATGTTAAGTCCATTGTAGAGTATGGGCTGTTCTATGTCAGAGATAAGCCCTTGATATTGACTGGATACACGGATGCAGATTGGGTAGGTTTCTCATATGATCGTAGATCTACGAGTGGATATGCATTTGGATTTAGTAGCGGCATGATTAGCTAGAGCAGCAAGAAGCAGTCTACGGTTGCTTTGTCGAGTACTGAGGCAGAGTATAGGGGTGCTGCATTGGCAGCATGCAAGATTTCATGGCTGCTCAAGCTTATGGCTGATTTGGACATACAGGTAGATGCTCCAGTGAAGTTACTATGTGATAATCTGAGTAGTGTACTCCTGGCTATGAATCCAGTCTATCATGCCAGGACGAAACACATAGAGGTACACTACCATTTCATCAGAGAGATGGTTCTTGCAGGACGAGTTGATATTATGCATGTAAAGACAGATGAACAGGTTGTGGATATCTTTACCAAGTACTTGGGTAAAGAAAAGTTCTGTGGTTTTAGACAGCTGCTTGGAGTACATATGCTGTCTTGAGCTTGAGGGGGAGTGTTAGAATATCAAGCTCCTTCATGTGTGTTTGACCGGACACAACTAGTCTGGCTAGATCAGTTAGGTACATTAAATAATTCGGTTCTACTTCTGGTGTGAATGGTCTTTATGACCTTAGGTTGTGTATGCACAAAAGTGTGTGTTGAAGATATAATGAGATGAATGGAGAGAGGAAGCATGTAGCTTCACTCTGTGTCTTGCTCACTACCTGGATCCCTGAAAGCTAATAATAATGTCATGGAATATTGAATCCATAAGAAAAAAATCCTCTCTCCCCATGAGCGTTTAGGCTTAAATAGAGAAAACATGTATGTATTCTCACAAAGCTACATTGGGGGTTGTCACATATGATGCATTAAGGCTAATAGTAAAAAGCATGTATAAACTCTTTGTGGAAGCAACTTTGTCCATCCAAAAGGCATCAAAATGTGAGCCATAACAAGGCTACTTTTCAACCATTGTACTAGATCAATAATGCTTGTGTTGCCCTTGGACACACGGAAATTTCTCAAATTCCAATTTGTACTTTATGGCTTCCATGTTCTTAGTGAGCACTTATGTATGTTTCACATTTGATGAGGCATACCTAGTAAAATGTAATTGAGTTATTATATGTAAAATGGAATAGGAAGCCAACAACAAGAAATCAATAATGACAAATGAGAAAAAAGGAGCTGTGATGGTCCATCATGATTTTTGAATGGATAACCAACTCTAAATTCTTTTGTAGGCTATGGCTTGTGACACTACATGGCATGGCATCCTACTCTAGGGATCCGCAAGATCAAGATTTAGCAATCTAATGTTGCTCAAGAAATTATGAATGCATGGAACTTTCTATTTTCTTTCATTTAGTGGCAAGGCATTGGTGTACACAAAGCCAATGCTTCAACATCCTTGAACATCTTCTTTCCCCTCATGCTTACACTAGTGATTACTCTCCCACAAGCATTACCTTAGTCTTACGATTCACAAGAAAGGCTTGTGCAGATGGATGGATATTTAGGACATCAATTCCTAGAGGTTGATTGGACTATTTATCAGCTCAACCTCAATGCCAAGGAATCAAAATTTCTTTGATAAAAAACATGTGGCCTACATTAGGTGTTGAAGATCTTTCTAAATTTCTCACTTGCGTAGTTAATCCGTTCAAGAAGCATTGGTTGTTGCTAAGATGAGAGCTAGCACCCAACTCCAAGTGATTGTTGAGAACCCTTGAATCTTGGAAGAAAATCAAGCCTCCTATCTCACTCGATGACTAGAAAACATTTTGTTAATGGCTTTTTCCTAAATTGAAAACTCCCTATAAAAACTTTAGGTAGGTAGGTTTTTTGTAGCTTAGTTGTTGTGTAGATGTTTGATTTGTTATTTTGTAGTTGAATTTTTTGTGTTTGTCTAGTTTAGGAAGTGTTTTTGTCATTTCATTTGGATTTTGGAGTGTGAAAACTTGATAGCCTTAGTCAAGATTGGTGTTTTTTCAAGACACATTTGAGTAGGATTTTAAAGGTGTTTTCATGTCATCTTGAAACATATATATTTTCTTAGCAATATTCTTGCACATCAGAAGGATTGTGGGATCACGAGCACTTCGCATTGCACTTTTCCAATGCATTGCACCTGAGGGTCATCTCTTGATTTTATCAATTACTTCCACAACAAGGGTTGGGTCGATGCACATTTTGTAGCATGCACTAGCATGACATGATGCCCATTGTAACTATATGCACTAATTTTTAGATGCATGTGCACTTGAGAGAGCACCTTCACTGTGCAGCTCTTTGTACACATTACAGTTGGGATATTTATCACTTCAATAGGAATTGCTGGTTGAGTGGAAAAGGTGGTTGGGTGAGTTTGAGGGTGGTGAAGGATGCCTATGATTGTGAGATGCATTTGTTTCTTGGTTAACATCTTGAGGATCATTAATTTCTTGAGAGTTTGTGAGATTTTGGAAGGATGGAATCGAGTATAATTTTTTTTTGTCTTGCTAATGAGTGATGAAGTGTGAGGTTAAGGATCTATAGTAATTAAGAAATTGGGTTTGCATCTTGCATGGCACACGGGCACATGTACATAGGCTAGGCACTATTTTTGCAATGTATTCATCTTTTTGCATATGGCATTGCTTGTATGATTTCATAGCATGGATTGGATTTCACATTCCTTCTAAAATCTTGTGTGATGGAAAACAAAGCTTATGTTCAATAATATAGTTCAATTAGGACACATTGCATGGCATCACACTTGGTACATTTGAGAAAATGCTCACTTGTTGAAAAACTCAAGGGAAGTTCTACAAGCTCCTTGATAAAGCTATACATTCAAGATATGTTTGATATCTACTTGTGTTATCAACGGTTGATGCAATTGAAAAGCATTTTAAACTGTTGGAGAGAAGTTAACTTTGGGGATTAGCAAAGGATATAATTGTCATGAAAAGCAAGTAGACCAAAATGAAAGAAGCATTTGAAGGTCGCACTCTTATATCCATGAATATCAAGCTCGGGAGTTGGAGGGAAAGGCTTTGATTTATTAGTGAAGATGCAAAAAAAAAAAGTAATGGTTATATGTCATCGAAGAAGGCATCAAAAGTTTGCCCTATTTCTAGAATAAAACTTTGGTAGCAATAAAAGCACCTTATGATACCACATTAGAGGTCCCTAACCTTGATGAGGCTGCTAAGTATTTTCAAAGGCACTATCAAATACTTCTACAAAGTGCTAAGGATCCAATTGATATGTATTGTATAAGTCAATTTGAATAAAAATTCGACACGCTGAATGAAACTGAAGCTCCTCATGCAATATGCAAGCATGTGGGGTGTTCTTGTGATGCATTACTAGCATAGCCAGAGATGGTTTTTATAAATCATATGGAAAATGAGCTGATAGTTGGATAGATAGTCCATAGGATACCGAAGGCATTATGAAGATTGTTCTAGCAAATGCCAATGGTGATGCTGCAGATTTCTGGCTTCCCTTTGAAGAGGGTGTTGGTTTAATTGACATATGGAAAACTGAATCTCCTAGTTTTCTATGGGATGAAGAATTGAAGCTTACCCGAGCTAATTTGTGTCTTAAAGATGAAGATTCACAACATCATATGCTTTGACAAAAAGATGTACTATGTCCATATTTTCTTTGGAGTGGCATACTTGATTTTGGAAGGACAAGCTTATTATGTCAAGCCATTATCTTGTCTTTGCTACATGTATAGCCAAGATTCGTAAGGGCATGCTATTTTTTAATCATGCTTGAGGCTTTTTAGTATCAGGATTGATGTTAAAAAGATGTCTTTATTAGTTTCTTTCATGGAATGATTAATTGATGAGGAATGTATCGGATTGTTGTGTCATCATAATGGATGCAAAGACAACACCAAGTATTTTGTTTTTGTTTAAAGATGAAGGATGTAAT
Source organism: Lygodium microphyllum (assembly GCF_053477565.2). Classification (NCBI taxonomy): domain Eukaryota; kingdom Viridiplantae; phylum Streptophyta; class Polypodiopsida; order Schizaeales; family Lygodiaceae; genus Lygodium; species Lygodium microphyllum. The sequence continues at coordinate 59,953,564 of NC_141158.1, read as the reverse complement.
GCTATGAAGAAAAGAGAGAAGAGTGTGAAATCAACAAGTGATAAGCTGGCTCTATTGTTAAAAGTAGTTAGAGAAAGCTTTAAACTTTACAAGCTTAATTAAAAAGTTGAAAAAGATCTTAAAGCACATATCATGCTGAAAAGAAATGAAGATCAAGACTTTTTAGAAGGAAAGCAAAAGGAAAAGCTTAAAACACAAAAGCCTAAAGCTTTTGGAGAAGAGAGAAAACAATATAAACCCCATGTGAGAGGAGAGAAGCACCCTTCTCGAAGTTTGTTTTCTTACTCCCCATGTGAGAAGAAACAAGGGCCACACATCAGCTTGTGGGGACTCATTTGTGCTTGTCGAACATTCTAAAAACTTGTTACTTAAGGCTCAATGTATTGTCACGATTTCAACAAGGTATGAAGATTTTTGCAACTATTATTAGTTGTTTGAGGACTTGGATTGCTTGTCGGTGCGCCTGGTGTTTTGGTTATGTTGAGGTTGTAAAGAATTGAACATTTTGGTTTTTTGTTTTACTTAGACAAAGTCAATTCTGACACTTCTTATCATACGTTTTTAGGTTGTGTGAGAAGATTGCCTTCGCTCATCACTCGTGAAACATCTTTTTTAGGTGCCCTTGCTGAGAGTGCCAAAAATTTTACCTTTATTGAGATTTGTTAAGTTGTTAAGACTATTTTTGAATGGCTAGTTTGTTTCCAAAATTGCATAGCACAAAGGGAGAGCATCCTTAGTGATTCCTTAAGAGCTTCAAGCTTGGATGCATCATCCAATGAATTACTGACTCGAATCTAAAACTCCAAATTTTGAAATTTTAGTTGTTGGATGAGGATCAAAATTGGTTTGAGGATTATGAAAAACCCTCAGATTGAGAAATCCTCCTGCTTTCCTATGGAATATAAAGCTACCAAACATGCGTTTCTTGACCAATTTAAAGGAACTAAAACTTTCAAGACCTTTGGCAAAAAAAGAAAATTGCCTGAAATAAAAAAGACAAGACCATAGAAGTTTTTGCTTTAGAACACACACAATTGTGGGATTGTTGTTTGGAACACATCCCTAGGCCTAATAGAGAGAGCACATGAAATGTTAAAAATAAAACATTTTATGGAAAATTTAAGGGAGAGATGAGAAAAAATTACAAATAAAAGAACCAAGTACTTTTGAGAAAGCTATAATGATAACAATAGAAAAAGAAAGAAAATTTGAGAAAATAAAAAAAGACAATCATATAGAAATCTAATAATGAAAACTGAGATCAAAATTGGCAAGGGGATAGACAAAATTATCATATTTAAGCAAGACATAATGCTCAATTAGCTCCAAAGGTTGAGAATCAATTGTTAGGAAAAATGCCAAACATGAAGCTAGGAGCTTTGAGAGGTAGGGCTTTAGGAAGAGGTTATTATGGGGGACTGATGGGACAAAATAATCAAGAAAATATGAGAGGAAGAGGAGGAAATGGAAGATGATATTTTTGAAAACTAATGGTGACTTGTTATTCATGTGGGGACATAGGTCACATAAGCACGAATTGTCCATATCCACCAATAGTAGGAGGGGACATGTATTGTTTTCCTCAAAATCTTCCAAGTAGATAGAACAATTATGGTATAGAAATAAAGGACCACACTTCTTCTCAAACACTAAATCCTATGCAAGAAGAGAAAGAAAAGACCAACGTATATTGTATTTGTATTGAAAAAAAGGGTGAGGAAAATAAAACTGTAGATGTGATGCCAGCACACTGAAAAGGAGGAGAAATGTAGAGAGAGATGAAGCTAAGATTAGTAAGGCTAGAGATAAACGAGAGAGAAAGATAAAAAAAGGAGAAAAGAATGAAGGAGAAAAAAGAGAAAACCTAGAAGACATTATCATGCTATTGATATTCCTTTAGGGGAAGAGGAAAGTGACTATGAAATGAGAAAGGATTTGATGGGTAGAAAAATAGATGTAATGTTTACTCACTTGATGGAGTTGTTTCCTAGGATAAGACGATTTGGAAGAAATTAGTAAATCGGAGAGAGAGAGAGAGAGAGAGAGAGAGAGAGAGAGAGAGAGAGAGAGAGAGAGAGAGAGAGAGAGAGAGAGAGAGAGAGAGAGAGAGACGGATCGAAAGTTGGACTCGAGAGCTATGGCGGGAGAGCAAGAGCAAGAAAGGGAGAGACTAGAAATGGGAACTCCAACACTCATAATGTGTGACCGGGCCTTCCTTTATTCAAATTGTTACTAAAAGAATAAAGAATACAACTGCAAAGGCAATATCTGGACGAGTGGCTATCATGGCATACATAAGACTGCCCACTGTGGATGCATAGGGAATCTTGGCCATCTCAGCCCTCTGCTCATCTGTTTGCGGACAATCAGCTTGTGATACCTTCACATAAGAAGGCAATAGACAGCCAATAGGCTTTATGTCCTGCATGCGAAAGCACTCAAGGGCTTTATGAATGTACTCCCTGTGTGACAAGTAGAGGAGTCCCTGATGCCGATCGCGTCTAATACGCATACCAAGTATGTGAGCGGCCTGTCCCAGATCTTTCATCTCAAAGCTCTTCTTGAGTTGAGCCTTAAGAGCATCTAGCTCATCATGAGTGTTCCCTGCTATCAACATATCATCCACATAGAGTACCAAAAGCAATAAAGAACCATCACGGGCTTTCTTTGTGTAAAGACACGGATCCATAGCACTCCTCATGTAGCCCTGTGGCTGCATAAAGGCATCAAACTTATGATACTACTCCCTAGGTACTTGTTTCAAGCCATAAAGACTTTTCTTCAATTTGCACACTAGGTGCTCCCTGCCAGTTTCTACAAAGTCCTTAGGCTACTCCATATAAATTTCATCATGCAAGTCCCCATGTAAGAAAGCCGTCTTGACATCCATCTGGTATAGATCCAAGTCAAGTTGAGCAATCAAAGCAAAGACTAAGCGCAGGGTGGTCATCTTAACCACAGGACAAAAGACCTCATCAAAGTCCACACCATGCTCCTGCTTAAAACTCTTTGCTACCAATCTAGCCTTGTATGCCGGCTTGGGGTGTCCAGGGGTACTTTTTAGCTTGTACACCCACTTGCATGGCAAAGCCTTCTTGCCCGTAGGCAAGAAAACCAAATCCCAAGTGTCATTCTTATGCAGGGAGTCTATCTCAGACTGCATAGCTCTCTCCCAGGAGTGACTGTCACCCCTGCGCATAGCCTCATCATAAGTGAAAGGCTCTCTTGCATCTGTAACCAAGACATAATGCATCGAGGGCTGAAATCTATCTGGTGGACGTCTGTCTCCAGTAGACCATCTCATGGCAGGCTCTGTTGCTTGCCCAACTGCCTGTTCAACGCCCTGACCATGAGCATTTGCTGCAGCTATAGGCTATCAAACTGGCTGTGCGGGAGCTCGTGGCTCCTCCTGAAATATAACCCTGCGGATCTCAATAACTCTATCAGGCTACCTATGCATCTTGTCTTCATGGAAGACTACATCATGACTGCGGATGATTTTTCGAGCCTGTGGATCCCAGAGATGGTAACCCATCTCGCCTGCATCCCCATAACCAAGGAAAATGCATTTGAAACTCTTAGGATCTAGCTTACTTCTCTTGTCCCTGGGCACATGGCAAAATGCCTCACATCCAAAGACACGGAGATGCGCATAATAGGGAGGTTTTCCAGTCCATACCTCCTCTACAACCTGGAAATATAAACCACTAGAGGGTGATCTGTTTATGACATGCAGAGCTGTACTAACTGTCTCAACCCAAAAGCTCTATGGTAGGCTTGCATAGCTAAGCATACTGCGTACATGCTCCTGGATGGTTCTATTCATCCGCTCAGCCAAACCATTTTGGGGGGGTGTAGGGGGCGGTCAACTGACGCTTAATATCCCTCTCATCACATAACTGCTCAAAAGCACGTGAGACATAATCACCCCCATTATCTGTTCATAGGCATTTTAGCCTATACCCAGACTAGTTCTCAACCAATGCAAGCCATCTCTGAAACACAGTCAAGACATCAGATTTTGGCTTAATGGGATAAGCCCAAACTTTCCGTGAAAAATCATCTATGAACGTAACAAAATACTTTGCACCACCCATAGAGTGACAAGGCATGGGCCCACAGACATCCGAATGTGCCAATGCCAAGGGCTCACTCATGCATGGCCTACCAGGCTTCTTATGCGTAGACCTAGTCTGCTTGCCATAAAGACAATGCTCACATGAATCAAAACATGCATAATCAAGGGGCGGTAAGTATTGCAAACTAGAAAGCATTTTCATTCCCTTCAAAGACATATAGCCCAAACGGGCATGCCAAAGAGATACATGTGGGATAGAACCCACAGACAAAACATGATCAAGGGAAGAAGCTGATACAATCAGGGGATAGAGGCTACCACCCTTGGCACCTCTCGCAATCACAAGTCTGCCACGAGTGATCTTCCATGCAGAGTCTCCAAAACATACATGATATCCAGCGTCATCAAGCTGTACGGCTGACATGAGACTGCATGTCAAAGTAGGTATATGACATACATCTTGCATAACAAAACTGCTGCCAGAAGGAAACTGTAGCCTAACATCACCAATGCCCACAATATCAAGAGAGCTGTCATCACCCAAGCGCATAGAACCCGAAACAGTATGGTATGAATGAAACCACTCTTGGCAAGGTATCACATGAAAGGACACAGTTGAGTCCAAGAGCCAACACTATGCATACATAGAGTATATCTCTATCATCTACGAAGCACTAGAAGAAGCTGTTAGGATATAATCATCATCATCGATATCCTCAGGCTGCATAACATTGATCTCTTCAATTTTAACACTGGACTTTGCAGGCACTATGCTGCAATCAGAAGACTTATCCTGCATTTTGTCTTTCCCCTTATCTTTGCACCTTTCATTGCACAGTTCATGGCATTGTGGCCTAATATGGCCCTTTTTCCCATAATGGTGACAAGTAACATCTGCATTCCAGCCACGGGATTTGCTACGTGACTTCCCACGAGACTTGGACCGAGATTTCTGAGAATCCCATCCACGGACACTACCACTGCCATGCTTTCCATATCCATCATTCCTGCCTCTAACTGTCATAGCATGAGACACACGAGAGGCATCCAAATTCTTACCGTTAACCTCTTCCTGCAGAAGAGCACTCGCAACATCAGATAATTTCAAGGTAGCAGTAGAGGCACATAATGCAGTGCGGAATACATCCCATGACTCATTAAGAGTACCAAGCAAGAAAAGAGGAGTGACATCCTCTACAAAAGTGATGTCCTGCGAAGTCAAGTTCTTGAGTATAGCATGGAACTGGCTCAAGTGAGCAGACATAGTCACATTCTCCCGTAGATCCATAAGCTGCTTCAGCCAATACATCTGACTCGCTGGACTTTTCTTGTCATAGAGATTTTTTGATCTTATTCCACAACTGCCATGTACTCTGTTCTTCCTCAAAGACATTATAGTGAACATGTTCTCTGAGAGACAATATAATAGTGGACTTGCATAACTCATCAAGCTGTTATATTCCTGCTCGTAAATATTGACTCCTCGCACCCTGCGTAAACCCTGTGCAAGGTTATCTTCCGCATTGTAATTGCCAGCACTTTAATTTGGAACCCGCACGTGAGAAATAGAGACCTCCGCATTGGCAAAGCAAGCCCAGGGGTTCAAATCCACATAACCGCGGGGAAACACCCTCTTGGGGGGGGTTAAGTGGATAATGCTCAATTAATTTCAAATTTTTTTTGCTAATCTCCCCCAATCGATGTATGGCTGGAGGGAAGGGAATGGGCCAGGTGGGAGAGGTGGGTTACATGAGGGAGTCGTGGGCTGCATGCACAGCCCACATGGTGGAAGTCCCCTTTCCCCCCTTGGGCTATATAAACCCCCCTTAGCCTTGTGGGGGGGTAAGAAGGAGGAAGCAGAGGATGCCGTGCTGAAGTCATGGAGAGAGAGAGGGAAGCTATTGTTGATGCCATGCTACACAAGGAGAGGTCGCCGCCCAGTCCAATCCGCCAGTACCGCCGCCTTGGGCCACCATAAGCCTGCATGCCGCCGCCATTTCCTTGACAAAGGCAATCCCCCCCCAATCGACGTCATCTTCTACCCCATTATTACCCCCTCCCTCTTCCACGTGGGGTTTGACCATAGCCAGAAGCTTCTTTTAAGAAGCTTCTAAGGGGGCTTCCTTAAAACCCATTCCCACAAGGCCCCCATAAGCCCATTACTAGCCATCCCGGGATTTTAAAAGAAGAAGAAGAAGCTCACAAAGCCTCCATTCCCGCAAGCCCCATTCGCAAGAGCCCCTTTCTGTGAACAAGCTTCAAATCCCACAAGCCTGCTCGTGAAAATCCCAATTCCCCCAAGCCCTCATAAAGTTCCATTCCCACAGCTCTCTCGTAAAAGGCCCATCTCCACAATCCAAGCTCCAAAGGCCTCCCATAAGCCCAAATCTCGCAAGCTGGTATTCTCAAGGATCCACACTTCAGAAGGGATCGCCTGCATACGAGGGGGAAGGGCAAGATCTTGAGGTTGCTTACGAAGGCTGAGGAGTTTCGGGTAAAGGCAAACCAAAAGTCTATAATCACGCCTACCATGGGCCCCAAGAAGTCGCAAGTCCCACCGGCGGAAGGTTCTTCTCCTAACATTCACATGGATATTTCCCCGAGCCCACAAGTCCAAGTTCTTACTATTTTTGATTCCATGAAAAAGTAATGCATTATGCACGATAAATTCATGGACTAGGAAGCACCTACGCATGTCAAATTCACCTAGCCTAGTTAAATGCAACTAGAAATAAATTGACTATTTGAACAATTAGTTCATGTCATGAAATTGGTCATTGGTATTTTCAATATGATGAACGAAAAAACATAAGTTGTCTATGCATCTTACGACCTTATTAGTAAGCTGCATTTTCGTGCATTTCAAAGTGACGAGCCTAGAACAACTGTTGCCTATCATTATAAGGCTGAATTGTTAAGCACACCTTTGACTAGGCATGGAAAGATTAAGCGCATGTCGCATTTTTAGGCAATGTCTTCATTGTAATGATTCATTAAGGAAAGTCGTTATCACCCGTAGGAAATAGCAAAGCATGGAAATGACTCTATGAGCTTGCATGGAATACGTTAACTCTAGCTTTATTTGGCATGAATTTCACTATGTTGTAGTTAGGAAAGGATTGCATGTTGCACATTCATCGTACGAAAAACTTCATTCATCAAGAGTTGTATTCAGGAAAAGGCTGCATGGTTTATTAAAGCATGAAATCTTAAAAGCTTAGAAAAGGAATCGTGGGTATGATTCTTGAATGTGAGCCCTAGTAGGTTCAATGGAAGTTATTCTGAAACTTATCATGCGTTTTGATCTTAACAAGAAAAGTTAGGGTTATTGCAAATCTAGTGGTACATAGAAGTAATGAATTGCGTGTTTACGTGAACTGTGACCTGTTGCAACTAGTTTTCTCCTTTAGATCAAGTTAACATATCTAACAATGGTTCATCCTTGTCGCAAGACAAGTAGATCGAATTATCTAAATCACCTAACCCGCAAGGGATTCACATAGGATGGTTCAATCGATACGATAAATATCCCAAGTGCTAACTAGGGTTTAGCACGTTAAGGACTCACCTAGTTTCGCACTTGTTGCCAAGTTGAAACCCTCATACCCAAAGGTCCTAACCACATTCACGGAATGTAGGGATGATTGGACGCTCATGCATGAAATGATCTAGGGTTTCTACCCTAAGGATCACTCGTTCAAATGCTAAAACTCGGATTGAGTTGGAATCCCTAGGACTGGCCTAATGCAATTAGGAATGGGTTGGGTAAGAAGACACCCTAAACTGTGATTCTTGTCTAATCAACATTCCTTGACCCGAAAGCACCGTTCAATGGGTGAAATGATCCCTTGGAATAGATGCGACACGTGCAACAAATTGCAACGTCACATGATCTTGTGGTTTGATCACAAGAGAGTTGCCATTCCTTAGAATGAGGTTGGCAGGTTGTTAATCCCAAGTCGAGATGGCGAAAAAATGGAGGAAAAAGCAAAAGGAAGATGGAAAAAGAGCAAAGACACGTAGGCGGCCTCTAAAGATGAACCGGAGCAAAAAGCGCGACCTTACATGAAAAGGCACCTCAAAAAACTCAGAAAACTCTTGTAAAAGAGCGCCAGGCTCCCTCCTGTGCCAATTGTAAAATATTTGATGGGTGTAGGCTAGAGGCACAAGGCTAGAAGAAGGAAATGGAAAAAGGACCTTGCCACAATGGCCGGTCATGTAAAAAAGGGATGGGTGCCCATGGGATTTTAGGGTTTGTATATATAAAGTTCAAAAAGTGAATAAGAGATCATTCTTGTGTGTGGCAAAAAGTGGCTCTCTTCTTCTTCTTCTTCTTCTTCTTCTTGTTCTTGCTTGCTTGAGCTTGTGCTTGAGAGAGGGAGTGTGGGAGTGTGAGGGAGTGAGTGTGTGAGGGTGAGGGACCGTGGGGTAGTGTGTGAGTGTGAGGAAATCGCCTGGGGAAGGGTAGGGTTTACTGTTGCAAAATAGGGCAAAACATGGCAAAAATCGTGCAAAAATGGCAAAAAGCTAGCTTGTGATGCCTAAGATCAGCAAGTGAGTGATTGGGGGCATCAACACCATACCCGGGAAGGGGTATAAGAGCCAAGAGGCCAAGGGAGGACTCATTTGCAACCATTTCAGTGTGAAAGAGAGAGAGAGAGAGAGAGAGAGAGAGAGAGAGAGAGAGAGAGAGAGAGAGAGAGAGAGAGAGAGAGAGAGAGAGAGAGAGAGAGAGAGAGAGAGAGAGAGAGAGAGAGAGAGAGAGCTACCGCCCGATTCGATTCGATCGCACCAACGACGAGCCCATCACTCTATCCATGTATATGAATCCCTTCTCTTACCCCCTTAGGTAGGATCTGGAGGGTTGTGCCTGGTACGATTGAGTGAATCACAAGAAACAATCAAAATCAAACTCGCGTTGTTTACGTGCGCCGTGCTCGGCCCATTCGAATGGTCACTTCTGGGCCGAGTCCCAGAATTGGCCCACTCGGCCCGTCCGAGCCTACCATTTAGACCGTGGACAAATTCGGTCCTCTACCACGTGTCAAACTCGACCCTCGGTCCACTTGCATCGGCTCAATTGCCTCGGCCCATCCGAGCAACCTTGTCCGAATCAACCACTCGGCCGTCCGAGCCAATCCGTCCGAGTGACTTCGTCCGAGTCCGCTCCTCAGCCCATCCGAGTCCACCCTGTCTAAGTCCCAATTTTGGCCCTCGGCCCATGCGCCTCGGCCTGTCCGAGTAACCCACTTGGACCCTGCAATTTTGACCAATTGGGCCGAGTGTAGATTTTTACCAAATTTTTAGAAATTTAACCTGACCCGGCTAGAACTCAGCAGTGTAAATTGTCAAAAGCCTGTAGGACACTCAGAACTTGATTCTGGCACACGGAATAGGTAAAATCGTAGGGCGCTGCTGCTTAGCAGCTAGAAGTGGGCAGTTGCGAGACTCAGAGACTTAGATGAAAGCCGCTGAGTTGTAAAGCTTGATTGGACTAAAAAAGAACGAGGCAACATATTAGAGAAACCCGAAATCCTGCCAAGACGGCTAGAAAATTGACCAACAAGCCAATTCAGCCCAAAACAACACGAGAGTGTATAAAACGTCTAGAAATTTGTTACTGTACTCACCCTAAATTTACGCACTTGAAGTACACTTAAGGAAATTGAAAGCCTGATTGAGCACAAGTGCACAGGGAAAGACACATTGAGTGGCCATAAATTGAGGACTGTATTAAATAACTGAAGGAACTCACTAGCTAAACCACTCAAGGAACCCACCAATAGGAGAGAACCCAATACATAGACAAACCATCAACGTGCAAAAGTAGGACTGAGCAAGGGACACCGACGAAGTGGATTTGACAAGTCTACTGAACTTGATCGATAGCTTGGTGGAGCATGACAACTCGACAATGGCAAAAGAAAGTTTAGACCGCAGATCTAACGAGGAATTCAACTTAGAAGCCTTTCCAGATGCTATTCAGCAAAACTGGTCAGCAGTTACAACGCTTATGCTCGGTATGAGCACCGCGGTAGGATAGCAGACGCTATCATCGCAGATCTAGAAGAGGAGAGAAAGCTGGCCCGCAAAGCATTGCAAAGAATGGTTGAATACAATAGGGATCAACAGGCTAGGAGGCAAAGGCAAAGCGTGGAGTTGCGAGAGGTGCAACGGGTGCTGAACTTGGCTGGCAGAAATTGAATGGACCATGAGAGAGCACTAGAAGGAGACTTAACGCTGAGTGAGCTTCTCATGAAGCAGCTGCTCGATAACACGACTGCAGAGCAAAGTGCCACGGCTCTAGCAACATTGCTGCTAGCAGGATTAGGAGCAAACCAGGGCTCAAAGAGCCAGTCTAAATCCCTATTGTTGCCAAGAAACTCGATAAGTACCAACCCCATGATGATCCATACAGCTTTGTTGAGTAGTTCGAGCAAGTTTGCGAAGCCAATGGCCTCAACGACCTCACTCAACACTCTCAAGCGTTCGGGCTTTGCTTGGGCGACAAGGGTAGGACGTGGTATATGAGCTTAGATAACGTAGAGCGAGCCAACTTCGATGGCCTCAAGGATCTCTTCATTAAGATATTTGCCGAGCTCGGATACTCCGATAATCTACTAGTACACTTGATGAACGTCAAGCAGAAATAGAAGGAGGACATTCGTGATTACGTGACCCATGTGCGGAGTCTCTTCAAGAGAATCCCTACTGGAGAGCGACCGACTGAAATAGCAGTATCAACTGTATTCATTAGCGGGATTCAGAATGAGGAACTATACAAGGCTTTGGCAGGCAACTCGAGCTTGCAGTGAGACATGCTAGCCAGGGTCTTTGAGGAAGCCATCCGAGTTGACGATCAGCTGAAGGAGCAGAGCTCCAGAAGCGCGAACCTAGAAGAGACCAACTCACGAAGCTCAGAGAGAGCATCAGCCTCGAGTGAGCGATCAGCCCCACCATCCCAGGATAAGGGGAAAACCACCAAAACGAACCACGACTTGGCTGATGTTAAGATGGAACTAGCCAAGCTTCAAGACATGTTGAGACGACCAATGCGCCCACACGTCCAATGCGTGTACTGTGGCGGAAACCACTTGCCAGCCGAGTGTCAAGACCCTAGGTCCAGACCTTGCGCTAACTACGATAGGTTCGGTCATGATGTCACACATTGTAGATTGCCAAGGAGACTTCCATACTCACAACCATAGGGCCAGCCTTACCTAGCGAACAGGCCGCAGCCATTTTTCGGAAGGGGAGCCCCATTGGCCCTCCTTGCGCCTAACGACATTAAGCTGGCTGTTCCTAGGATGGAAATAAATCCTACAGGCATTCCTAGACTGCCTGATCCTTACGTAATCCATCCACCGAGTGACGCTCCTGTCCACTATGTGGAAGAACCAAACGAGGAAGAAGCTTACATATGCCCTTATGTCTCGCATGACGATGAGGGCAACATTGTCCTCATGGATTATTGCCCCGTACTAGTGATGCCGTTAGGAAGAGGACGAGGTAAAGGCCTAGGAGGGCAGACACAAGATCCAATCACCTGTTGGACTTGTGGCCACCCAGGACATGTCTCATCACGCTGCCCTGAAAGGGAGTAGCAAAACAGAGACAAGGCTAACCAAAGGTGTGCTGAGTGCGAAATCACCCATCTCTTCGTTGATTGCCCAAGGCGAAAGCCGTCGTCTAGCTCAGCCAACGAGCCATCTGTCCCATTGGGGTTGTTTGGTGTCGAGAACCATGATGGAGAGGCCACGCCTATCCCATTGCGGGTCATGACTCGTGCCCAAACGAAGCAGGCCGGCATCTCTCTGCCAGGACCTAGCAATCTCGATGTAGCCTCGATAGGGAAGAAGAGCCGTAGACGGCAGAGGAAGAAGTCGGAAGCTAAAATCACACTAAAAATGGAGAGTGCTACAACTCTGCCTGCTGGAAAGAAGGTCTCTGACGCAGAGGCAGAGACGTCAGCCCCTAAGATGGCCGAAAAGGGAAGCGCTAAGGTAGGGGAATACCCGCATCTGAAGCGAAAATTAGAGGCCATAGAAAAGGTGAAGGAATGGGTGAAGGAAGCCCAAGAACATCTAAAAGACGCTGAGCCCATCATAGAGGACAGGATCAATGATCTCTCCAACATAAGTACGCCAACCTCGCCTCCACAACCAAAGTCAAGGGAAGCAACTGCACCACAAGCGGTGCCACTAAGGCCAAGCCTCGACGCTGCTACACGACGGCGGTTCAGTCATGGCCACTAGTCAGGACGATCTAGGTTAGGAGAGAGACGAACACCCAATGATCTCCTAACCACGTTGGTGACTACCCCTGTAACACTTAGCTTGGGAGATCTGCTTAGGCAACGCCCCACCCTATGGCAAGATCTTAAGAAGTGGGTTGAAGGGTCACAAGAGTAGGTCACGGCAGACCCTCATGACCATGATGTAGAGACGCAAATACTGAGTTTGACAATGCACTCTATGCCTAAATCCTTGCACGTCAATGCCTTCTGGGAAGGTTTTGAGATGCATGTGGTCTTACCGGTTTTAGCCCTAGGTGATACAACGAGGAAGGGAATCGTGGACACGGTGGCTGGGGTTAGTGTGCTTAGCCACACAGTGCTTCAGACTTGAGAAAACCCACTTGTTGAGACTGCTAGGTTTAATGTCATACTAGCAAACGGTATGAGAGTCAAGCCATTCAGGGTGCTTAAGAATTGGCCAGTGAAGATCGCAGGTGTCCAGTTCTCCGTTGACTTTATAGTCATGAAGGGAGTGGACTATGACATCCTATTAGGCTGCCCCTGGATGTGCAACGCGAGAGTCATCGAAGATTGGCGTAACGGCTTGATTTTCCTTGGCAATAGGATGGTTGCCGTGAGAGTAGAGATGGACACCTAGAAGACCTCACCAGTCAACTTAGATGCTATTTCTGCTATGCTCAAGGGTAATGCTTAGGTCAAGAAGTCCTATGGGCCCTTGACTAAGTATATCCCATGCTAATTTTCAACAAAGGAGAAGGAAGACTTGGAGAAAGTGAAAAGGCAATCCCTTAGGGAGGCCGAGGAGAGAGAAAGGAAGAGGAAGAAGGAATAAGAAGAAATAACAGAGCAAGTCAGGCAGGCTAAAAAGGCGTCAAAGCAAGAGGCTGAAAGGAGAAGAAGAGAAGAGTAGGAAGAAAAAGAGAAACTAGAGGAAGAATACAAAAAGGCCAAAGAGGAAAGGAAAATAAGAGTCACGGAGGAGGAAAAGGAGTTAAGAAGAAAGGAGGAGGAGGACTTGGCCGAGGCTACACGCGGGTCGATCCAGCAGCAATGCAGGGTGGATGACCCAGAAGCCTGGAATCAGCCAAGGAAAGAAGGGCCTAGCTCCAGCATCGTACCAGAACCCGCGCCCCCCGCAGTTCCGGAAGGAAAAGGCAAAGCACCCCTCCATCCTATCCCCACCCTCATGGCACCCCCCGCTGAACCCACTACGCTCACCCCTAGCATCCACACTAGCTTGGAAGTGTCCAACCTGGTGGCTTGGATGCAATACTTCATCAGTAAGGAAATGGCCCAAGGGAAGAGCACGGAAACCATGACCACGGGACCAAAAAGGCCAGTCGCAGATGCAAAATTGAGGCAGGACTAAAAGTGTCCACGTATGGAGGCCTCAACCACCCCCACCCACGCAACAATGACACCACCAGCCAGTTACGATGTATACGTCACTGAGCTGCTTTCCCAACTGGAGAGAGCAAAGGAGGAAAAAAGAATGGCGGTGGCTGAGTTGGTAACAGAGAAAGAGTCAGTGGCGGCCTTCCAATTGGAGAAAACCCGTATTGAACTCAAGTAGGAATTGAAAGAAAAAGAGGATAGAGAAGAAAGCTATAAATAGCGGGGCTGGAGGATAAGAATCAAGAACTTGTGCAGATGCAGCGGGAATACAAGCTCCTCCTGATGCAATATAAGGAACTGGAGTCAAAGACCACCACCATTGAGCAGATGATGGAGGAACTAAACACCAAAGAAGAGGAGAGAAGACAAGAGAGAAAGCAACAACGAAAAGAGATCGAGTCCATGATCGATCAACTACGCCTTAGGAAGAAAGAGCAAGACAACATGAGCAAAGAGCTCAGGGCCCAGGAGTAGAAGCTCGTAACCCTAGCACAAAAGCAGGGGGAGAGCATGGAAGGAATGAGCAAAAGGGCCGCGGAATGGGCCACGTAGAATGAGAAACGGGTGAAGGCACTGGCGCGGCGCCTCACCTTGGTGGAGAAAGAAAAAATCTTGGCAGAAAGCAAAGCAAACGCCGCCTAGATAGCCTTCACTACCCAGCAATAGGCCTTCCTGAACACACTACTGGATACAACTCAACTAGAGGGAAAGGAGCCGTTGGAGGTGGTGCAGAAGAAATTGAGCATTGCACGCAGAGCCCTATATGTAGGGCTACATATGCCACCCCAACCTGTAGAGGTTAGGCTAGGCTTAGAAGAACAAAAAAAGTATCTGCTACTAGCCGGCCTAACCCCCCAGGCCGCACGATCAAGAATAGAAACAACTCGACCCGCCCCTGGACAGACAAGCCACCCTCAAGGAGCGACGGAAAAAGCTGGTGGAAGAAGCCAGAAAAAGGCTGTAGGCCAAGCCAGTCATGCGGCCATCCGCATCCCTCCCACCATGCCCTGATGACCTTCCAACGCAATTCCATGCAGAGCTAGTGGTCCGGGAACGGCAGGAAATCGAAAAGGACCCTTTCTCTTTTAGCTTCCTTATGCCTGACAGCCTGAGAAGAGTCCTGCTGATCAAAGTAATGGAGAAGGCGATCGCAGCTGGCAGCCGACTAGGCCAAAAATGGTTGGATGATAGGGCAAGGACCCCCACTCTGTGGGCACAAAGAAAGCCAAATTTTGGCAAGACAAAGTGTACGAAGTGCCACACACAGTAGGGGGCTATGAATGCCAACCCCTCTGGAGAAGGTGAATATGCAATACCAACATGCTCGCCTGGATGGCATTTTGCAACACCCTACCCTACGAGAGGAACGACCCCACATTCATGGCGTATCCTCGTAGGGTAGGCATGGATTTTGTTGCCATCCTCCATGGGAGGCATGACTTCCCCGTCATCTAGAGTTCCAACGCCACCTCCTTTGAGGATGCTCTACTTTTTGATTTAGGAAGCCTATCCGCCTCCATGACATGCTTCCTTGCTAAATTCTCCTCCTGTCCCGATCCTGCTTTCATAACCATGTGTAATTACCTTAGGCTCCTTAAGCTCCTACTTAAGCAAGATCCGCCACCGTAAGAAAACGGCTTGCCTCCCCTCTTTTTTGATCCTAATGCTATTGATAGCTACGCTATGACCCGCTTAATGATGAGAGCTAGCCTACAACCTTCCTTTTGCCTAGCTATCCTAGAGGATATGAGCGATAGCCAATTCATTAGGTGTAATCACCCCTTCCTATTCACCACCTCTCTCCACGTCCGCATGAACCTGAAAGGGTACATGCAAAGCCACCAATTTTTATGCAAATCCATCTGCCCTCCTTCCCCCCTCATTTCGATGATGAGAATTAGACTTGACTATCATACTCTTGATGTAATACTATCCCTAAATGTATTTGAGAAAAAAAAAAGAACATAAGTAAATAAAAGCACGATCACTACACCTAAGGGTCCTTAAGTTAGGCGCGTCCAATGGCTTCGGTTGGCTGGCTCTGCTCCTAACCCCCTAGCCCTTTTTGCTCCCCCGCGTCACGCTTAGGGCACATCAAGGGTAGGACACACCTAGGGAGGTAACACTCACCTATGGTTAGACTTGTCATCCTAAGCCACTGGCACCGCATCCCCTTGGCACAAATGGGGTCCTCAAGTGTGGGACATCACCCAAGCTCGCCTGAGGTTAGACCCACCTTCCCATTCCACTAGCACGAGCACAATGCACCAACACATTGAGGAAAGCACTCCCCTTAGGTAGAGCACCGCACCTTCTTCTTTAGGCACTCCAAAAGCGCCAAACCACCAACTTCGGAGGCCCTTGTCCACCCATGACATCCACTGAGGTGCACCGACGCACATCATTCTTGAGCTTCCACAAGCACCTGAGTTTATATGTGGCCCTCACCCTTGCATCAACACTGAAGTGCCATGGGACTGGCACCTGTCTAGGAGGGGGGTAATGTTAACCCCAAGTCGAGATGGTGGAAAAATGGAGAGAAAAGCAAAAGGAAGATGGAAAAAGAGCAAAGACATGCAGGCGGCCTCTAAAGATGAATCGAGGCAAAAAGCGCAACCTTAAATGAAAAGGCGCCTCAAAAAACTCGGAAAACTCTTGTAAAAGAGTGCCAGGCTCCCTCCTGTGCCAATTATAAAATATTAGATGGGTGTAGGCTAGAGGCACAAGGCTAGAAAAGGGAAATGGAAAAAGGACCTTGCCGCAATGGCCCGTCATGTAAAAAAGAGATGGGTGCCCATGGGATTTTAGGGTTTGTATATATAAAGTTCAAAAAGTGAATAAAACATCATTCTTTGGTGTGTGGCAAAAGGAGTCTTCTTCTTCTTCTCTCGTTCTCACCTTCTTGCTTGTGTGTGCTCTTGAGAGAGGGAGCGTGAGAGTGTGAGGGAGTGAGTGTGTAAGAGTGAGGGATCAAGAGGGTGAAGCTCTTCACCATCTCCTCTTCTCTTCTTCTCTTCGTTTCTCTCTTCTTGTGCGCACGGCTATGGAGGATGAAGCTTGGAGGTGGAGGAGGCTTGAGGATGCTTGAGCTAGCATCTAGGATTGTGGAGCTACTGACATGTGTGAGAGAGGAGGCAACTCATATCGGCACTAAGGTAAGCTCACTACACTTGTAGGATCGACGGCGCATCGGCTAGGTGAGAGATAGCCATTAGAGCTCCCTTGGAACGCTTGAAACAATAAGCGGTCCGTGGGTCTTGGCGGCTGAGCAAAAGCTCCCACATTTTGGTTTGTGGGTCTGGAACGGTAGGAAATCAAAAAGGACCCTTTCTCTTTCAGCTTCCTTATGCCTGACAGCCTGAGAAGGGTCCTGTCGATCAAAGTAATGGAGGAGGTGATCGCGGCTAGCAGTCGACTAGGCCAAAAATGGTTGGATGACAAGGCAAGGACCCCCACTCTATGGGGCACAAACGAAGCCAAATTTTGGAAAGACAAAGTGTATGAAGTGCCACACATAGTAAGGGGCTACGACTACCAACCCCTCTGGAGAAGGCGAATATGCAATACCAACATGCTCGCCTGGATGGCATTTTGCAACACCCTACCCTACGAGAGGAACGACTTCACATTCATGGCATATCCTTGTAGGGTAGATGTGGATTTTGTCGCCACCCTCCATGGGAGGCATGACTTCCCCGTCATCTACAATTCCAATGCCACCTCCTTTGAGGACGATCTACTTTTTGATTTAGGAAGCCTACCCGCCTCCGTGACGCGCTTCCTTGCTGAATTCTCCTCCTGTCCTGATCCCGCTTTCATAACAACATGTAATTACCTTAGGCTCCTTAAGCTCCTACTTAAGCAAGATCCAGCACCACAAGAAAACGGCTTGCCTCCCCTCTTTTTTGATTCTAATGCTATTAACAGCTGCGCTATGACCCGCTTAATGATGAGAGCTAGCCTACAACCTTCCTTTTGCCTAGCTCTCCTAGAGGATATGAGCAACAACCAATTCACTAGATGTAATCACCCCTTCCTATCCACCACCTCTCTCCACGTCCGCATGAACCTGAAAGGGTACATGCAAAGCCACCAATTTTTATGCAAATCCATCTGCCCTCCTTTCCCCCCTCATTCCGATGATGAGAATTAGACTTGGCTATCATACTCCTGATGTAATACTATCCCTAAATGTATCCGAAAAAAAAAGAAAAGAACAGAAGCAAATAAAAGCACGATCACTACACCTAGGGGTCCTTAAGTAAGGCATGTCCGGTGGCTTTGGTTGGTTGGCTCCGCTCCTAACCCCTAGCTCTTTTTGATCCCCCACGTCACGCTTAGGGCACATCAAGGGTAGGACACACCTAGGGAGGTAACACTCGCCTATGGTTAGACTTGTCACCCTAAGCCACTAGCACCGTACCCCCTTGGCACGAATGGGGTCCTCAAGTGTGGGACATCACCCGGGATAGACCCACCTCCCCATTCCACTAGCACGAGCACAATACACCAACACACTGAGGAAAGCACTCCCCTTAGGTAGAGCACTGCACCTTCTTCTTTAGGCACTCCAAAAGCACCAAACCACCAACTTCGGATGCCCTCCTCCACCCATGACATCTAGTGAGCTGCTCCGACACACATCATTCTTGAGCTTCCTCAAGTACCTGAGTTTACATGTGGCCCTCACCCTTACACCAACGCGGAAGTGCTATGGGATTGACACCTGTCTAGGAGGGGGGTAATGTTAACCCCAAGTCGAGATGGTGGAAAAATGGAGGAAAAAGCAAAAGGAAGATAGAAAAAGAGCAAAGACATGCAGGCGGCCTCTAAAGATGAACCAGGGCAAAAAGTGCAACCTTAAATGAAAAGGCGCCTCAAAAAACTCGAAATACTCTTGTAAAAGAGCGCCAGGCTCCCTCCTGTGCCAATTGTAAAATATTAGATGGGTGTAGGCTAGAGGCACAAGGCTAGAAGAGGGAGATGGAAAAAGGACCTTGCCACAATGGCCGATCATGTAAAAAAGGGATGGGTGCCCATGCGATTTTAGGGTTTGTATATATAAAGTTCAAAAAGTGAATAAGAGATCATTCTTGTGTGTGGCAAAAAGTGGCTTTCTTCTTCTTCTTCTTGTTCTTGCTTGCTTGAGCTTGTGCTTGAGAGAGGGAGTGTGGGAGTGTGAGGGAGTGAGTGTGTGAGGGTGAGGGACCGTGGGGTGGAGAAGCTCTCCATCTTCTCCTCTCTTCTTCTCTTCTCTTCTCTTCTCTTCTCTTGCTCGTGGTGATGGAGCTTGGAGTGTGGAGCTTGGGGATGGAGCTTGCTTGAAGCTTGCATTTGGATCGTGGAGCTACCGGAGTGTGCGGGAGAGAAGGTAACTCGAACGGCATGGAGGTAAGCTCACTACACTCGTAGATATGGATGGTGCATTGGCTATGTGAGAGGTAGCCATTAGTGCTCGGCTTGGAACGCTTGAAACAATAAGCGGTCCGTGGGTCTTGGCAGTTGAGCGAAAGCTCCCACATAGGTTCTTGCACAAGTTTAACTTGCAAGAGGATAAGTAGTTATCCTATTATATCACCTTTCTTGGGAGAATTGCCAAGTTAAGGGAAGTTAGGTATTTGCTTGGAAGCAAAGGATCAATCAATAATTTGGAGCGACATAGTCGTTAGGATTTACTGTTAATAAAACCTAAGGTATTAGTTAAGTTGGGTTAATAGGGTATGGTCCTAATCCAAGGACAAAAGGGTGAACAAACAAACCCTTGGGGATCTTGCCAAGTCGCAATTGATCCCGGATCGAATGTTGGATGCATTCGATGGAGAGAAGGATTCACTCCTTTAGCAGTTGGCCAAATAAACGACCACTGGAAATAATTGTGCATGTAACAGTTTAGGAGCATTGTTTGCATTGTTTTCTCAAGGAACTAAAGGACGGAAAGATATTTAATGCTTCAGGTTGAAGACATGAAGGGAGAGGCAGCTTCAGTTATCCCCGAGTGTCTGCATGACCCTAACCAAAGGGGTTGTTAGCTGCACTGGGAACGTGGACCAAACCCGCCACGTGAGCTCTCTCCATTGGGCACTACTTGGAGAAGGACGCTTGGGTGCCAAGGGGGCTCTGGCCATAAATTCCCTCCTTCCGGGCCCTGCACAAGAGGCCAACGTGACTTGGGATTGGATCTCAAGGTCTGCATACTAGTCTATAGGTGGAATTTTGGATTAGTAATCCCTGTGGATTATGGATAGCCTTCGGGAAGATTATGGAATAGCCTGCGGGTTGGACTTTATGGATGTATTTCAAAGATAAATAAGATAATCTATTGTAAAGGAACTTGTTTGATACTGTTTTTCTATGTCAAGTGCTAAGATTACGTGAAGGAACCAATGTCTAACTGGCTAATTAATGAAGCTGTTGAAACATGTCCAACTAATTGTGGTAGGTAATTAGACAACTAAAGCAACCTTGAGGAAAGTGCGGTGGATGTGGCCATGGGTCCGTCCTACGGTTGGGTGGTCCCAGTTGGCCGGGAACTTTTCTCAATCAAAATGGACAGCAAGGAGATCTTCTCAAAGGACATGAACAACAAAGGTGATGACTTAGAGTTTAGGTTACTAGAATCCCGATTTATGCTGTTTTAGGGGAACAGAATGGGACTATGCCTTATGGGCAGGGAGGTCGAGCCTTGTATCCCTCTCGTTTCCCATTCTCCTTGAACCAAGTGCAGCATGAATCCACTTCGTCCCTGGCGTCTCTGCGTAAAACAGTTTGCTTGGGGTTCGATGCTAGCTGCCGTCTAGGAAAATGACCATTAGGGGAAACCTTGATTCAGGTCCTAAGTGGAAATGGCCAGAATACTTCCGCTACATGGCAGACGTGGGAAGTCCTAGATCTCAAACCCCATAACATTCCATGGGAGTGCCAGCGAGCGGAGCTTTCTAGACTCTCTTTCCGATGGAATGCTAAGACATGTCCTCAAAGGGAACAGGTGGACACATTAAAGTTGGTATCAGAGCGAACCAACGAAGGATCTATCTTTATAAGAAATCTTAATAAAGAAGAAGTAAAGCAAATGTTGCTGTTAAGAACATTTCCTTACTTTCGATGCTATCTTGCAGAATTATGAAGCATGGAACAGATTCTTAGTATTCCAAGTCATGTTTATGACCGCGATGCATTTCTCAGATTATCGACAAAGGATCGATATGATGAACATCCTAGACCATATTTATAATCCATCACCTTTGTACGTGGAACGGAGATGGATGTGTGACTTAGGAATCTACTACATAGCTGCCCACCGGTTTGCGTATCTTCGAACCAACTAAAGAGAATCAAGTGGTTGGAGGACCTGAAGATCGTGAAGCTGTTCATTTTTGTTGAGGCTCATGTAAACACAACTTTACATGTCGAAGGCCAGAGGGTCGAGCTGAACTTATATGTATACGAGGAAGTGACCCGCATAATCCCCGCTGACAGGATCAAGGTGTTGGGACGCTACGAGAAGAATGGGTACCAAAGGAAAGGATACCCTAATCTTGCGATGACTTATCGATTCCTAAAGATCCATGATCCAAATCTATACTATTATCCAGTTCCCGTAGCTAAATGTAACACAACATCATTCTCCCCGAACTAATGTACCAGTTGCTCTAGCATCCCAAGAAATATTGTACTTCGAAAGGGATATGCCCATATGAATGAAGTAAGACTTCTTTTTATCAATGTTTATCTTGAATATTAAAAAGTTAAGTGGCTAGGTTCTTGGCTAAAAGCTAAATTGGATATGAAATATAATCATAACGATTAGCGAGATGTTAACATTAAGAATCCTCTACCGAGGCACAAACCCAGGAACAGATTCCCAGTCCGACCCCTACATCAAGTACGGCCGTGATTCAGGAGAAGAAGTTTCTTCTCAAGCAGATCAAGCCGCCAGAATTTGATGGGAAAAGAAGGATTGTCCAAGCTGATGCTGAGATTTGGATAGAGTCCATGGAAGATTACTTTGAAACGGTCAGTACTACACCTGCCAACCAGGCAATGCTCGCCAAGCTAAAGCTCATTGGTGAAGCCAAGCTTTGGTGGAATCAATGGTGCAGAGATCTAGGGATCTCGGAAGGATCCGTTACCTGGAAAAAGCTGAAAAAAGCTGTGCAAGGAAGATACTTACCACCTGCATATCGCACGTAGAAAATGAATGAGTTTTATGAGCTAAAATAGTTGGGTCTGACTCTTGACGCATACTACTTAAAATTTGTCTCACTTATAAAGGATGCGCCACAAATGGATATGACACAACAAGTGTCGAAATTTTGTGCCGGTTTAAACCCACCAGTGAATACCTGCCTCGAATCTATGCACCCAACAGATCTACACGTTGCACTCATTCGAGGTGCGCCCATAATTCAGGAGGTGCAGGCCAGGCCAAGAAGTAACAAAACTTGGTCTTATAATGATCAGAACAGAGGAGCATATAGGCCCCAAGTGAAGAGTGTTCAAGGTCAAAACCGGGGACAAAGAAAGAAAGCAAGGACCAACAATGTCAATAACTTTGTCCCTACCCAAGGTAATGGCCACAATCTCCGTTGTTTCCACTGCAACGAGTCCGGTCATTTCAAAAGGCAATGTCCCAAGCTTGGCGGAGGACAACGTCAAGCTCCTTTCCAAGGAATCGCCTGTGGCCAAGGAGCCGCCACTCGAGGCAAAGGAAGAACCACCTGTATTGCCAACAGGGAAATGTGCGAATAAGAGGACCCGACCATGGAAGCAGACTTTGAAAGGGCAATAGTCCATGCCACCCTTCATAAGAAAGGCCCGAATCGCTAGTTTTCGGGTATTTAGACACCATTGGACTATCAAGGTAAAGGCTTCAAAACCTTGATTGATTGTGGTAGTATGCATTCCTTTATCTCATCAGCTTGTGCAAGAAAATTAGGAATAGCCATAGTAGAAGCACCTACCTTGCTTGTGGAATTAGCAAATGGTCGTGAGGTCACTTGTACCAGGCAAACTACTAAGGTGGAATTCTTCCCGGGAGGAAAGTCAACTTCGGTCAGATTCGGGGTCATGAACCTAGGTATTCATGAGTGTTTGCTCGGAAAGGATTGGCTTAAACCTAATGACACCCACATTCATTGTGGAAAGGGCCAAGTTTCCTTTTGAAACTCTGAAGGGGAATTGGTTACAACTCAAGGAGAGGCTGGAAAGCCAAAAATTCAAATGGCCAAAGCATCTCGGATTATAAAGGGAGTTAGAAAGGGACTACCCATTTACTTGATTAAGCTTAATAAGCTAGATCAGAAGTAGGAGTCTAGTGAAGAACCTTCATGGCTAAAGGAGTACACGGATGTATTTCTCCTGAAGAGCTGACAGAACTTCTGCATCAAAAGGAAGTGGATCATGAGATCAAGCTAGTGCCGGGAGCTGCGCCAATCGCAAAGAGGCCTTATAGAATGTCCATCCCTGGTGCGCAGATTGGTCGCAGAATGCTCACGTAGTGAATCCCGGAAGGTCCCCAAGAACAATGAACTCTACCTTTTTGCACAAAAAACAATGTAAAAGCATGAACGACAAGAAGCAAGAGACCAATTGGGTTCAATCTCCCCCCATGCCTTATGTGAGCGCTTCACAAAGCATGTATTTTATGTATATTTCCATCTTCATGCTCAATAATAGCCCAATTTACAAAAATATGACAAGCTTTTAGCTTTTGAGTTTGCTTTCTACAAAAATAGGAAAGTAAAGCTAATGGACGGTGCCCATAGAGTTTGGCACGCCCAATCTCAATGTCCAAATAGAAATAACATATCCGTGCGCATAGGCGCATACAAAATAATAATCAATAATCAATGTCTCAATAGACATAACAAAATATAGGCGTGGCGCCTATCAAAATATAATCCAAAGGTCGAATACTCGCTAGACTCCAATGCTTTCCTCCGCCACTGCTGCTATCTCTACACATCAACTGAAGCATTCACAATCGTTAGTAAAATAATACAATTAAACCGACAAAAGTGAATACCTAGCAGTCTTCAGCTACATAAATAAATCAACTGGTTAAAAATAAATCCTAACCTTAATTTATTACGAGTGCGCACTCTAAACTCATAAACGTTTATTAATTTAATATGCATTTTGCGGAATCACCCGCTATGGAATCACCCATGTACACACTAAATTAATGAAACGCTCGAAAAGGACAGGCGTCCCCATCAACTTCTCGCACAAAGAATCCTCTTTGTGTATGAGCCTCGGTCATCTAAGTTTATGGAATCCATCGTAAAACCTCACGGAATCCACCGTGGAATATGCCTCCTGGCATCAATCCCGGAAGCAATTGAGCTGAAGGAGCAACTCAAACAACTGTTAGATCAGGGCTACATCCATCCCAACAGTTTTTCATGGGGAGCTCCAGTGCTGTTCCAAAAGAAGAAAGATGGAACACTTCGACTATGTATTGATTACAGAGGATTGAATCAATCAACGATTAAGAACAAGTACCCTATTCCTAGAATAGATGAACTTCTTGACCGTCTTCAAGGTGTGAAGATCTTCTCCAAGATTGATCTCAGGTTTGGATACTATTAGATAAGGATCAAGGAAGAAGATATCCCAAAGATGGCCTTCAACACAAGATATGGACACTTTGAGTTCCTACTCATGTCATTCCGGCTGAGGAATGTACCTGCCACCTTCAACAGGTTAATGCAGGATATCTTAAGGCCATATCTTGATGACCTTATACTCGTCTTCTTCAACGATACCCTAGTCTATTCCAAATAGAAAGAAGATCATGAACCCCAGCTTCACATCATCCTTAAGACAATGAGGGCACACAAGCTTTATGCTAAGATGAAGAAGTGTGCATTCTTCAAGCATCAGATTGAATATCTCGGATTCATCGTATCAGCGGAAGGAATCTCAGTGGATCTGGCCAAAGTTAGAGATGTTCTAGAATGGCCAATACCAACAATTGTCAAATAAATACATAGTTTTCTTCGATTTATAGGATGGTATAGGGTCTTCATAAAAAACTATGCTTTGATTGCATCACCTCTGACGAATTTACTGAAGAAGCAAACATCGATTACATGGTCAACTGCTGAACAATCTAGCTTTGATAGATTAAAGAAAAGTTTGGTATCAACACCTATCCTGAAACTTCCGGACCTCAGTAAGGAGTTCGAAGTAGTAACTGATGCTAGCACGCTTGCCTTAGGATGTGTGCTTATGCAAGAAGGCCATCCTGTAGCATACTCTTCAAGAAAACTGAAGAGCCATGAGAAGAATTATGCTACCCATGATCTAGAATTGTTAGCTGTCATCCGATTCATTGCCTTTGCTTTTGAGCCCCCTTGGATTACAGTCTTTCTCTTTTTCAATGGTGGTACATTGAATGATATATTGATGTGGGTTCATTTTCAAGAATGTAAATATAAAATAATAACCTAGCGCCTACACAAGCCATCAATGGGATTTAGAATTAGTCCTAACATAGTGCCCAATGTAGCGAAATTGTGGGTGCCATCAATAATATCTCAAATATTATTCATATATTGGTAGATGGGATGAAGGTCATGCATAATGCCGGCATGGTCATTCAAATTTACATGCTTACAATATGGTATTGGACTTCACTACAGATAACACCCCTAGGGTGGCTATCACATGGTCATTCAGATTTACATGCTTACAATATGGTATTGGGTTCTAATGCTTATTTTCAGCATGATAAGACTAGCCCTCAACTAGTAATTTGGGGGGGGGGGGGGGTGGGATAGATGAGCCCATGCATACTATAGATGAGCATTGATGTAAAGGAGTGATGGAAAGGAAAACACGACCATGGATTGCACCCAAGATCTATGACCCACTATGCTAATTTGTATATAGCAAAGAGTTAGATGGATATGAAGTTGACTGGCTCATCATCTATCTTGTTGATTTTTTCACTTAGACCAATGCTTCTAGTTACATAGGGAGCCAAAGGATGCTCCAGATAAAGTGATCATGAACCTAATATAGTTTAAGTCAAGGGATCACATGTTAGTAGATGATAGGACTATGTAAGTGTCATTTGCAAATCTTGATGAATTTTTTAGCGTAAAGTCTCACACTAATCCTACAAATTCACAAAGACTATTTGTAGAGATTGTCCCAGCTCACCCTTTTTGAATAGTCCACATCTCACAATCTCTTCCTACATATTATAAAACAATTAATCCAATTTTGGTAGTCTCTATGACTTGTGAATCTAAAGATGCCTTAAAAAGGATCCTAATGTTTTGTAGAACTCTATGGAATAGACTTGTGGTTTGTAATTTGGAATATGACTTGTAATTTGTAATATGGGACACCATCTCATGAACACCATACTCAATCCCCATGTCATCATGCAAAATGTAAATGCTCCATGTGCTTGAGAAATATTAGTATGGATTTACTTCAAGTCATTTGACTCATACGTGAAATTTACTATTAGTAATGACATCTTGCTATTTAGATTCTAGATTCATAATCTTCCCATAATGCTTATTACATTATAATTCATAAAGATAACACTTTAAACTTTCACTTTTTCTCATTCAATTAAGATATGCTCTTGTAACAATCTTTTAATGTTCAATGCAAGTTTTACAATTGAATAAGGGATGTTTCATTTGGATTTCATGGGATCTTTTTACAAGATTCGAGTAATCTTGGATGATACTCAACAAAACTTATATCTTGTGAGATTAAGAAAAGATGGATCCGAACCTAGGTTTCCTCAAATTCCTAAACAAACTCATGAACAAATTGAAGGTGATGAGCATAGATGGATCTTTTGACTCCATTGAACAATTATATTATTAAAATGTGGCAAGAGGAGTGGTGGACTCTCAGTGATAATCTTCATGTTTGCATCAAGAGGTATTCTAGTTTGACCAATGAGCCTCATTCCTCAAATAAGCATCAATTTTTAGATCAAATTGGGGAGGAACAAAATGAAACTTTAAGCAACCTCATTTCAAAGCCAAAAAGAAAATTGTTAAGTCCAAGCACTCTCGAGACTTGGAAACATGAATGTAATAGAGTAAGGCTAAAGTTGAAGCAATCAACAATCTCAAGGGATATTGAATTACACAATGATGGTATCAACAAAGAACCTTGAGTTTGAGTTTGGTGTGATGAATGTAGCTCATTGTATAGGGAGGGTGTAGTGGAAGGGAAGGATGTATATACTTGTCTTTCAAACTTCATGAGAACATACATCATGAAAAGTTTTATCTTACATTTCAAGGGCTTAGAAAAGTGAATATACAACATATTGTAGTGGATCAAGAACTAGATGATAGAAAGAAATAGAGACTTCAATAGAGAAGTTATATTCTTACATGGATTAACATGAAGGTATTATTTCTTTCTTTGTTTGAGAGTATAGATGCAATTTTCTCTTTTGAATTTAAAAAAAAAAGCAGATATAGATTTTAAATATCAAACTCATTATATAATATAAGTCTAATTTTTATGTAGGTTGGGATTTTGAGGTCATTGAAGCTACATTACATGACTTTAAAGACAAGATCTTTGCTCTCTGTAAGGTACAAGTACAATGATATATATACAATTATGATAGAACATACAAAACCAATCTTGCACATAAAGGCATTTTTGAAAGAGGAGGAAAAATCCAAGCCATTGCTTATAGGATTACATGGAAGTCCTAGAAAGGGTATGGTGCATGATTCAAAGCAAACATTTATTAGCAAGTTCATGGTCTCTACGAAGGCTGGTAATTCACAGCTTAGGGTGATCCATTGATGTCATCTCTAAATGGCCATGAAGTTAATGAAAATTCATTGGTAAGTTTAAACTTGTTATGTTGGGGTTTATGGAGTCACAAAATTGAGGTGAACAAGAAGAGTATCAATGTGAAAATTTTATTAGATGATCAATGTAATGGTAAACTTTGGTTTTCAAAGCCTTTTACTAGGGCAAATCAAAATGGTGGAAATGCATGCTTTCAAATATATGGTTGTTTTCATCACATTGACTATCCATGTATTTTAAATAATGGGAGACCATTTACAAAATTCTCTTATACTCATTGCAAAGATATATCTAAGCTCTCAACTGTTAGGATGAGAGTATATAGGGAGACGTTAGCCCAAGCAAAGAGAGGGAATACAAAAATTGGATATGGTAGAAGAGTAGATTATCTCACTAGAGAAGAGCTTAGATAGACAATACTTGTTATCAAAAAGTGTATAAGAGAACTCACTTTTAAATTATGCAAATATAAGCTTTCGCTAGCAGCATATGTAAAGAGATTTTGTAATAATATAATAGAAGCCTATGTATTAGGAAAATCTGGTGGAACTTAGAAGCTTCGTAAGGCCACAAGGCCAATCTTGAGGGTGCATGATAGTTTCCCATTTAACATTTTAAATGGCCGATAAGCCTTAAGAAAAGATTGAATTTCTATTTAAAAAGCCATTTTCATTGCCATTGACTACTTTGAAGGCATATAGGGCAAGGGGGCCGATAAAATGACAGCCCCCAAATTAACGACAATTCTTTATCACACACATGTGCCAATTTATGAATGTATGAAGATGTCGTTTTGCAAAGAAGTGATGACATGTAGACTAATTATTGGAGGCGTTAAAGCATCATAGGCTTTCACTAAAGTAGAACATGGCTAATTTTTTTTCAAGGCTTCTTAATGTCATAGTTTTGTGGGTAAATTTTGCAACAAGAAAAATGAATTCAATAGCCATCAAAAGGGAAAAACTTGACAAGTAGCATCCAGCTTTTTTTCCCATAGTGCTAGTGAAGCTTGTAAAGGAAGATTAAGAAGGTAGAATCCCCATTAAGCAAGATTTTTGTGAGATTGAAGGGGGTGTCAATAGTTGTCACTAAACCAGTCCCACCATAGGATAGTCACATAAAAAATTTGTTGACTTTGAGTCTCGCTTATGTGATGAAATTCATAAACATTTCAAAAGGGATGCATTCTAGTTTGCAAATATTGTTGTGAACATTGCATGACCCATCTTTATGTATTTTCAACCTTTTAGTATATACATGATATCAAAATTGATCGCATATGTGACACTCATAATGTTAGTTACATAGTGCAACACCCACCAATTTCTCTAGTCCTCCCCCAATCACAAAATCCCCTAATCTCTTGTAGTGATCAAGTCACCCAGAGAAACCTAGCAACGAAAAATTTCTTCCACAAAGCAAATCATGGCTAGATCATGTATTTGCTTTGAGATTTAGAGAGCACTTACTCTATCTACATATATTGTACATACAGTTGTCAAGCTTTGAGAACTTTATATTATTATATATTAACCTTGTAGTAGGATACATTCTTTTCACTTTCGTGATGAGATGATATTATGCATAAATATATTTTGGTTTTATCTTATAGGAAACATTTTCCTTTTATAGTCTTTATTTCCTTCTTCTTTCTCTCAATAGTAATAAAGAAACAAGAAGCAAAGAATGAAGAGAGCTTGAATTCACAAATGGTAAACATAAAAATCAACTCTTCCATTCACTTTTCAGTTTTTAAACATAGGGAATAGAATTAGCATTTTTACCCAACGTTGTTGGGCATCCTATCTACTTTTGAGGATTTTTGGTTGGTCCCTTTTAATATTCAATGCATGCTTCTAAAGTTAATCCTATCCAAAACCGACTAAAGTGATGGAATCACCTATTCAACAATGGGATAAATTTTAGGAGGATTTTAAAATTTGTATGAGGGTAAAACTAGCTCTCACATAGATATTTACAAAAATAATATTAATATTTATTGTGATAGTTTTGAATTGTGCATTATGAATGGATAGCACTCAATATGTTTATTTATTTTTTAATTGAATTTTGGCATTGGACTTCTATGCTTTCTACTTGACTTTTCTTTTGGGAGTTAACCATGACTCAATGGTAAGAGGAACCAATCACATTAGTGGAAGAACTAGTATTGTATACTAGAGAACTCTTGCAGCATTGAAAAATGTAATCTTAATGTTTATTTTTCAAATTTTTATTAAAAAATCCCACCCTATAAATGTTATATTATTTACTTTACTAAATAAAAATAACACTTCTATTGAGCAAACATGGCATCATTACATCTTTTGAGATACACTTGCCAAGAATAGTTGCAATATTTTTTCTTTTGGATACAGAGTTTCTTTTTTGTGTCATTTGGTACTACTAGGTGAAAATCTACACTTGAAACTATATCATTATGGCATGATTAATGTGATATGTACACTACATTATTGATTCATTGCTTATATGTTCAATCATTGCTTCTCATCCTTGGCCTCTGGTCCTCCTTCTTATTGCTCACCTTCTTTCTCAAAATGTGGTGTGTTCACTTTGTGATGTTCTTTGACCAACTTACATAAACTTCTTAACTCTCATGTTCCATGATGAGCTTTTAGGTCCCATTTTGCAACTTTTAAGGTATCTCTTGATCAATTGTACCATTAGAAACTACATATTTTTTGAGCTTATATTTAAAAATTACACTTTCATTGAACCACCTCACTCTTGATCATTGCTTCAAACTCAAAATTTATCAATGACACAATCCTTCTTCTTGGTTCGAAGGTTCTTAAAGCTTGTTATGACCTCATTCATGAAGGCACATGATAGTGCTCCCTAGTCTGCCTCTTCAAATAAATATGGATTCTTGAACCCTCTTGAAGCTGTTCTTAAAGTCTTAAACTTTCTCATTGCATTTGCTACATCAATATCCATTGTCAACTTCCCCACTTTACCTTCACACTTACATGCATCATAGTGACTAGGGAATTGCGAGAGAGATTGTAATGAATGAAGCTGAGAGGAGAGAGGAGAGGAGTTGAAGAGAGAGAAAGAGACCAAGAAGAAGAGGGAAGAAGACTAGAAGAGGAGAGAGAGAAAGACAAAAAAGAGAGAAGAAGAGAGGAGGAAGCCATGGAAGCTAAAGATGAAGGTGAAGAGTATGTTCTTGATAATAAATCGTTTCCCTAATCTGGGACTCTTACACCTTATATACCCTGGTCAATGTGACTAGGTGTCTAACCCCTAGTTTGTATGTATCCGGCTTGTTGCAATCCATCCCCAACCTGAAGGTTTTAGCCCTAAAAAACAAAGAGAACTTGAGGGGAGTGATGGGTGAGCTAAGGGAGGGTTGCAGAGTACTACTCTGAGTCCTTTTACAATGAGAAATGGGTGGGTAAAGAGTAGGGATAGCATGATGTCCAGGGCCGGTCTGCTGAGGTAAACAGGTCATAATTTTGATAGGCTACTCCAAATGGCGCGTGCCACATGTCAAAATGAACCTTATGATGAGTACTTTCAGTCTATGTAGGATGCATATGTTTGAGAATTGGATATGCACAAAACTATTCTAAAATATTGTGTAGTCTCTCGAGAGGTAGAGGGTGATGAAATGGGGCATAACCGGCTAGTCTTTAGTCCGTTGGGTCTCTTGGAGGTGGGGGAATTCATTGACAATGGTTTCCGAGTGCCAAGAGGCTTCTTCTAGGGGTAGGCCTTGCCATTTGATGAGGTATTCTTTAATGGATTGAGACCTTGAGTTCTTATCTTGTTGCCCAATGATTGCCTCAAGGATATATTGAGTGATGCCTTTTTCATCTATGGGGGAAAGTTCTTCCAAATAGTCCACTGAGGAGCCCATGAAGGGTTTTAGCTAGTTGACATGAAAGACATTGTGGATTTTGGTGGTAGGGGGAAGTTCTAAGTGGTAGGCCAAGTCACCAACTCTCTTTAGAATCCAATATGGGCCATAGAAGAGGTGGGCTAGCTTGTTATTGCTTCCCTCTTTTTGAGAGGAGTAGCAAGACTTAGGCACTTTCAAAAGGACCAATTCCCCTTCGTGGAATTCCAAATGCCTTCTTTTCTCATCAACATAGAGTTTCATGTGTGTTTGGGCCTTTTGAAAGTTCACTTTACATTGCTGAAGTAAGGCTTGCATGTGATCCAACTCAACCTGACTCTGAGGGTTTATCTTATCATTAAATAAGACTGTGGGGGGGGGGGGGGGACCTGATACCTATATAAAGCCAAAAAAGGGGAAAATCCAATGCTAGAGTGTGTGGAGTTATTATATGCAAACTTAACCAAGTGGAGCCACACGTATCCCAACTGTGTTGTACATCATGGCAAAAGTGCCTCAGCATTTATTCACTCTTTCACTTTGGACATCAGTCTAAGGGTGGTATGCAGTGGATATAGATGTGAAAATTGTCTACCAAAATTTTCTCATAAACTTTGCATCCCAATCATGTACTATGACTTGTGGTAACCCATGCAATTTGAAGACATTTTCAATATTAAATTGAGCGGCCACCTGAGAGGTAGTGTATTGGGGGTCTTAGTGGGGATAAAGTGGGCAGCTGTGATGAGGCAATCAACTAGCACACAGATACTATTCCACCCTTTTTTGGTCGCGATAAGGCCAGTGATGAAGTCCATTGTGATATGAGTTCATTTCCCTTCAGGGATAGAGAGGGGCTATAAGAGGCCAGCGGGCACCTGAGTGTAGTGTCCTTGTTTTGTTGGCATGGAACACATTTGGTCACAAAGTCCTTTACATCCCTCCATAAGCCTTTCCAATGAAAGATCTTGGCAATCCTATCATATTTTTTAAAAACACCCAAGTTACCAGTAGTGGGGCAAGAATACATCTCTTCCATGATCTTCTATGTGAAGGGGGAAGTGTGTGGGATGACAATCTTGCCATGGGACCAAATAAGGCCATGCTTGAGCTGATATTGGGAGTTTTCAGCCATGACCCCATACTATAATTTCTAGAATATGTGTTTGAAGTGGTCATCTAACAAGTAAGCCTCTTGAAGCTCTTCAACCCAATCATTGTGCAATTCTGAGGTAGAGGATACTCTGCATGCCCACATCGGAGAGAGTGAATAAGCCACAATATTATCCTTGCCCCGAGTGTGTGAAATGTCAAAGTCATGGTTTTGTAAGGTTGCTACCCATCTCCTTTGCTTAGTAATCAAAGTAGAATGAGTCAAGAAGTACTGAAGGACTTGATGGTCCCTTCTTACTTAGAAGCAGCTGCCATACAAATAGTGGTACCATTTCTTGATGGGATGGAGGATAGCCAATATCTCCTAGTCATATACATTCATTTGCATCTCCTTTTAATCAAGATTATAGCTCTCAAATGCAATCACACCATGCTCTTCTAACAATATTGCACCAATACCCCTACCACTAGCATCCCAAAAGAATGACTCATTTCTTAAGTAATCAGTCAAAGGTGCTGCAATGGTGGCATAGTGCTTAATGAAGCATCTATAGAATAAAGAGAGACCTAGGAAGCCATGCAAAGAGGTTGTGGTGGAAGGAATGGGCGAGTCCCTAACACATTGCACCTTCTTCGGGTTAGCATGTATGCCATTTTTTCTCATAATGTGTCCCAAGTACTCCACAGATGTCTGCATGAAGGTGCATTTGCTCTCCTTAGGAAAGAGTCAATGCTCTCTCAATATGTCAAACACCCTTTTGACATATGTCAAGTGCTCCTTGGATGACTTGCTATAAAGGAGGATATCATCAAAGAAAACAAGCATAAACTTGAACAAAAAGGATTGTAGGATTTTGTTCATAAGGCTTTGAAATGTGGCGGGAATATTTGTCAACCCAAAAGGCATCACTAGAAAATGATAAAGTCCATGATCAGTCCTCAAGGCCATTTTGAACTCATGTCTCATTTCAATTGCCCATATTCAATTGCAAAACAAAGATTTGTGAGCATTTCTTAAACTCTCGTTTGAGTTGCTTTGCTATAATGAGCTGATAATTAGCATGATCTTGAACTCCCTCTAGGCAGATGGGCTGTCCATGTATCATAAACTCCATGTAGAGCTGAGAGAAGTCCATAGTAATTTTTCCCAATTGTTTCAGCCAATCACAACCCAAGAAAACATCAATGGGGCCCATATCTAGTGCAATTAGATCAACTAGTGTAATTTTTAGCCAAGCATAAGGGATTGCGGGACATACATGTGTGCTGATTTCTTCTTCTCCATTTGCTACTTGGACCTTCAAGGGGTAGTGTAATTCCATTGGGGTGCATTTCAACTGATCAGTGAATGATTTATTGACAAAACTATGGGTCCTACCACTATCCATAAGGATGAAGACATGCTTTACATGGTACTTCCTTGAATGTATAGGGCTTTGGGAACACATCCAAGCATCCAAGGAGATAGAGCAAATGGAAGTGGTAGGTGGGTGGGATGTTAGGTCAAGTATCCATGATGCATCACCACTCGCGTCAAAAGGAAACCCATCCTCCGGGTCATAGAATTGCTCATGATCAACATCCTACACAAGCTCAGCTTGGTCCATGGCAGTAGGTCATCCTCATCATTGTGCCAATCTTCCATGACATACATACTATGAATGTTGACCTTAGCTACCTTTTAGGCACACTTGGAGGCATGATTAGTAGTGTAATTATCCCCACATTTAAAGCATAGGCCCTTTTCCTTCCGTTTCTTCACAACATCCATAGAAATGAAGCATTGGCCACTAGATCCATGGGAAGGTGATGCAATGGACTATTTATTTTCAGCATACTTATTCTTAGCATTAGAGCCAAATGTTGTCCCAAAAGTGGTCATTTTTCTTTTAGCATGGAAGCCAGGGTAAGTGGGTACTTTGGGATTGTTATAAGGCATAGAAGTGCCTCAGAAACCACCTCTGTATGGGGCCAATTATGAAGGGATGCTAGGCTGTCCAGAACCTTACTGAAAATGTTTATTCTTACGGTACTTTTGTGCATATCTCTTAACTAGTTCAATTGTATCAAATAGTTTGGTAGGTTTTTGGGCCATGACATCTATTGATAGGCTCGGTTCTATCCCATAGATATACTTGTGAAATTTAGCATCATCGCTAATGCTCTCCACATACATGGTCAAGTTCATGAACTAATTTGTGTACTCACGTACACTGAGGTTATGTTGGTCAAGAGTGTACCATCTTCTTGCCAACCACTCTTGTTCCATAGGAGACACAATCAATTGGACCATATGCATTTTAAAATCTTCCCAATCAATGAACTGATGATTCTTAAAATTGACAGAGCACCACCATGTGTGGGAATATCCTTCCCAGTGGAGAGAAGCAAAAGAATTTTTTGATCATCAATGCAGGGGTAGATATTGAAGTAGAACTCCAACTTAGATATCCATTCCTCCAAGTCAGATGGTGAGGGAGATTGCCCTTGTACTTCGTTAGGATGATCTTGTCACAGAGATCATGAGGGCCATGTTGCCTATGAAACCCTTGCTTCTCATATATCTCGTGGTGGCCATACATAACTTGCTATCCATATATCCCATGTGGTGCATTTATCCCATGCTGTCCATCATAGCCAGGCTTCCCATGATTGCCATGCTGGCCATTGGTACCATATTTTCCATGATGAGGCTAATTCATATAGGGTGCATGGGGGCTCCAAGGGAGATTGGGTGATTTTTGACCAAGGGTGGGAGAGGGCCTCAATGGGGTGTTGGCTACATGGTTGACACGGGAGTTCAATAGGGGCTCTTCAGGTGCATGAGAGGGTTCACCAATCTTGTAGGTAGAAGGGAGGATTCCCTTAGCAACAAGTATTCCCTGTGGACTATGGAATGGCTCCTGATGTAGTGGACATCTAGATTCATGCCTAGAGTCATTGACCTTCTCTTGGGATGAAGTGGTAGCTGATTGAGCAATAAGAGTAGTAAGGTGCTCCAAGCTCTATTGAGTCCTCGAGTTTGAGAGGGCCATGTGCTCAATTACTTCCTTAACCTTGAACATCATTTCACAGTGCTTGGTGACCATCTCATTATGTTGTTCCATGCTAACATAGGGTATGATTGAGTAGGGTGGTGTATGGGTCCATGTCAGGAATTTCCTCCTGCATATCCCCATGGTAATCTTGTGTCGAGCTCAGTTGATCAGGGCTAGGGTGGAGCTTCAATGGATGTTCATGGCAAGGTACAACAACAAATTGAACCTTGCTAGAGGGGAGGGGGATCAAATCTTGGGAAAGAAGGCCCAAACTTGGCCAAGAGGAGCAGGGGGAGCTCTCAATGCCATGGGGAAGGCCACGAGGGATGAGATTTGAGTTGGGGAAGGGTAGGCAGAGCAAGGAACACTAGCGTAGAATGCATCACAATTTGCAGGCTATTCCTTGGGCTCTCTTCCTAGCTATGACCCTCCACAAGGGTATTGCCCTTGGTCAGGGGCAAGTGGGGAAGGCTCCTGGGACTTCAAATGGGCACTTCCATGGCTGCTCCGAGGGAAAAGAATGGTTCATATCTACTGTGTGGCTATGGCAACTTGCCTTCCAACTAAGAGGAGAGAGAAAGGGAAAGCTCAAGCAAAAAATAATTGGGGTTTTGCCTTCTTCCAACTCTTGGAACTCTAAACTTGGAGCTCTAAACTAATTGGGGAAAGAAGAAAAGGAACAAAGCCTAAAGCTCTGATACCACTTGTAATGAATGAAGTTGAGAGGAGAGTTTAAGAGAGCAAGAAGAAGAGGGAAGAAGACTAGAAGAGAAGAGAGAAAGATAGAAAAGAGAGAATAAGGGAGGAGGAAGCCATGGAAGCTGAAGATGAAGGTGAAGAGAATAATAACTAGTTGCTCTAATATGGGACTCTTACACCTTATATACCCTGGTCAGTGTGATTGGGCATCTAACCCCTAGTTTGTATGTATCCCGTTTGATACAGAGATGATGCCCCCACCTAATTCACAAATGGACAATTTATGCAAGGCGCAAACACATGCATCATATTATCAAGGAATGGAGATCTATTGGTGGGTTGACCATATACACCAAAACATTACCAAAATATGTTAATCCATATTCTTCTTTTCATTTATTCTTGTGGTAGGAGTACATAAGAGTCTTAGAAAGTATGTTTCCTTTGGTGGTGAGTTGTAATGTGGACTTACATGGGGAAATAGATTGGCTAACAAACAAGGCCCTAGATGTGTGTGACTCACTTCTTGAGAGATAGAGAGATCTATGTTGGAAGAGGGGCATGACTCGTCAATCTACTTAGGTAAGTTACTGATGAGTATATGTGTGCATCATGTGGGTTCAAAATAAGGTATTCTTAAAATACCATTTGTATACATGTTTACATACAACAGAAGGGTGTAATATAAAGGGGTTATCTATAGATTGAATAGAAAAGGGTTATGTTTTACTCAAGAAAAATTCATAGATAAGGATATTTATAGATAGGCCTTGAACGCACATGATACAGAGGATATGCATATAGTAACTTCCCAAAGAAATCTATGCAAGTGCATACCAACCAACAAATAAATCCAAACATACATTTAAAAAGAAAAATGGTAGAAGACATGAACATCACTTATGTCATGGAATCCAGAGAAGTATGAAGGGGATGCTATAAAATCAATCAATAGAATGCTTATAAAGTCAATAAAAGCAATGGGTGAACCTAGTTTAGTGTAGCCCTAAGAATGCTTATTTATGATCATGTATTCTACACATGAGTGCTCATCATTATGTACTCATAGGTGTCTGCATGGTGTCCACATACATACCCAAATGCTTTCACAATTGTTCCCTTGTACAAAATCACTATGAAAATATGTCCAAGTGCACTAATTAATGTGCATATGTATCTTGGATTACTGTAGCAAAGAATAAGAAGCTTGAAGACTATTTGTTATAGGGGGTGACTCTTCACCTATTTCACATGCCCACATAGTAAGGACTAGAGAAACTACTACGATGTCTTGTGCTTTGACTTCTATGATCTCCATGGAGCAAGAGTCATTGTAGATTCTATCCAACAAGCATGGTGCTCACATGCCCCAAGAAGGAGATAAATGGTTAATGCCTCAAGAGGCCATTGTGTGGCCTCATGTTACATGATTATCATGGCCTCTTGAGTAGTGTGGCAATCATGGCCCTAACTTGGGTTTGGGAGTTTTGTGCTTAACTACTGTTGTTGGCTTTATTGTCATGAGATCTGTTAGCCATGGCCAAGAGCACTTGTGCAAAGTGTTGTCAATGGACTAGCTTGAGGTCATGTGAGTCTCTTGCATCGATTGGAACCATTGTTCAAGATTGAGGTCATCATGAGATATCCTCAAATCAGTCAAGAAAATAGGTTAGTGTGTGTAGGGTGGCAAAATACCTCAAGTAAGTGAGATGTAGCAATGTGCCCTCATGTAGCCAAGTGGTGACAACTCATTTTTTGATTCTGAGAAGTGCTTAAAAATAGCCAAAAAATCTGAATTTCAAGGGAAAAATAGACTTCGTTGAAGGCGACAGCTATAATGAGTACGGTTTTAAGCGGCAAGCCCCTAAAGTGATTTAAAGACCCACCGAGTGATGGTTGGGGAATTTTCATAATTTCTTGGCATGTCAGATGAGACTCTGGGAGATGTCGAATAGTGTGGGACTTCAAGATGAGTGTGCAAAAATTTTCAACTTTCGATTACGATGCCCGACAATCAAATGGGAGTGCTTGGGGTCCAAAGACCAAAGAAGGCCAAGTATAAATGGACTTTAGGGGAGAAAGGGTGTGACCCTTGGGGGCTCCCTTTGGGGATCCCTAAAATTTTTGAATTTGTGTGGGGGGGTGGGGGGGGGGGGGGGGGGGGTTTGTGGATGAAAGAAAAGAAACACCATTGTTGCAAGCAACGTGATCTTGAGGGAGAGGGGGCTATGGCTGAGAACAACCCCCCATTTTAATTATATCCCTGATGTGCACTCTTTCCATGCTCTCCATCGCCATTCTTCACATATCCAATGGTTGCCCTAACATGAAGAACCAGTTTCAATCTTTCTCTCTCCTCCACCTCTCTCCTCCAAATGGTGCTTCACATGGCAAGAATCAAGAAGTGAATGCGATGACAGATGCTTGTCTTGTCCGGCATAAACCTGATTGCTCCAAGATCAAGAGGAGGCTGACGGGAGATCCTCAACATTGAAGATTTCTACTAGTTGGTCCATTGGTAACCCGAAAAAATAATAAAAAAACCCACAACACGCAAGTAAGCGGTATGCGTCATTTTTACAAAGAAATTTGCTTCTTTTTTATGTTTGATGGTTGAAATGGAATTCATATGGGGAAAAAAAATTGGAAGCTTGTTTGCATTATGATTGAGGGTTGTGCATAAAAGAAACGCAGATCCATAATAATAAATAGTCACAATAATTAAATTATAGCCCAAAAAGCACCTTTTAAGTGTAAAAATGAAGGTTTTATTAGTTTCAGGTGGAAAAAATAGATGCGCATGGGATAAAATTCTGAGAAGAAATATATTTCATCTTTCATAATCAGTCATTAATCATAAATCAGAAATTTATCTATTTTTATTCACAAATAAATAGAGAAAAATAGCTAAAAATAGAAAAAAAAAAGGATTTTTGCATTATAAAAATCTAGAAAATTATGATTCGTGATTGTGGCTGTATAAAAAAGCTAAGGCATGAGTTTTGGTTTTAGTTAAGCTTTTTTTATGTGTTATAGTTCATGGTTTTTCCGTTTTAAGCGAAAAATACATACAAAATACTACCCTACACCTATTCAATATCGCATAACCTAAACGTTAGAGGGAAAGGGTCATGTTAAGAGATTGAGAGGACTGGGAGGTTTTAAATATTTGAAATATTTGATTGTGCATTGCATTTAGAACTGCTATATTTTAGTCTAAGCGGCTAGTAGCACGAGAAATCGGTGCTAGTCTCCATACATCAAAGCATACGTTTAGTGAAAATCATGAAAGAGCTCTTTTTTCCACATCATAAAATGTTGATTTGATAAATATTGTTTGTGCACCAGGATCATATGCACTATGCATGACACATGACATGGTATCAGTCCTGGATTGCATAGCAATTGTCTTCCTAGGATATGATTTATATGTTGAATGGAAAGGAGTCTTTACTATAGGGCAGTTGAACACTTTCCTTGGGACTGTTGGTTGAGGATCTATATATTCTTGGATTGTACAAAACAAGAAAGAGTGGAGTTTGTGTGTTATTTTATATGTTGAAGCGACGCATCTTGGGGCCAATCCCCGAGGTGCAGGAGAGTAACAATGGAGCCGCAGCAATCAATCGAGAGGAGCTTCCTGATGTTTGTGTTAGGAGGCAGTATGCCTATATGTTATGGGATCTCCCTCTGAGGAGAAGAAAAGGTAAATGTTGGACTACATATCAGCTACAAATTCATAAATAAGTCTATCTAGTGTACATTAGTGTATTACAGATGCTCCTGGCCTGCGAGGCAGTGTGGTGGGGTTATCTGTTGTGAGGTCCGGCTAGTGCCATAGATAATGCCAGCCCATTTTAGGTCCCATTAGTGGTGCGCCGTGTTGGGAGCCACCAAAAAGTGGTGGTTCTGAATCTAGGGTTTTTAGGGACCAAATAGTTGGTTTATGTCCTCTTATAAGAACTATCAAGTCGAAATACAAAAAGCGGAATGTGCTGAGAGGGCTAGACAATGGTTGGAGATTGTAAGGCACTATTCTCCTCAAAGAAACAACCCACTATGCATAAGCGGAAATGGTTCTAATAACCTAAGTGTCATAAGTAGCCCTTTGACCACAAGCGGAAGTCTTAGTACTTCCCCACTTCTAGTCAGTCAACCCACTTCAAGTGGGGGTGTAGTTTTACTTGCACAAACCCTTGTTGTCAATCTGATCATAGCCATTGCACAACCCATCGCAATTCCAGCAGGGACACCGAATTTACCAGCATTAGGAGCACCTTTGCCCATCTTCCATGGGTTAGCAGAAGAAGATGGAGAATTCCATATTAAGGAGTTTCAAACGCTCATGTTCAACTATGGAATCCAAGACGAAGGACACCTAATGATATTCTTCAATATGACATTAAAAGGAAGGGAAGTAGTATGGTATCATGGTCTAGAGGTCGGAACCATAACTAGCACTGACCAATTCTTCATGGCATTCTGTAGAGAGTTTGCTCCTGAGAGGGGTTGACAATATTGGTTGCATGTCTTGAATGTAATACGCCAAGAGCCAAATGAGAATGTCCAGGCCTATGCCAAGAAGCTAAAGCAAGTTCTTCGCAAACTTAATACTTATATTCCCATTCCATGTGCTGCAGAGTTCCAATATTTCCTACATGGATTAGATTTCAATATCCAAGTGCAGCTGAGTAGTGTCACTTTGGCTGACATTGACACTGCTATTACCCAAGCAAAAGGAGTAGAGTCGTGCTTGCAAGCGGCTTATGCAGCAATGATAAATTGGAATGGTAATAATTTGGCACTAACCAACGAGAGTCAAGGGGACCCCATGTCGAATGTGAATGGCAAAGGGAGTATCATGCCAAATCTGCCTATGTTACCAGCTCCTCCCAGTAGTATGACTATGCCTATGGCTAGTCAGGTGGCCTCACTAAATAGTGGGGACCAAACAATGAATCCTAA
The DNA here is from genome assembly GCF_053477565.2 of Lygodium microphyllum. Classification (NCBI taxonomy): domain Eukaryota; kingdom Viridiplantae; phylum Streptophyta; class Polypodiopsida; order Schizaeales; family Lygodiaceae; genus Lygodium; species Lygodium microphyllum. Next base: position 59,912,345 of record NC_141158.1, on the reverse strand, counting down.
TGTTGCCCCAGTAGATCAATGGCCAATTCCTAATCAAGTGGTTAGGCGGATGGGACGACAGACGGATGATTACAACTATGAGTCAAGTAATTCTAATGTCCCAGGCAAAGTTAAGGACATGATGAAGCACTACACTAGTATGATTTCTAAATAATATAGACAAATAGCTGTGGATGTCAATTTTCTTAAGAAGTAGCAGAATTTGATAGGGAGTCGATGCCTTAAAGAGCGTACCCCCTCAAGATTCAGCTGTAAGTGGTGTGGTAGCCAACATTTCCCAGGATTTTTCAGAATGTCAAATGTGATATTTGTGGAAAGTTTGGCCATTTAGCTACTACCTGTCGAAGTAAGATTAGATTGAGAGAAGACTTTGAAGACTTTGAAGATGAATAATATATGATGAAATTCCATCCAAACTGGAGTGTTATTTTGTATTTTTGTAGTTTTTTAATGGATTATAAGATGAATATGAAGAATGTAATCAATTTGGTTAAAGATAATTATGCACTTATTGACATGGTTCGTGCTTGACAATGGTACAAGCTTTGACAGTGATGCTCCTTGGGTTTATGCATACCCGTTGCCTACGACTTGATGCAAATGTCACGGTTGATTACCCTATGCATACATTGAGCTTGAGTGCTCATTGAAGCTCCACCTTGGATGCATTTTGGATTATCTGGAATTGTCTTGGATGTTACTTGGCTTGTGAGAGTTTGGATTGGGATGTACTATCTTGGACTTATGTCATTGGCACTGTGTCTTGCCTTGATTTGAGTTCTTGAGCTCATACATATGGCTTTTGTGCCAGTGGAGCATTCTTGAATGCTTATCAGACATTGAGCAGGTGGTACTTTTATGCATTGAGCCGTTACATGTTATTGAGCAGTTACAGACACTTGAGACTTTGGGACTTCTTACCTTTTGGGATGATACATTATATGTCTTGGTTCACTGTATGCTTATGAGCTAAGTCTCAGTTTTGGATCCGTATCTTTGTGAACTGACACCTACTTGTGTCAACTTTTGGTAGTGGCAGGAACACTTTGCCCCGTTGACTGGGGGGTGTGCCTACTCACTGGCAAATGTTTGTATGACATACTTGGGTGTTGGATTCATGCTTATCAACTGTCATATGCTTATGCTATCCCCACATGATGCCGGCTTTGGTCTTGGTAGTATCTGATTGCCTTGGGATCTGATTTTGGCACTGTTAGCTCTCTTTTACTGCAATATGAAATTTATTATACCAAGCATATATGTATGGACTGACATGGATTTTTCATGCTGAAACACTCTGAAATGATGTATTTTCATTAGTACTTGGTGGGCAGCAGCTTTGGTTCCACTTTCCTTGCCATTTTCCCTTGATTTTGGTGATTTTTTTGTCATTTTCTGCAGTAAACAGCAAGCAGTTTTGAATTGTCTACAATCTTCCAACCTGCATTATGGCGAGTTCGTCCACTGATCATGCTATTTTCAACATTACTAAGCTTGATGGTACGAATTACTCTTATTGAAAAAGCCAGATTTGGCAGGTGTTGGTGCAAAAATCGCAGATCAAACCTTTGAGGTTAACCGGGCATCCGCTTGCAACTATGCCAGATGAGGAATGGCTTGAGCTTGTGTAACGTGTCCACCTGTTCCCTTTGAGGACACGTCTGTTGGAAACTGCGAGGAAGACAAGAGAGACAAAGGAAGAGAGGAGAGAAGAGAGATATGAGACACCGGAAGTGGAACCCTAGAAGTGTGTCAACTGAGCACACATAATAGGAATTAATAGAGGGGACCTGGGGCGCTATATATAGACAGACTATATATAGCTAACACCCCCGCTCAAATAAATGTCCCTTACTAATGGATGAAAAAACCCTTGGGGGCTCAAGGGAAAAACCCACAGCTCTATATAGGCCTACCGTTATATTAATATTCAAAATATAAAATTACAAAGTTGAACTTACAAGAGCCTATTCATAGGCATCAAAGGAGCTACATCACTCGTGAATTACAACATCAACGGAGAAGGAGTTACATCACTCTTGAATTACAACAGCCACATCAAAAGAGCTTTATCACTCCTAAATATACAACATGTAAAATAAGGATAAGCGACATCACTGCAAAAGATAAAATCTCCAAGAAATTCCTTCAATAAGCAACATCACTGCAAAAGATAAAATCTCCAAGAAATTCCTTCAATAAGCAACATCACTGCAAAAGATAAAATCTCCAAGAAATTCCTTCAACTGAACTTGGGATCTAAGCAGTATATCTGTCACATCAAAACTTAAAGAAAAATGTTACAGTGACATTAGAACAACACAAGGTCTATAGAGACGGTTCGCGACGCCACTCTATAGATAACATAACACATGTGGGTCCCCATGAATAGAATATAAATAAAACAATTTGTCATCAGTTGGAATATTGATGCTCATCAGCTGGAAATAATATAAATGAAATAATGTGTCATCAGCTAGAATATAGACCCTCATCAGCTGGAAAGTATATAAACGAAATAATGTATCATCAGCTAGAATATAGACGCTCATCAATGGAATAACGAACGAGGACAATCATCATGAAGCATGGCAATATCAACATAGAGAGAGAGAGAGAGAGAGAGAGAGAGAGAGAGGAAGCTTATCTGCTAAATGGCTCTTGTAAGCTACCAGGTTTCTAAACAACCTCTTTGTATCATCTCCCACTCTTATTTTGGGCAAATACAGAATGCCCTTCTTAGCATCGAAACTGACTGAGTTCATGTAACCTGGTGCTACAGGTTGGAATTTGATACCACAATTGTAATTCCCTGTTTCAAATTGTGCCCTGTAGTAGAATCACCTAAGTGGTAATCCGTACCGTGCAAATCAGTCATATGTACATTAATCACTATATCTTCCAATTTGTCTCCTTTCCTATCAAGCTTGTCTTCTTTCTTGTCAAGCTCACTGCTTCTACGGGCAGAGACTCCTTTTTCCCTTTGATACGTCTCAAATCATTTCGCCAGTCATCCAAAACTGTATCACTTTCACTTTCCTCATCCAAAAAGGAATTAGGAAGAACAGCAGGCTATCTAGCCCTGTTTTGCTTGAGAGAAAACTGTATTTCGCATTTGAACATGGGGTAGTCATTCTTCTTCTAGCCATCGCATGCTTCAGTGAGCTTTGAAACCGGTTCTTTGATTGAAATTTTCATTTGTAATTCTCCTTTTGATGGACTGCTATGATTCCTGCCTTGATTACTGTGCTCCATAGATGGTCTTATTTTTCCCTCTTCTGAGAAATTATCAATATAATCATTGCTCTACCTTGCTTTCTTAATGCCAGGACTATCACTTTCCATTTTCCCAAGACTAATACTTGCACTACTTTGTGAAGGACTTCTTGCTTTCTCTCTGGACGCAGATCCTCTGATTGCCATGTGCCTTTTATTTTGATCCCTTTCCTGCTTTGGAGAATTATTTCTCTCTCTTCGATGGTTAGGGGATGGAGAGTGAGATCTCCTCTTGGGGAACGTAGAAACACTATGGGACCTCCTCCTACCTCTACTCTTGCTCTGCACAGGAGATCTAGAGTTGGTTCTTGACTGTCTTCTTGGACTACTCCTACTCCACCTGCGGTAGTAAAAATCTCTGTCCCTTCCATACCTGTAGCATGCATAATCAAAATGACTTCCCCTGTAATAGTTCATGTAGCCACGACTTCTATACCCGTGATAATCTATTGCTTGAGATGGTGGATGATAGTCACGCCTGTAGCAAATTGGAGAGACAGAGCGTCCACGCCAATACCTTATAGGGGACATGGACCGTGATGGTGAATGATAGTCATGCCACTAGCGAATTGGAGAGATAGAGTGTCTACTCTAATACCTTATAGGGGACACAGACTGTGACTTTGACCGTGATTGTGAAGGAGAGTGCAATGGCGACAACCTAGGGAACGAAGGCATCGTGCTTGAGGCTACGAAGGGGGCTGGAGGCCATGAAGATGGAGGGGGAGGAGTCCCAAGGCCCGCAGAAGCAGGTGTCAAGCATGCCCTTGATGGAGAGCACCCATTCCTTCTCCTCCAGCTTGGGCGTATTTGTGCACTCTGATACCATGTTGGATGAGAGAGACGAAAGGAGGAGAGGAGAGAAGAGAGATATGAGACACCGGAAGTGGAACCCCAGAAGTGTGTCAACTGAGCACACATGATAGGAATATATAGAGGGGACCTGGGGTGCTATATATAGACAGACTATATATAGCTAACAATGTCTTAGCAGTCCATCGGAAAGAGAGTCTACAAAGCTCCGCCCGACACTCCCATGGAATGTTACAGGGTTTGCGATCTAGGACTTCCCGCCTTTGCCATGTAGCGGATGTATTCCGGCCATTCCCACTTAGGACAGACCTGAATGAGGGTTTCCTCTAATGGTAATTTTCCTAAATGGCAGCTAGTCTCGAACCCCAAGCGAACTACTTTACGCAGAGATACTGGGGACGAAGCAGATTCATGCTGCACTTGGTTCAAGGAGAATGGGAAATGAGAGGGATACAAGGCTCGACCTCCCTGCCCATAAGGCATAGTCCCATTCCGTTCCCCTAAAACAGCATAAATCGGGATTCTAGTAACCTAAACTCTAGGTCAGCGCCTTTGCTGTTCATGTCCTTTGAGAAGATCTCCTTGCTGTCCATTTTGATTGAGAAAAGTTTCCGGCCAACCGGGACCACCCATCCGTAGGACGAACCCATGGCCACATCCACGACACTTTCCTCAAGGTTGCTTTAGTTGTCTAATTACCTACCACAATTAGTTGTGGACATGCATCAAGCAGCTTCATTAATTAGCCAGTTAGACACTGGTTTCTTCACGTAATCTTAGCACTTGACATAGAAAAACTGTGTCAAACAAGTTCCTTTACAATAGATTATCTTATTTACCTTTGGAATACATCCATAAAGTCCAGCCCGCAGGTTATTCCATAATCTCCCCGATGGCTATCCATAATCCACAGGGATTACTAATCCAAGATTCCACCCGTAGACTAGTATGCGGGCCTCAAGATCCAATCCCAAGTAACATTGGCCTCTTGTGCAGGGCACGGAAGGCGAGGGATTTACAGCGGCCAGAGCCCCCTGGCACCCAAGTGTCCTCCTACTCCAAGTAGTGCCCAACAGAGAGACCTCACACGGCGGGTTCGGTCCACGTTCCCGGCGCGGCTAACAACCCCCTTGGTTAGGGTCAGGCAGATAGTCGGGGGTAACTGAAGCTGCCTCTCCCTTCAGGCCTTCAACCTAAAGTATTAAATATATTTTCGTCCTTTAGTTCCTTGAGCAAACAATGCAAACAGTGCTCCTAAACTATTACATGCACAATCATTTCCAGTGGTTGTTTATTTGGCCAACTGTTAAGGAGTGAATCCTTCTCTTCGTCGAATGTATCTAGCATTCGATCCGGGATCAATTGCGACTTGGCAAGATCCCCAAGGGTTTGTTTGGCAAGATCCCCAAGGGTTTGTTTGTTCACCATGTCACTCCAAATTATTTATTGATCCTTTGCTTCCAAGTGCTTCCAAGCAAATACCTAACTTCCCTTAACTTGGCAAATCTCCCAAGAAAGGTGATATAACAGGATGACTACTCATCCTCTTGCAAGTTAAACTTGCACAAGAACCTGCCAACCTCATTCCAAGGAATGGCAACTCTCTTGTGATCAAACCACAAGATCATGCGACGTTGCAATTTGTTGCACAAGTGTCGCATCTATTCCAAGGGATCATTTCACCCATTGAATGGTGTTTTTGGGTCAAGGAATTTTGATTAGACAAGAAGCAGGGTTTAGGGTGTCTTCTTACCCAATCCATTCCTAATGGCACTAGGCCGACAACGATCAGTCCTAGGTCGACAACAATTGGTCCTAGGGATTCCAACTCAATCCGAGTTTTAGCATTTGAACGAGTGATCCTTAGGGTAGAAACCCTAGATCGTTTCATGCATGAGCGTCCAATCGTCCCTACATTCCGTGAATGTGGGTAGGACCTTTGGGTATGAGGGTTTCGACTTGGCAACAAGTGCGAAACTAGGTCGAGTCTTTAACGTGCTAAACCCTAGTTAGCACTTGGGGTATTTATCATATCGATTGAACCATCCTACGCGAATCCCTTGTGGGTTAGGTGATTTAGATAATTCGATCTACTTGTCTTGCGACAAGGACGAACCATTCCTAGAGATGTTAACTTGATCTAAAGGAGAAAACTAGTTGCAACAGGTCACAATCCACATAAACATGCGATTCATTGCTTCTATGTATCACTAGATTCGCAATAACCCTAACTTTTCTTGTTAAGATCAAAACGCATGATAAGTTTCATAATAACTTCCATTGAACCTACCAGGGCTCACATTCAAGAATCATACCCATGATTCCTTTTCTAAGCTTTTAAGATTTCATGCTTTAATAAACCATGCAGCCTTTCCCTAAATACAACTCTTGATGAATGAAATTTTTCATACGATGAATGTGCAACATGCAATCCTTTCCTAACTACAACGTAGTGAAATTCATGCCAAATAAAGCTAGAGTTAACCTATTCCATGCAAGCTCATAGAGTCATTTCCATGCTTTTCTATTTCCTACGGGTGATAACGACTTTCCTTAATGAATCATTACAATGAAGACATTGCCTAAAAATGTGACATGCGCTTAATCTTTCCATGCCTAGTCAAAGGTGCACTTAACAATTCAGCCTTATAATGATAGGCAACAGTTGTTCTAGGCTCGTCACTTTGAAATGCTCGAAAAGGCCACTTACTAATAAGGTCGTAAGATGCATAGACAACTTACATTTTTTCGTTCATCATATTGAAAATACCAATGACCAAATTCATGTCATGAACTAATTGTTCAAATAGTCAATTTATTTCCAGTTGCATTTAACTAGGCTAGGTGAATTTGACATGCGTAGGTGCTTCTTAGTCCATGAATTTATCGTGCATAATGCGTTACTTTTGCATGGAATCAAAAATAGTAAAAACTTGGACTTGTGGGCTCAGGGAAATATCCACATGAATGTTAGGTGAAGAACCTCCCGCCGGCATGACTTGCGACTTCTTGGGGGCCATCGTAGGTGTGATTATGGACTTTCGGTTTGCCTTTTCCCTTACGCGATCGGTGAAACTCCTCAGCCTTCGTAAGCAGCCTCAAGATCTTGCCCTTCCCCCTCGTACGCAGGCGATCTTTTCCGAAGTGCGGATCCTTGAGAATACCGGCTTGCGGGATTTGGGCTTATGGGAGGCCTTTGGAGCTTGGATTGTGGAGATGGGCCTTTTACGACAGAGCTACGGGAATGGAACTTTATGAGAGCTTGCGGGAATTGGGGTTTTCACGAGCAGGCTTGTGGGATTTGAAGCTTGTTCGCAGAAAGGGGCTCTTGCGAATGGGGCTTGCAGGAATGGAGACTTTATGAGCTTCTTCTCCTTCCTTTAAAATCCCAGGATGGCTAGGAATGGGCTTATGGGGGCCTTATGGGAATAGGGTTTAAGGAAGCCCCCTTAGAAGCTTCTAGCTATGGTCACACCCCACTGGAAGAGGGAGGGGGTAATAATGGGGTAGAAGATGATGTTGATTGGGGGAGACTGCCTTTGTTAGGGAAATGGCGACGACATGCGCATGTCGGCTTATGGCGGCCCAAGGCAATAGTGCTGGTGGACTGGACTGGGCGGCGACCTCTCCTTGTGCAGTACGGCGTCAATAGTAGCTTCCCTCTCTCTCTCCATGAACTCAGCACGGCGTCCTCTGCTTCCTCCTTCTTACCCCCCCACAAGGCTAAGGGGGAGTTTATATAGCCCAAGGGGGGAGAGGGGGCCTCCACCACGTGGGCTATGCATGCAGCCCACGGCTCTCTCATGTAACCCATCTCTCCCACCTAGCCCATCCCCTTCCCTCCAGCCACGAATCGACTGGGGGAAATTAGCAAAAAAAAGTTGCAATTAATTGAACATTATCCACTTAATCCCCTCCCAAGAGGGTGTTTCCCCACGGTTATGCGGATTTGAATCCTCGGGATCGCTTTGCCAATGCGGAGGTCTCGATTTCTCATGTGCAGGTTCCAGATTAAACTGCTAGCAATTACAATGCGGAAGATAACCTTGCACAGGGTTTACGCAGCGTGCGTGGAGTCAATATTTACAAGCAGGAATATTACATTCTCTCCCCCTTGGAGGAATCGAGATGTCCTCATCTCGAGAAGAACTAGGGGTATTGTCGATTGAGAGTGCTTTCTCCCATCCAAGTCACATCCTTCTCAAGATAATCTTTCCACTGGACGAGGCATTCTCTCAAGGTTCTGGATCTCAATTGTCTCTCCCTAACATCTAAGATCCTGTCAAGCCGTAGCTCAAGGACTCCTTGGCTAGGCATTACAACTTGCTGGTCATCAAGTACATGGATAGGGTTAGGTACATACTTCTTCAATAGGCTGATATGGAATACATTATGAACCTTTAGGTTCTCAGGGAGTTGCAGTCTATAAGCATTGGGTCCTAGGCACTTGAGGATCTTGTATGGTCCACAATACCTTGGACTTAGCTCCTTGCAATCTCCTAAGGATAGGGAACTCTTCCTTGGGTGTACGCAAATGAAGACCATGTCTCCTTCCTCGAAGGTTCTATCTTGATGTTTCAAATCTGCGTATGCCTTCTATCTATCCTTGGCGGCTTGGATGTCCTGTCTTATTGACTTTATTTGATCATCCATCTCTTCTAGCATTTGTCTTGAAGCTTCAACCCTCAAGGTTGGATCTGAGAAGTTTAAAGGACTTCGACAATCGTGCCCATACAATGCTTGAAAAGGGGTCATCGGAATGCTTTGTTGGTAAGAAGCATTGTAGGAAAATTCAACCAAAGGCAAGTATTGAATCCACCTTTTTGGTTCACGGCAGCAGTGTGCCCTTAGCATATCCTCAATGACTTGGTTGACTCGCTCCGTTTGACCATCAGTTTGGGGATGGTAAGCTGTACTGAAATAGAGTTGAGTCCAATGGCTTCAAATATAGCTCTCCAGAAGTGTGATGTGAAGAGAGAATCACGATCACTAATGATTCTTTTGGACAACCCATGTAGCTTGAATATCTCCTTGATAAACAATATTGCAATGTTTACTGCAATATTTTAAATCTAAAGGAAACCAACTAATATTTTCTATAGTAGCTTCGATGATAAGGTGCACCTTGGCCAATAACTCTCATTAGCTTGATAGAATCAAAGAGAATGCCAATTCTTGGTGCACATTGGTGATTCCTCTAAGTGCGTAGTATAGTTTGTGCCCTTGATACATCACCTTGCTCCTTGATGGGATTGGAACTATGACTTACAACTATGGTGCTCTTAAGATGCTTTGGTAAATAAATTTTATACTAGATAAGTCCTTCACCCTCTTTGAGCATACAACCTCCTCTATCCACTTTATGTTCCATAAGGCTAACTTCTCCTTTGATGTAGATGTTGGTGCTAACTCTTTAACATCTTCTAGCATCTTGGGTACATTTCCTATGGCCCCTTTGGCTCCTTTCATCATAGGTGGATGGTCCCTATGTGCAGCGAAATATCTCTAATGGCTAGTGTGGCTAATCAAGGTGCTATGATGTGATTAAGTGCAACATCAAATTTGGAATGTGGATAATGTTTTGTGGTCATGTATTGGTTTTGTGCTATGGTTTGTAGCTAAATGTTGGGCTCTTTGTAGGGCTATCTAAGGCACTAGGGCTTCAAGTGAGGCACTCTAATAAAGTTGTGGGATTCACAAGGCGCATGAAATCTTCCCCTTGAAATTAAATTTAAAAGAGAGTTCTAGTTCTTATTAGAGTCCTCCTATTCAAATAATGTGTCTCCAACTTTGTTCCCATGCTCAAAGGTCCATAAGTAAATGCAAGGCATTCTAGTTTTCCTTAAGGATCGCATTGTGATCCATCCTCTAGATTAAGCCTATCATTGGTCATCTCCTAGGTATAGATGCAATGATGTGACACTTCTTTATGATGCTTCTAAGATTTTTTAGCCCCATTTTATAATATGCAAGGCCAGGACAAATGGCTGTACTCTCATCTTTGGTCTTGCTTCCTTGAGTACATCATATGCAAAATTCTAGGCTAGTGAGAAACTACATAATGTTCACCCTGTTACAACTATATATATCATCTCTCACTTGACTTGGATCTCACCTATGTATACTAACTCTACATCAATATGAATCATTCTTTGGGAGAATGTCTTGTGTATCTCTCTCGTGCTCTCTCTCTCTCTCTCTCTCTCTCTCTCTCTCTCTCTCTCTCTCTCTCTCTCTCTCTCTCTCTCTCTCTCTCTCTCTCTCTCTCTCTCTCTCTCTCTCTCTCTCTCTCTCTCTCTCTCTCTCTCTCTCTCTCTCTCTCTCTCGCAAATGTGGTGGGGGAGCTGACGTGGCTGAGGGCAAGAAGCATCGAGCTGGAGGAGGAGCTGCGGGACATACAAGACCGCTACTCGCAGATGAGCCTTCGGTTCGCAGAGGTGGAAGCCGAGAGGGAGGAACTTTTCCTTGCCCTGCGAACAAACAAAAGCTAAGGTATCTACCTTAAACATAATTTTGAAATTTTGAACCTCTCTCTCTCTCTCGCCTACCCCGCTGCCTGTGACCCTTCCCCCCCTACGCTTGCTCTGCTCGCAACCCCCCACAGACCCGCTGCCACAGTCCCCCCAATCCCACAAAATGCCCACGATCCTCGAACCAGGAGGGGGCTTTTTCCCAGTGAGGTTACATGCCGCTCGAGCTCCATAACGTGGAGCTTCTAATCAGCCAGGCTATCAAGGAGGCGAAGAAAGATTTCAAGAAGGATGCGGATAATGCCTTGAACCAAGAAACCCGCCGGCTCCATGAGAGGATCCGGCGACTAGGGGAGATGGCGAAGACACTCACGGAAGAGAAGAGGGATCTCAAAAATGACTTGGACAAGCTACAAACAGAAGTGTCACATCTACGGGAGGCAAGAGAGGACGCAGATTTCAAAGCGGACCTCCGAGAGGCTATCACAAAGGAATGCCGAGAGGACCTCCAGGTATGCATTAAAACCGAAGTTGAGCCTTCGAGAGAGGGATGGGAGGAAAAAATCAAAGCAAACATGAAGGAAGAATTAGAAGGGAATAAGGAGGGGTGGATTGAGGTAGTGAAGAAGAACATTAAGAAGGAGGTCCAGGAAGAAAATAAAAAGGAGGAGGTAGTCCAGGTTTAGGAGACCTTAGAGGAGGAGAGGCTCACGAACGCGCATAGATTGAACGTGCGTATTACCGGGCTCCCTGAAGGGGCCTCTTCGGAGGAGGACGCACGCGGGCTATGCACCCGACTAGGGTACACGAGCATGCCCTTTACTCAGGCATGGCATGCAGAACGAGATACTACCAGGGTCGGAGCTCTGATATTACATATGAGCACACTGGAGGACAGAGCCGCTTTCTTTCGGAAGCGGATTTCGCTCCGAGGGATGACTGGGGCTCCCATCTTCATGGATGAGGACCTGACTCAGATGCAGATTGCACACAGACGAGCATGCATGCCACAGATACTCCAAGCACGTAGAGAAGGCCATAAGGCCTTCTATCGAGATAGCCGGATTTTTATAGATGGACGCCCCACCAAATAGGGGGGCATGGCCTATGAGATAGGGCAGAGGACTGTACAGGAGACCCCGATACGTGTGGCAGTTTGGAAGTGCAACGGCTCCCTATGGTCACGACCGGACAGACTTGAGGAGATTTTACCCGACCATGATGTTATATGCCTCACAGAGACACATGAGAGCCCAGAGAGAGGGCTTCCACGCATTATAGGATTTGAGTGGGTATCTGCATACAGGGCTACTACTAGGCAGAGTACATCTAGGGGCTCAGGAGGGGTGGCAGTTCTATTCCGTCAGGGGATACAGAGACATATCCAGTTAGTGAGACGAGATGAGGAGGCCAATTACATATGGATCAGAGTGCAGATATCAGATGAGAGATGGATCTATATGGCAGTATGCTACTTTTCACCACGAGGGTCCAGATATGCTACTACGCAGGGTGATATTCAGGCCAGAGATTCCCCCTCCCCTTATTCACAGCTCTTAGAGGACATTATTCTGTATTCTAGTTTGGGTGAGGTCTTCCTTATGGGGGACTTCAACGGGCGCACACAGAGCCGACAGTGTGAGAGTTTTGATATGGAGCAGCCAGAGATCATGAGAGTATTAGTTGGGGATTAGTCGGGAGTCAGCAGATACTGGGCCAGACGCCACAGGGTATGGAGGGCATTTACTTGAGCTTGGTAGTAGACATCATCTCGTTATTTATAACGGGATGGCACGATGGCCATATTCAGGAGGTCTTACATGCTTCCACATGGGAGGGGCGAGAGTACTATAGATTATCTGCTCAGACCGATCGATGGGATGCATACTATCGAGTCCTTCGACCTTGGGAGACTTCCACTTGGTGCCGATTACACCTTTCTCAGTTTCTCACTCCTCACCTCATTACCATCACCACCTGCAGATATCATACCCCACATGCATACTGCCATACACTTCACTCATGAGCTTTCACATGTTTACTCACAACATCTGGAGGAGCACATCACGTCACTTGATCCATATGCACCCCTTGATACACTGACCACTGATATCACACGCATTCTGCATGATTCTGCTACACTTAGTTTTCCACATCACACATACACGCACCCCCCTCTGACCGGTACCATGCCACAGAACAGGCGGTATGATGATGAGTGCAGAGATCTACGTCGACAGCTACGTGATTTGGAGGCCAGAGGAGAGATCACACACAGACAAGCGCAGAGACGCATGCACTGCTTGACCCGCCGTAAAAAGCGGGAATGGGAGGAGGAGAGATATTGGGATATATACCACCTTCTTATGAGCAGAGATTGTGCAGAGGCATGGAGGCAGATCAGAGAACCACGCTCACCCATACCGATACATGACCCTGCAGTATGGCATGGATACGCACAGAGTTTATATCATGTACCCAAACAGCCGCTGATACCCACACCATGTACACTGAGACCGGGTATTCCATCCTTTTTCACCACTAGTATGGTGAAACATGCTATCTCACGGTTACAGCATGGCCGCAATCGAGACCAGTTAGATCTTCAGACAGAGCATATTATATATGGAAGAGACACATTGGCTCCACTCATTGCTCACCTCTTCAACTGTGCATTGTCTGAGGGGTTCCTTGACTAGTGGACAGAGCACACCATTGTACCTATCCACAAGTCAGGGGATCCTATGGATCCTAACACATATAGGACCATCATGATTGGGCCAGTTTTGGCCAAACTTTATGGCACGGTGATGGAGGAGGAGCTCAGCACGCTGGCAGAGAGAGAGTGCATGCGCACACCCGGACAGGTAGGGTTCAGACGGGCATTTTCTACCATAGACCACATCTTTACTCTCCGTTGTCTGATCGACCAGACATGAGTGAAGAAACAGAGATTGTATTATTACTTTGTGGATTTCCGCAAAGCCTTTGACATGGTTCCGAGAGAGAGGCTTTTGAGACGCCTACTTGATCTGTGTAATGTGTCCACTAGAATCATCCAGGACACGTCTTAGCAGTCCATCGGAAAGGATGTCTAGAAAGCTCTGCCCGGCATTCCCATGGAATGTTACGGGATTCGCCATCTAGGTCTTCCCGTGTCTGCCACGTAGCGGAAGTATCCTGGCCGTTCCCACTTAGGATCGACCTGAATTAGGGTTTTTCCTGATTTGGTCATTAGCTAACAGCAACTAGCATCAGACCCGAGCGAACTACTTTACGCAGAAATGCCAGGTTCGAAGCGGATTCACGCTGCACTTGGTTCAAGGAGAATGGGAAACGAGAGGGATGCAAGGCTCAACCTCTCTGCCATAAGGCATAGTCCCATTCCGTTCCTCTAAAACAACATAAATCGGGTAAGACGTAACTCTAGGTCATCGCTCTCGTTATTCGTTTTGATGATGATGATCATTCCGCTATTCTTCAAGATTTTCGAGAAAAGTTTTCGGCTAACCGGGACCACCCACCGGACCCATGGCCCATCCTCCGCACTTTCCTCGGTTTGTTTTAGTTATGTAATTATCTAACACATTAATTTGACATATAACAATCAGCTTCTTTAATTACTCCTGTTAAGCACTGGTTCCTTCACGTAATCTTATCACGTGACATAGAAAAACAATATCAGACAAATTCTTTATTATCATTTCATCATTTTATCTTTGAAATACAAGGAGTTCCACCTGTAGGCTTCTCCATAATCCGCCCGAAGGCTATCCAATAATCCGCCAGGGATCACTATTCCAAGCTTCCACCCGTAGACTAGTATGCGGGCCTCGAGATCCAATCCCGAGTCACGTTAGCCTCTTGTGCAGGACCCGGAAAGCGAGGGATTTACAGCCAGAGCCCCCCCTGGCACCCAAGCGTCCTCCTACTCCAAGTAGAGCTCAACGGAGAGACCTCTCGCGGCGGGTTCGCTCCACATTCTCGGCGCGGTCAACAACTCGCTTGGTTAGGGTCAGGCAGGCAGTCAGGGGTAACTGAAGCTGCCTCTCCCTTCAGGCTTTCAACCTGAAGCATTAGATATCATTTCATCCTTTAGTTCTTTGAGCAAACAATGCAAACAGTGCTTTCTAAACTGTTACAAGCACAATCAATTCCAGTGGTCGTTTATTTGGCCAACTATTAAGGAGTGAATCCTTCTCTCCGAATGCATCCAGCATTCGATCCGGGATCAATTGCGACTTGGCAAGATCCCCAAGGGTTTGTTTGTTCACCCTTTTGTCCTTGGGTTAGGGTCATACCCTGTTAACCCAACTTAACCAATACCTTAGGTTTCATTAACAGTAAATCGTGGCGACCATGTCGCTCCGATTTATTGATTGATCATTTGCTTCCAAGTAAATACCTAACTTCCCTTTACTTGGCAAATTTTCCCTAAGAAAGGTGATGTAACAGGATGACTACTCATCCTCTTGCAAGTTAAACTTGCGCAAGAACTTGCCAACCTCATTTCAAGAAATGGCAAAACTCTCTTGTGAACAAACCACAAGTCTATGCGACGTTGCAACTTATTGCAAAGTGTCGCACCTATTCCATGGGATCATTTCACCCATTGAACGGCATTTTCTGGTCGCGGAATTATCTCCAGACGAGAAGGAGGGTTTAGGGTGTCTTCTTACCCAACCCATTCCTAATTACAGTAGGCTGACAACGTTCGGTTCTAGGAATTCCAACTCAATCCGAGTTTCATCATTTGAACGAGTGATCCTTAGGGTAGAAACCTTAGATCGTTTTATGCTTGAGCGTCCAATTGTCCCTACATTCCGTGAATGTGGGTAGGACCTTTGGTTCAAGGGTTCGTCTTGGTAACAAGTGCGTGAAACTAGGTCAAGTCCTTAACGTGCTAAACCCTAGTTAGCACTTGAGTTATTTATCATATCGGTTGAGCCATCCTATGCGAATCCCTTGTGGGTTAGGCGATTTAGATAATTCGATCTACTTGTCTTGAGACAAGGATGAACCATCCCTAGAGATGTTAACTTGATCTTAAAGGAGAAAGCTAGTTGTAACATCTCACAATTCACCTAAACGCGTGATTCATTGCTTTTACGTACCCCTAAATTCGCAATAACCCTAACTTTTCTTGTTAAGATCAAAATGCATGTTAAATTGCGGCATAACTTCCATTGATCCTACTAGGACTTGCATTCAAGAATCATACCCACAATTCTTTTTCTAAGCTTTTAAGATTTCATGCTTCACTAAACCATGCAGCCTTTCCCTAAATACAACTCTTGATGAATGAATTTTTTCATATGAAAAATGTGCAACATGCACTCCTTTCCTGACTACAACGTAGTGAAATTCATGCAAAAAAAAACTAGAGTTGACCTATTCCATTTTACAATCACATGCCACATGCAAATTCCTAAAATCATTTCCGCACTCCTCTATTTCCTACGGGGTTAAGGACTTCCCTAATGAATCATTCAATGAAGATTTGTCTAAAAATGCGACATGCAATTAATCTTCCCATGCCTAGTCAAAGGTGCACTTTAATAATCTCAACCTTATAATGATAGGCAATATGTGTTCTAGGCCGTCACTTTGACATGCACGCAAGGGAAACAACTAATAAGGTCGTGAGATGCATAGATAATTTACATTATTTTGTTCATCATGTTGGAAATACCAATGACCACTTCATGCCATGAGCTAATTATTTCAATAGTCCATCTATTTTCAATTGCATCTAACTAGGCTAGGTGAATTTGACATGCGTAGGTGCTTCCTAGTCCATGAATTTATCGTGCATAATGCCTTACTTTTGCGACGAAT
Source organism: Lygodium microphyllum (assembly GCF_053477565.2). Lineage (NCBI taxonomy): Eukaryota > Viridiplantae > Streptophyta > Polypodiopsida > Schizaeales > Lygodiaceae > Lygodium > Lygodium microphyllum. Next base: position 59,895,948 of record NC_141158.1, on the reverse strand, counting down.
CAAAAAAAATAGTAAATACCTGGACTTGTGGGCTCAGGGAGATATCCACATGAATGTTAGGAGAAGAACCTCCCGTGTAGGCCCGAATTGCAACCTCTTGGCCATTGTGGGCATAATTTCGGACTTCCAGGTTGCCTTTGTCTTCACACGATTTGGTGAATTTACTCACCTTGGTACGCAGCCTCAAGATCTTTACCTTTCTCCCTCGTATGTAGGAGATGCCTTCGTGGAACTTCGGATCTTTAAAAGGTTGGACTTGTGAGACTTGGGCTTTTAGAGGGGATTGGATGGAATCCCACGAAAAAGGGGGTTCTAAATGGACTTAGTGGATTTGAAAAAAAAAAGGGGAAAAGGGGGTGTAAAAGACTGCTTGAGAAGGGTTAAATCCGAGGGGGAAAAGGGTTATTAAACCCACTTGAAAGGGAAAAAGGAAAAGCCCACGGGAAAGGGGCTTTGGAACCCGGGGAGGAAAAAGGGGTTTAAAACCTGCTAGTGTGGCTTTAAGTGAATCCATGAAAAGGGTTTATGATTGGGTAAATGAATTTTGGGGGATGCAAGGGGAAGGCTCAATTCCCGGGGGTAAAACCCCTTGTGTAAAGATGCAATGAAAAAGGGGTTTTTAAAAAAACCCGGGGGCAATATGAACTTGGCTGGGAATTTCCATGGGAAGGGGTGCTTGGAGAGTTCCCTTAGAAGCTTCCAAGAAGCTTCCAGGAAGCTTCTGGAGGGCATGGGAGCCTAGGTGGATGAGGGAATGGAGGCACAGGTGAAATTCGATGGCAGCAGCGGCAGCGTCCTGCTCGACAGCAGCTGTGTCTTGGCTCCTCCCCCTCGATGGTAGTGTCGACAGTCTGACGGCCTCCTCCTTCACGGCAGCTAGCATGTCTTTAAGCTCTTCCTCTCTCATAGCCCTCTCCTCTTCTACGGCCGCCTCCTCCTTCACGGCCAGCAGAGTGGCGCGGCTCTCCACGGCAGCCTTACCCCCCTACCCCTTACGACCAGGGCACAGGGCTCTTATAGGTGAGGGGAGGGGGATCCCCCCCCACTCTCGTGGCATCATGCATGCCCTCGGCCCCCCCTGCGAGCTCCAGCAAAAAGGAGCTTAATAGCTCTTGCTATTCCCTTCTCCTCCAGCACGACAATCGGCTGGAGGAGAGAGGGATAATTAATTTTTTTTTATCTTTATTCAATTAATGATCTCCTATTAAGTAGAGGTTCATGCGAAGAACGCGTACTTGGTAATTGGGAATGTTACAATCTGGGGGTGGACGATGACATGATGTGGGGTATTTATGCACTATATGAGCGGGTTACTGGCAGAGTCAGATGTCCGGAAGGTATATCAGATCTCCTTGTGAGCACCATTGGTGTGAAAAAAGGATGCCCACTCTCACCGACTCTATTTGGGCTATACGTTGATGAGATAGCAGAGTTTATTCAACAGCGAGCCGGTGGAGGTATAGATCTCAGTGGAACCACAGTTCATATCTTACTATATGCAGATGACATTGTGTTGGTCTCAGATTCAGCTCAGGGATTACAACAGCATCTATTAGCATTGGATGATTTTTGCATACAGAGAGGCATGACAGTGAACCTTGGTAAAACCAAGGTTCTTATATTCCATACATCAGCTCAGATACGCAGACAGAGTATTTTCATGGCAACAGGAGGGAGTATTGAGGTCACTGGATCATATGTATATTTGGGAGTCACCTTTACAGCAGCTTCAGGGATTTTCTCGATGACACAGGCAGCTTGTGACTGCCTCACTAGAGGATACTCAGCATTGGCTCTTATGGAGCGACAGTGTCATCAGGCACATTTCCAGGAGCCCCGCACCAAGGGGTGGCTCTTTGATACTCTGGTCACTCCAGCACTAATGTATGGAGTAGCTATATGGGGGCCAGGCCTTGCCGATTATGTATGGACATTGATGGAGAGACCTCAGGTGATCATGATATCTAGATTGATTCGCAACAAGGCCTCAGTCCCACATGACATTGTGGGAGCAGAGCTTGCCACACCGGCCATGCTAGTCGAGGCATTATTTCAGACAGTCTGCTTCCTACACAGATTTCAGGATATGGACAGAGATCGCATTGCATACAGAGCATATATGGCATCTCAGGAGATGGCTCGGGCGGGGGATACCACATCATGGTATGCACAGACTAGAGCTTGGTTTGACAGACATGGGCTGGACATTGATAGACTCCCATCTCTTCTATATGATACTCAGGCTCCCACTTACACCCTCTCTCTCTCTGAGAGGAACAGAGTCATCAGACAGGAAATATGGCATATTTATATACAGAGGACATGGGTCAGCCCTACACAGCCACTGCCATCGAAGATGGCACATTATTATACACAGTTCTTGAGCATATCAGAGCAGGGATTCATAGAGATTCCGAGATATATGCAGATCTATATGCCACATCGATTGAGAGTTCTTATTGGACAGCTCAGGGTATCATCACATCAGCTTATGATTGAGAGTGGCAAAGCTAGTGGCATCCCACGGGAGGAGAGGATATGCCCCCTTTGCAGATCAGAGGTGGAGAGTGAGGAGCATTTTGTTCTCAGATGCCAGGCATACTCAGAGTTGAGATCTAGATACACATTGAGCAACTCACTTCAGGGATGTATGACTGATATGGATTAGAGATCATTTGGCCGTTTTCTGGGAGAGGCATGGCACATCAGAGAGCAGAGCACACAGCGGGTCCCAGTCAGAGAGGGGCCCACCCAGATGACTATTACACAGTTCTTTCAGACAGACAGAGTGAGAGCTACTGTACCAGCCTCCAGCCAGACCTCCGGGCTCACACTACAGCAGGCTGAGGACCAACGTACCCGATGTCGCACGAGGATCCGTGGGTTTCGGACCCCACAACCACACCGACAGGAGATGCGGAGGATTCTTGATCTACATCGACAGCAGACTGAGATTCGACGACACTCGACACATTGGATCTCACATCTCCAGTTTGCTCTTTCTCCACCACCGATGTACCACATCCTACATCCAGGAGGGATCACCTGCTATTAGCGACTTCGACGACTGCTACTACATCCCAGGATAGTATATCTCCCTGCATTTGTTACATATACACATCGCACCACTTTATCACAGCCGACAGTTGTTCCCCTATCACAGCCGACATTTGTTCCCCTCTTGTAGCCATTATCTGGAGTACCAGAGCTACATATGCACATACACATACACGACACTTATCACACTCACAGCACCGTATTTTCAGTTTCCAGTTTTTAGCTTTTCATTCAGCACTTTTATTTTGGATAGCTAGACCTCATCAGTTGTATCACAGTTTGTCTCATAGGCCAGTTTTGGTCTTTAGAAGACGTTAATATAACTTTCTTTCTTTCTTTCTTTCTCTCTCTCTCTCTCTCTCTCAACATGGTATCAGAGCTATGGATGCATAGCAACAACAAGGAAGATAAGTTGTTTCATTGTTTATACTTGATTGAATTCTTTGCACAAGTGATGATTTGATACATGAACTTGTTCAAATTAGAAGTATTAGTTAATTTTGTCTTTAAAAACCGCTTGTCAATCGGAGTTCTGGATTAAAAGTTATGACAGTTTAGGATTCAAGACAACAATTCTGCTCGAATCTGCGATTCTTTATTTAAAACTGTAATTCTAATTATAGTTCGTTAATCCCCAATTACAATTCGTTAATCACTTGTCTTCGTTAATGATGTTGATTACGACAAGCAAACATCTTGCTACTTTTTGCGATGTTTTATTCGATCGAAATAGCACTTTTCTTATGCACGTCATCTCGTCTTACACGTTACATCTCTCTGTTTCAGGCTTTCTTTTTAGTCACTCAATACTTTTCATCGTTCTTATGTGCATCTCCCTATTTTGATTGTCACGCGTCTCAACTACGCTCGTCTTGTTCATGGTTTGCAGATTCTGCAATCTCATCTTATTTGTTTTCTCTCGACATACAGGCATGGCCAATTGCATAATTGTTAACGGATATCCCTCTAGCAAACATTCGGTTCCCTTCTTCCAAGGACAAGGATTTCTTGGGTGGAAAGCAAAGATGATGCTAATTCTTGAAGGTGACGAATTGTTTGATATTGTTTTGGGTGACCTGTCTTGCTCAGTTCAACCTATTGATGTGATGAATGACAATTCTCTGATTACTGATGGCCTATTATTTGAACAATGAAAAATTGATCGTAGTGATTGGATTCGTCGTGACAATGTGGCTCATCGTTATATATTGTCTGCACTTCCTGACTCACTTATGTTGGATGTCTTTCATCTGGAAACCTCTCATGCTGTTTGGGAGTATATTATCTCAACGTTTGAGAAGAAATCGGTCACCGAAATTTTATATCTCCAAACTTGTTTGAAGAATCTTCAATATAAGGTTGGTACTTCTATGCACTCTCATATCGAGGCTTTTAAAGACATTATCAATGAGCTTGGTGCTGCCAGTGCTCCTGTTGCTAAAAATCAGATTGTTACTCAACTTCTTCATACCATCAAAGATCCTTTATATGACAATATCATCATTATTTTGTCTAACAAGGATGATATCCACTTTGACAAAGCATGTATATCTCTTATTGAATATTCTCAATGTCATGGGCATCACTTGGAAAAATCTGATGCTATTTCGGTCACTCATGAACAAAGGGATTTTGACGCTGCTTTTGTTGCTCACAAGTGTCCCGCTTCACGTTTTCAGCAGGGTGGATGCCCTAATCAAGGTGGTAAATCTTCTCGTCTTGCTTATCCTAACAAACATTGTTCTTATTGTGATAAGAAAGGCCATGTGACTTCTGATTTTTGGGCACGTCAATATGATGAGGATCATGGAGTTACTACAAAGCAAAGCAACCTTGCTCATCCAAAAGTTTTCCTCCTTGTGATTATTGTGCACATACAGATCATCCATCTCGTCGTTGTTATAAACACAGATATGATGAAGAACGTTCTCGAGCTTATATTGTTCAACAAACTACAACTGATGATGATCATACTCATCAGGAGCTCAATTTCGTCCATCATGATATCTCTCTAGAAAAGGTACTTCATGTTCATGATGGTTCTCTATTCATCGTTGATTCAGGTGCCACTAGAAACATGACATACCAATCATAGTGGCTTCACAATTATCATTCTCTTCCTGTCAAGAGGTTTGTTTTCCTTGTGGATGATACGACTTGTCAAGTCAAAGGAGTGGGTGATTTATATCTGGGGACTGTTTCATCCACTAGAATATTAAGAGGAGTTCTTCATGTTTCAGATTTGCAAAGAAATCTTCTTTTTGTTGCTCGTCTTGTTGATCTTGGTTTGTTTGTTGGCTTTGATCATAATCAATGTCATATAGAGAAAGACGGACATACTATAGCAATGGCTCCTCGACATGGTAATCTATTTGAGCTATCATTGAACAATATAGTTGCAAATGTTGTTACTGCCCCTGGAGATACAGATTACAAATTATGGCATTAACGATTTGCACACTCTGATTTTGCCAAAAGTCTTGATCTTCATCGTCATGGTCTTGTGCAAGGTATGGATCTTAAATCTCATCCACGTATGGGAATATGTGAGTACTGTGCACTTGGAAAACACCATCATTCGCCTTTCCACACTTCTACTTCATCACATTCCTATGCTCTCTTGGATTTGGTTCATATCGATATTTGCGGTCCTTTTCCTGCCTCAAAGTCTCAATATCCATATTTTATAACTTTCATTGATGATTTCTCACGGTACACACATGTCTATCTTCTTTGACATAAGTTTAAGGCTTTATCTATATTTAAACAATACAAGATAAGTGTGGAGCTTCAAACTGGATTCTCTATAAAGACTCTTTGCAGTGACAATGGCGGTGAAGATGTATCCAATCTATTTGATGACTTCTGTAAGGATCAAGGTATTCATCATGAGTTTACAGTTCCTTATTCTCCTTAGCAAAATGGTGTTGCTGAGTGCAAAAATCGCACTATTCTTAATGCTATATGTTGCATGCTTATACACTCTGGTTTGTCTCAAAAGTTTTGGATTGAAGCACTTCTAACAGCCGTTTTTATTCAAAATCATCTTCCAACAACTGCACCTACTAGTAAAATTCCTATAACAATCTAGACAGGGAAGACACCTTCAGTCTCTCACTTTCGCACATTTGGCTGGATTGCTTATATTCATGTGCCCAAGGGCACTTGACATAAGTTGGATCCTCCAGGTTTGAAGGTTATTTTTCTTGGTTATTCAGATCATTCCAAAGGTTACAAATTTTATGATCCTTCTACTCAAAAGGTTATCATTCATCGTGATGCTATATTTGATGAAAAGACTATGGGTGGCACATGGTCGTCAGATGTTTTAGATGATTCACACTCTTTGCTTAGTGCATTTCCTTATTTGCTTTGTGAGTCTACTAATTTTGATGATCATAAACCTCCTTCACCTCCAAAGAAGATTGATGAAAATTTGGAGATATATGTCCATATTCCTATTGAGATAGAGCATGGATTCTATTCTATTGAATATGATGTCTTTGATGATGCTATGTCTGTCCAAGAGGATCCAATATCGTATAAGGAAGCTATCAATTCGTCTCAAAGGGATCAATGGCAAGAAGCTATGCAAGCTGTGTACGATTCTTTAATCTCCAAAGGTACATGGATTCTTACTGAACTCCCCCCAAATCGTGTTCCTATCAAATGTAAAGGGGTTTATAAAACCAAGACCAAAGCTGATGGCTCGTTTGATAAGTTCAAAGCACGACTTGTTGCAAAAGGTTACTCGCAGATTGCAGGAGTAGATTATCAAGAAACATTTTCTCCTGTTGTGCGCTCCACAATTTTGTATGTTTTTAGCTTGTGCAACACTATTTGATCTAGAAATTCACCAAATGGATGTTAAAACGGCTTTTCTCAATGGAGATCTTGAAGAAGAAATCTATATGGAGCAACCTGAAGGTTTTATGATTGCAGGAAAGGAGCATCTTGTATGCCAGCTTCATCGTGCATTATATGGATTGAAGCAAGCCTCTCGTGCTTGGTATATTAAGATTGATCAGTTCCTCACATCTAAAGGTTTTGTTGCATGTTTTGCTGACCCAAATCTTTACATCAAAAGGGAGGACAAATGTTTTATTATTCTTACTCTATATGTTGATGATACTATTCTTGTGTCAAATAATATTGCTTTCTTCGATGCTATGAAAAAGCTTTTATCGACTGCATTTGAAATGGTGGATCTTGGTGAGATACATTCTTGTTTGGGTATTCAAGTTCAACGACACCGACAACAAGGCATTCTTCTTCTTCGTCAGACAAAGTTTATTAATGATATTGTTAAGAAGTTTGGGTTGACAAATGCGCACTCTGCCAACACTCCCATTCTTTCGAGCTCTACCAAGGGTACATCTACAACACACAATGAAGAATCAGCCATTCATCAACCTTTTGCTAATCTTGTTGGTTGTCTTCAATTTATTGGTTTAAACACAAGAGCAGATATTTTATTTGCAGCTAACTTTTTGCGACAGTATCTTTCTTCCCCTTCCACTATTCATTGGAGTGCTGCAAAACGTATTCTTAAGTACCTCAAGGGTACTAAGGAGTTTGGTCTTATTTATCATCGTCGAGAGGATTCTTCTTTATCTTCTTCAACTTCTCTTGACCTTATTGGATATACAGATGCTGATTGGGCAAGTTCACATTTATCCATGCGATCTACAAGTGGAAATTATTTCTTTGTAAATGGATGTTTGGTTTTTTGGTCCAGCAAGAAACAATGATGTGTTGTGGTTTCTACAATTGAGGCCGAATATGTTGCTGCATCATTAGCAGCTCGCCAGCTAGTTTGGCTTTCACAACTACTTGCAGATTTGGGACATCCTTCATCATCTAGTACACCTCTTCGATGCGACAACCAAAGCACTATTAGTCTTACCAAAGACTATATACAACATAGTAAATCAAAGCATATTGCTATTTATTATCATTTTGTTCCACATGAAGTCAAGAAAGGTTCCATTATGGTGGAGCATTGTCCCAGTGATCAAATGGTTGCAGACATCTTCACAAAAGCTCTTAGTTAAGCTTGCTTTAGTTCATTAAGACATGCACTTGGTATTGTTCCAAGTTCTTGTCTCACTGATTGAGCCATGTATCATTGTATTCAAGAAAACTTTATAGTAAATCATTTTTGTATCGTAGGTATGTGTAGGGGCTCGGGTTTTTCCCTTGTTCTCCCCAAGGGTTTTTTCACTCGCAGCAAGAGACCTTTGTTTAAGTGGGGATGTTACAACTATATATATCATCTCTCACTTGACTTGGGTCTCACCTATATTGTAACGTGTCCACTTGTAATCTTTAGGACACGTCCTAGCAGTTCATCAGAAAGGATGTCTAGAAAGCTCCGCCCGGCACTCCCATGGAATGTCACGAGGTTTGCGATCTAGGCCTTTCCGCATCTTCTATATAGCACAAGTATTCTGGCCGTTCCCACTTAGGACTGACTTGAATCAGGGTTTTTTCCTAATGGCCATTTCCTAAATGGCAACTAGCAGATTCACGCTGCACTTGGTTCAAGGAGAATGGGAAACAAGAGGGATGCAAGGCTCGACCTCTCTGCCATAAGGCATAGTCCCATTCCGTTTCCCTAAAACAACGTAAATCGGGATTATTATAACTTATATTCTAGGTCAGCGCCCTTGTTGTTCGTGTCTTTTGAATGATCTTCTTGCTATCCATCATGATTGAGGAAAGTTCCCGGCCAACCGGGACCACCTATTCGTAGGATGGTCGGACCCATGGCCACATCCATTGCACTTTTCTCAAGTTGTTTTAGTTATCTAATTACCTACCACATTTAGTTGGACATGTATCAATCAGCTTCCTTAATTAGCTCGTTAGGCACTGGTTCCTTCACGTAATCATAGCACTTGACATAGAAAAGCAATGCCAAACAAGTTCCTTTTCAATAGGTTATCATACTTATCTTTGAAATACATAAAGTCCAGCCCGTAGGCTTATCCATAATCCGCTCGAAGGCTATCCAGCAATCCACAGGGATTACTAATCCAGGATTCCGCCCTTAGACTAGTATGCGGGCATTGAGAACCAATCCCGAGTCACGTTGGCCTCTTCTGTAGGGCCTAAAAGGCGAGGGATTTACAGCCAGAGCCCCCTCTGGCACCAAGCGTCCTCCTGCTCCAAGTAGCACTCAACGGAGAGACCTCTCGCGGCGGGTTCGGTCCACCTTCCCGGCGCAGTTAACAACCCCCTTGGTTAGGGTCAAGCACGCAGTTGGGGGTAACTAAAACTGCCTCTCCCTTCAGGCCTGCAACCTAAAGCATTAGATATCCTTTTATCCTTTAATTCTTTGAGTAAACAAAGCAAAACAGTGCTCTAAAAATTGTTACAAGCACAATCATTTCCATTGGTCATTATTTGGCCAACTGCTAAGGAGTGAATCCTTCTTTCTGAATGCATCTAGCACTCAATCCGGGATCAATTGCGACTTGGCAAGATCCCCAAGGGTTTGTTTGTTAACCCTATATCCTTGGGTTAGGGCCGTATCCTATTAACCTGACTTAATCAAAATCTTAAGCTCTATTAGCAGTGAATATATTATTCCAATTCACTGATTGGTCTTTTGCTTTCAAGCAAATATCTAATCCCCGTATCTTGGTCACTTTACCCAAGAAAGGTACTATATCACGACAATTAGTCATCCTCTTGCAAGATAAACTTGCGTAAGAATCTGCCAATCTCATTCCAAGGAATTGGCCATTCCCTTGTGATCAAATCACAAGATCGTGCGACTCTACAACTTGTTGCACAAGTGTCGCATCAAACAATGGGACTATTTACCCATCGAATGGAGTCATGAAATCATGATTAGATATAACAATCTGTTCCTGATTGCATTAGGCCGACATTGTCGGTCCTAGGGTTCCAAGTTCAAACCGAGTTTCATCTTTTTAGCGAGAGATTCTTAGGGTAAAAACCCTAGATCATTTCTTGCAAGTATGTCCTACTATCCCTACATTCCGTGAATGTGGGTAAGTCTGTAGGGTATTGGAGTTTCAGCTTTGGCAATAAGAGTGACTAGGTCACGTCCTCAACATGTTAAATCCTAGTTAGCTCTTTGGGATATGTTACATTGAATTAACCCTTTCTAAACGAGTCCCTCATGGTTTTTAGGTGTTTAGGTTTAAACCAATTTAACTTGTCTATTCTTGAAGATAATTATGCTACCATTTCTGTAACCACATGATTCATTGCCTACGTATAAGTTGATTTACAAACCCTAACTTTTTGGGTGAAGATCAAAGCATAGATTAAGTTATAGCATAATTCCAATTTATCATCCTATAACATGCAACAAGATTCATGCTACTAAGCTTTAGGATTTTATGTTTAAACAAGCAGCCTTTTTCTACTTTCATTTTCGAATGAATTTGCCATATGCTGAACTTACATAACCTTTCGTTGATTTGAGTTTTTAGGCCACTTGCCTAGAGTTAAATCTTCTTCATGTAGCCCTAGTAATTTCCTACGGTTGCTAGTAACTTTCTTTAAGAATCATTTCAAAAAAGATGTTCAATAATGCGGTATGATGTTTATTCCTTCCATGCTTAATCGAAGTGTACTATCATAATTCAGTTTTGAAAAAATGGACATTAATTAATCTAATTTCATTACTTTGCAATGCATAAAAACGACTTGCTAGAAATGCATAGAAATCTTATGCTCACTTTATTTTCTTCGTTTTATTGAAAAATACTAATGACCAAATCTCTCAATTGTGATCTATTAGCCAAAGTATTTTCAATCGAGAAAAAATGCATCCTTATTCCTCAAATGATCCATGCATAATTGAAATATTATGACGTTAATCAAATTTAGAAAAAAGAACCTGGACTTGTGGGGAAATGTCCACATGGATGTTAGGAGACTATCCTCCTGCGGTTGTGCCTTGTGCTTTCTTAGGAGCCATCGCGAATGCTGCCTTTCCGCCTTGGACGCAGATTTATGATGTTGGCCATCTCCTTCGCACGCGAAACTCGCTTTGTGATTCCACTGTCCTTTAAAATCGAACCTTAGAAATGGAACTTATGAAATTTCCCTTCCTTACGTAGAAGCTTCGGGGGTGCAAATTGTCTACACAAAAAGGGGGAAAAGAAAATAGATTTATGGTATGCAAAAGGGAGGAAAAGGTAGCTTAGAAATCCAGGTTATAAAGACCCCTTTTGAAAGGGTTTATAAAAGTCCCTAGGAAGGGCCTTTAAGATGACGTGTGAGGGGGGGAAAAATCCATGGGAATTGCTAAAATGGCTATTTGTGTGGGGAGGATTTAAAAGGAACCCGAGTTAAATAGCCTTAGGGGAATGCTATGAAAGGCCTTAAAACCGGCTAGGGGAGGGAAAATCCACAAGAAGGGATTTGAGGACTTGTGGGAAACCTCACGGAAAGGGGGTTAGGTGGAATTTTCAAGGAAATGGGTAGAAAAATCCCAAGGGGCAGGGGTGTATAAGAACCACAATAGGGGGCTTTTGGATTCTGGGGGGGGAAAAGCAAGGGGTGTAAAAGACCTTCTAAAGGAAGGATTTAACGAAGCCACATGAAGGAGGGCTTAGCTCCTCCCCTTAGAAGCTTCCAAGAAGCTTCTTGGAAGCTTCTGGGGGTTTCAGTAACCACCTGGGAAAGAAAAGGGGATGATTATTGGAGAAATGATGGTGGCCAGGAGGTAGACCGAATCAGTGACTTGGGACAGCGTACGCGGCTTCAAGCGGCGGCTCTAGACTTGAGCCCGAAGTTCCCTCCTCCTTCACGGCCAGCCTTACGCCCTTTCTCAACGGCAGCATCAGCATTATGTCATCTCCTTTCTACGGAAGCAATTAGGCAGTGTGACGATTTCCTCCTTCCTTCCCAAAGCTCCCATGGCAATGGGTTTTATAGGGAGAGGGACAGGTACCTCCTCCCTCCACGCGCCATTACGCATGGCCTCTACCCCCTTGCGAGCTCCAGCAAGGAGCTTAATTTCCCTTTCTATTCCCCTCTCCTCCAGCACGACAGTCGCCTAGAGGAGAGAGGGATAATTAACTAAAAAAATTTGCCATTATTCCCCCATGAATTATCCTTTTGGCCTTCTAAGAGGAGGTTCATATGAAGAATGCGTGTTTTAGAAAATCGAGAATGTTACATTCTCTCCCCCTTAGAGGAATCGAGATGTTCTCATCTCGAGATAAATTGGGAATATTGATGGTTGAGAGTGCTTTCATCTACCCAAGTGGCATCCTTTTCGGGATAATCTTTCAACTGGATAAAGGCATTCTCTCAAGGTTCTCAATCTCAGTTGTCTCTCCCTAACATCTAAGATCCTGTCAGGCCTTAGTTCAAGGACTCCTTGACTAGGCATTACAACTTGTTGGTCATCAAGTACATGGTTAGGATTAGGTACATACTTCTTCAATAGGCTGATATGGAATACATTATGAACCTTTAGGTTCTCAGGGAGTTACAGTCTATAAGCATTAGGTCCTAAGCACTTAAGGATCTTGTATGGTCCACAATATCTTGGACTTAGCTTCTTGCAATTCCCTAAGGATAGAGAACTCTTCTTTGGATGTATGCGAATGAAGACCATATCTCCTTCCTCGAAGATTCTATCTTGACGCTTCAAATCTGCGTATGCCTTCTATCTATCCTTGGCAGCTTGGATGCCCCGTCTTATTGACTTTATTTGGTCATCCATCTCTTCCAACATCTGTCTTGAAGCTTCAACCCTCAAGGTTGGATCTGAGAAGCTTAGGGGACTTTGACAGTCATGACCATACAATGCTTGAAAAGGGGTCATCTGAATGCTCTGCTGGTAAGAAGCATTGTAGGCAAATTCAACCAAAGGCAAGTATTAAATCCACCTTTTTGGTTCACGACAACAGTATGCCCTAAGCATATCCTCGATGACTTGATTGACTCGCTTTTTTTGGACATCCATTTGGGGATGGTAAGCTATGCTAAAACAGAGTTGAGTCCCAATGGCTTCAAAGATGGCTCTCCAGAAGTGTGATGTGAAGAGAGAATCACGATCACTAACGATTCTTCTGGGTAGCCCATGTAGCTTGAATATCTCCTTGATAAATAATCTTGCAATGTCTGAGGCTTTATAGTTTGTCTTTACTGGAATAAGGTGAGAAACCTTAGTTAGCATGTCAACCACAACCATGATGGAGTTGTATCCTCCTTGAACTTGGGATAGGCCAACAACAAAGTCCATAGTGATGAATTCCCATTTCATTTTGACATGTTTGGCTTTGATACGTTGACAAGACAAACATTCAGTGACATATTTAAGAACATCACCTTTAAGCCTCTCCCAATAGTAGCTCTTCCTAACTGCATTGAGAGTCTTGGCATAGCCAGGATGTCCTGAGAAAGGGGAATCATGAGCTTCCTACAATATCTTCTGCTTAAGTGATTGGCTTGCCGGTATACATAGCCTCGTTCTATAGTAGGCAAGTCCACTATTGATAGAGAATTCATGATACTTAGCCTACAGCTTTTGGTCCTGATCCTTGATAGAGATCTCCCTTAGCATCTTTTGATAGGCTGGATCATGGCATGCTTCCTCTCTAGCTAACTCAAGTATTGGGTTGTTTGGTATGGATACCTTTGTGGCTAGAGATCTAGCTGTTGATGGATTTTTCAAGATTAGAGAATTAAGGAATGCCTTGCGAGACTAAGTGCATCGGCAACTACATTCTCTTTCCCTGGTCGGTACTTGATTTCAAAGTCATACTCCTCCAGTACTTCAATCCACCGACGTTGCCTCATGTTGAGCTCGTTCTGGGTAAAGATCCACTTGAGACTCTTATGATCAGTCACTAGAGTAAACTTGTTATACCGAGCAGGTAGTGTCTCCAAAGCTTTAGAGCATGGATGACAGCTAACAATTCTAGATCATGGGTAGCATAATTCTTCTCATGACTCTTCAATTTCCTTGAAGAGTATGCTATAGGATGACCTTCTTGCATGAGCACACATCCTAAGGCAAGTGTGCTAGCATCATTTATTACCTCGAACTCCTTACTGAGGTCTGGAGTTTTAGGATAGGTGTTGATACCAAACTTTTCTTTAATCTATCAAAGCTGGTTTGTTCGGGAGTTGACCATGCAATGGATGTTTGCTTCTTCATAAGTCTGTCAGAGGTGCTGCAATCAAAGCATAATTTTTTATGAAGACCCTATACCATCCTGTTAATCCAAGAAAACTGTGTATTTCCTTGACGGTTGTTGGTATTGGCCATTCTAGCACATCTCTGACCTTGGCTGGGTCTACTGAGATTCCTTTCGCTGATACGATGAATCCCAGATACTCAATCTGACATTTGAAGAATGCACACTTCTTCATCTTAGCATACAACTTATGTGATCTCATTGTCTCAAGGACAATCCGAAGTTGGTCTCATGATCTTCCTCCTGTTTGGAATAGACTAAAGTGTCGTCGAAGAAGACAAGTACGAAGTCATCAAGATATGGCCTAAAGATATCATGCATTAACCTATTGAAGGTGGCAAGCGCATTCGTAAGCCCGAATGACATAACTAGGAACTCAAAGTGCCCATATCTTGTGTTGAAGGCTGTCTTTGGGATATCTTCGTCCTTGATTCTTATCTGATAGTAACAAGACCTGAGATCAATCTTGGAGAAGATCTTTGCACCCTGAATATGATCAAGAAGCTCATCTATTTTTAGGAATAGGGTACTTGTTCTTGACAATTGATTGATTCAACCCTCGGTAATCAATACATAGTGGAAGCATTCCATCTTTCTTTTTCTGGAATAGTATTGGAGCTCCCCATGTTGAACTGCTAGGACGGATGTAGCCCTGATCTAGCAGTTGCTTGAGTTGTTCATTTAGCTCAATTGCTTCTGGTATGGACATTCTATAAGGTCTCTTTGCAATTGGTGCAGCTCCTGGTACTAGCTTGATCTCATGATCCACTTCTCTTTGAGGCGGGAGTTCTGTCAACTCTTCAGGAAATACATCCGTGTATTCCTTTAGCCAAGAAGGTCATTCACTAGACTCATGCTTCTAATCTAACTTGCTGAGCTTAATCAAGTAGAAAGGTAGTCCCTTCCTGACTCCCTTTATAATCTGTGATGCTTTGGCCAATTGAATTTTTGGCTTCCCAGCTTCCCCTTGAGTTGTGACCAATTCCCCTTCAAAGTTTCGAAATGAAATTTGGCCCTTTCCATAATGAATGTGGGCATCATTAGGTTTAAGCCAATCCATTCCGAGTAGACACTCATGGATACCTAGGCTCATGACTCTGAATTTGACCGAAGTCATCTTTCCTCCCAAAAAGAATTCCACCTTAGCAGTTTTCTTGGTACAAGTAACCTCACGACCATTTGCCAATTCCACAAGTAAGATAGGTGCTTCTCCTGTGGCTATTCCTAATCTTTTTGCACACGCTAGTGAGATAAAGGAATGTGTATTGCCACAATCAATCAAGGTCTTGAAACCTTTACCTTGATAGTCCGACGATGTTTGAATCACTGAGAACTGGCGATTCGGCCCTTTCTTGTGAAGAGTAGCATAGACTATCGCCCTTTCAAACTCTGCTTCCATAGTCAGATCTCCTTCTTCTTCGCACATTTCCCTGTTGGCAATGCAGGCGGTTCTTCCTCTACCTCGGGTAGCGGCTCTCTAGCCACGACCAGTTCCTTGGAAAGGTGCTTTGCGATGTCCTCCTCCAAGCTTGGGACATTGCCTCTTGAAATGACCGGGCTCGTTGCAATGGAAACAACGGAAGTTCCGGCCATTGCTTTGAGTAGGGACAAAGTTGTTGACATTATTAGTCCTTGGTTTCTTTCTTTGTCCCTGATTCTGACCTTGAACTCTCTTCAATTGAGGCCTAAATGCTCCTCTGTTCGGGTCATTATAAGACCAAGTTTTGTTACCTCTTGGTCTAGCCTGCACCTCCTGAATTATAGATGTAGCTTGAATGAGTGTGTCCTGAAGATCTGATGGGCGCATAGATTCGAGACGGGTATTTATTGGTGGATTTAAACCAGACAAAATTTTGACACCTGCTGTGTCATGTCCATCTGTGGCACATACTTAAGAAGTGAGACGAATTTAGAATAGGTTGCGTCAAGAGTGAGTCCCAGCTGTTTTAGCTTGTAGAACTCATTCATTTTCTGCATGCGTTACACAGGTGGTAAGTGTCTTCCCTGCACAGCTTTCTTTAGTTTTTCCCAAGTAATGGATCCTTCTGCGATCCCTTGATCTCTGCACCATTGCTTCCACCAAAGCCTGGCTTCGTAGGTGAGCTTCAGCTTGGCGAGCATAGCCTAGTTGGCGGGTGCAGTACCGGCTGCTTTAAAGTAATCCTCCATGGATTCAATCAAAATTTTAGCATCTGCTTGGACGGACCTACCGGTCTCGTCAAATTCAGGCAGCTTAATCTTCTTGAGAAGAAACTTCTTCTCCTGGATTACAACAGTACTTGATGTAGGAGGTGAACTGGGATTCTGTACATGGGGTTGTGCTTGGATAAAGGTTTCTTAACGTTATTACTCGTTAATCATTACGATTTATATTTCATCTCCGTTTAGCTATCAACCAAGCAATCTAACCACTTAACTTCTTATCAATTCTCATGAACAAACAGACATTGAAAAAAAGAAGTCTTATTGTATTTATATGGACATAGCCCTTTCGGAATACAACATTTGTTGGGATGATAGGGCAACTATTTACATTTAGTTTGGGGAGAATAATGTTGTATTACATTTATCTATGGGAACTGGATAATAGTATGGTTTCGGGTCATGGATCTTCAGGAATCGGTAAGTCATTGAAAGATCAGGGTATCCTTTCCTTTGGAACCCATTCTTCTCATGGCGCCCCAACACCTTGATCCTGTTAGCGGGCATTACACGGGTCACTTCCTCATATACATATGAGTTTAGCTCAACCCTCCGACCTGGAATATGTAAAGTTGAATTTACGTGAGCCTCCACAAAAATGAACAGCTTCACGACTTTCAGGTCTTCCAACCACTTGATCCTCTTTAGGTTTGTTTGAAGGTATGCAAACCGGTGGGCAACTATATAGTAGATTCTTGATGCACCTGTCCATCTTCGTTCCATGTACAAAGATGATGGATTATAAATACGCTCTAGGATGTTCATCATCCCAACCCTTTTTTGATAATCCGTGGAATGCATTGCAGTCATAAACATGACTCCGAACACTAAGAGCCTGTTCCATGCTTCATAAATCTGCAAGACAGCATCAAAAGTAAGGAAATGTTTGGAACAATAACATTTGCTTTACTTTATCTTATTAAGATTTCATAAAAACAAATCCTTTGTTGGTACCAACTGTAACGTGTCCACCTGTAATCTTCAGGACACATCTTAGCAGTCCATCGGAAAGGATATCTAGAAAGCTCCACCCGGCACTCCCATGGAATATCATGGGGTTTGCGATCTAGGCCTTTTCGTGTTTGCCATGTAGCGGAAGTATTCTGGCCGTTCCCACTTAGAACCGACCCGAATCAGGGTTTTTCCCTAATGGTCATTTCCTAAACGGCAACTAGCGTTGAACCCTAAGCGAACTACTTTACGCAGAAACGCCAGGTCCGAAGCAGATTCATGCTGCACTTGGTTCAACGAGAATGGGAAACGAGAGGGATGCAAGGCTCGACCTCTTTGCCATAAGGCATAGTCCCATTCTGTTCCCCTAAAACAGCGTAAATCGGGATTATTATAACTTAGATTCTACGTCAGCGCCCTTGCTGTTCGTGTCTTTTGAACGATCTTCTTGCTATCCATCATGATTGAGAAAAGTTTCCGGCCAACCGGGACCACCCATCCGTAGGACGGACCCATGGCAACATCCACCGCACTTTCCTCAAGTTGTTTTAGTTATCTAATTACCTACCACATTTAGTTAGACATGTATCAATCAGCTTCCTTAATTAGCTCGTTAGGCACTGGTTCCTTCACGTAATCATAGCACTTGACATAGAAAAGCAATGTCAAACAATTTTCTTTTCAACAGGTTATCATACTTATCTTTGAAATACATAAAATCTAGCCCCTAGGCTTATCCATAATCCGCCCGAAGGCTATCCAGCAATCCATAGGGATTACTAATCCAAGATTCCGACTTAAACTAGTATGTGGGCCTTGAGATCCAATCCCTAGTCATGTTGGCCTCTTGTGCAGGGCCCGAAAGGCAAGGGATTTATGATCAGAGCCCCCTCTAGCACCCAAGCGTCCTCCTGCTCCAAGTAGCACTCAAGGGAGAGACCTCTCGCGATGGGTTCAGTCCACCTTCCCGGCACAGTTAACAACCCCCTTGGTTAGGGTCAGGCAGGCAGTTAGGGATAATTGAAACTGCCTCTCCCTTAAGGCCTTCAACTTGAAGCATTAGATATCCATTTATCCTTTAATTCTTTGAGCAAACAAAGCAAAATAGTGCTCTAAAAACTGTTACAAGCACAACATTTCCATTGGTCGTTATTTGGCCAACTGCTAAGGAGTGAATCCTTCTTTCCGAATGCATCTAGCACTTGATCTGGGATCAATTGCGACTTGGTAAGATCCCCAAGGGTTTGTTTGTTAACTCTATATCCTTGGGTTAGGGCCATACCCTATTAACCAGACTTAATCAAAATCTTAAGTTCTATTAGCAGTGAATATGTTATTCCAATTCATTGATTGGTCTTTTGCTTCCAAGCAAATATCTAATCCCCGTATCTTGGTCACTTTACCCAAGAAATGTACTATATCACGACAATTATTTATCCTCTTGTAAGATAAACTTGTGTAAGAATCTGCCAATCTCATTCCAAGGAATTTGCCATTCCCTTGTGATCAAATCACAAGATCGTGCGACTCTACAACTTGTTGCACAAGTGTCGCATCAAACTATGGGACTATTTACCCATCGAATGGAGTCACAATATCATGATTAGATATGACAATCCATTCCTGATTGCATTAGGCCGACATTGTCGGTCCTAGGGTTCCAAGTTCAAACCGAGTTTCATCTTTTTAGCGAGAGATTCTTAGGGTAAAAACCCTAGATCATTTCTTGCAAGTATGTCCTACTATCTCTACATTCCGTGAATGTGGGCAAGTCTTTAGGGTATTGGAGTTTTAGCTTTGGCCATAAGAGCGACTAGATCACGTCTTCAACGTGTTAAATCCTAGTTAGCTCTTTGGGATATGTTGCATTGAATTAACCCTTTCTAAACGAGTCCCTCATGGTTTTTAGGTATTTAGGTTTAAACCAATTTAACTTGTCTATTCTTGAATATAATTACGCTACCATTTTCGTAACCACATGATTCATTGCCTACGTATAAGTTGATTTACAAACCCTAACTTTTTGGGTTAAGATCAAAGCATAGGTTAAGTTATAGCATAATTCCAATTTATCATCCTATAACATGCAACAAGATTCATGCTACTAAGCTTTAGGATTTTATGTTTAAACAAGCAGCCTTTTTCTACTTTCATTTTTGAATGAATTTGTCGTATGCTGAACTTACATAACCTTTCTTTGATTTGAGTTTTTAGGACACTTGCCTAGAGTTAAATCTTCTTCATGCAGCCTTAGTAATTTCCTACCGTTGCTAGTAACTTTCTTTAAGAATCATTTCGAAAAAGATGTTCAATAATGCGATATGCGGTTTATTCCTTCCATGCTTAATCAAAGTGTACTATCATAATTCCGTTTTGAAAAAATGGACATTAATTAATCTAATTTCATTACTTTGCAATGCATAAAAACAACTTGCTATAAATGCATAGAAATCTTATGCTCATTTTCTTTTGTTCGTTTTATTGAAAAATACTAACGGCTGAATCTCTCAATTGTGATCTATTAGCCAAAGTATTTTCAATCGAAAAAACATACATCCTTATTCCTCAAATGATCCATGCATAATTGAAATATTATGACATTAATCAAATTTAGGAAAAAGAACCTGGACTTGTGGTGAAATGTCCACATGGATGTTAGGAGACAATCCTCTTGCGGTTGCGCCTTGTGCTTTCTTAGGAGCCATCGCGAATGCGGCCTTTCCGCCTTGGATGCAGATTTATGATGTTGGCCATTTCCTTTGCACGCAAAACTCCCTTTGTGATTCCACTATCCTTCAGAATCGAACCTTAGAAATGGAACTTATGAAATTTCCCTTCCTTAGGGAGAAGCTTTGGGGGTGGAAATTGTCTACACGGAAAGGGGGAAAAGGAAATAGCTTTGTGGTATACAAAATAGGGGAAAAGGTAGCTTAGAAATCTGGGTTATAAAGACCCCTTTTGAAAGGGTTTATAAAAGTCCTTGGGAAGGACCTTTAAGATGATGTGTGAGGGGGGGAAAATCCACGGGAATTGCTAAAATGGCTATTTGTGTGGGGAGGATTTAAAAGGAACCCGAGTTAAATAGCCTTAGGGGAATGCTATGAAAGGCCTTAAAACCGGCTAGGGGAGGGAAAATCCACAAGAAGGGATTTGAGGACTTGTGGGAAACCTCATGGAAAGGGGGTTAGGTGGAATTTGCAAGGAAATGGGTGGAAAAATCTCGGGGAGCAGGGGGGGTATAAGTATTACAACTATATATATCATCTCTCACTTGACTTGGGTCTCACCTATATATACAAACTCTACATCAATATGAATCATTCTTTAGGAGCATGTCTTGTGTATCTCTCTCGTACTCTCTCTCTCTCTCTCAACATGGTATCAGAGCTATGGATGTGTAGCAACAACAAGGAAGATAAGTTGTTTATACTTGATTGAATTCTTTGCACAAGTGATGATTTGATACATGAACTTGTTCAAATTATAAGTATTAGTTAATTATTGTGTAGCTCTCGTCATGCTCTCGAATGCTGTCAAAACTGCTTGTCAATCGGAGTTCTGGATCAAAAGTTATGACAGTTCAGGATTCAAGACAACAATTCTGCTCGAATCTGTGATTCTTTATTTAAAACTGTAATTCTAATTACAGTTTATTAATCCCCAATTACAATTGTTAATCACTCGTCTTTGTTAATGGTGTTGATTACGACAAGCAAACATCTTGCTATTTTTAGAGATGTTTTATTATCGTTCATGTCCTTTGCTCGACCGAAACAACACTTTTCTTATATGCGTCACCTCGACTTGCACGTTACGTCTCTCTATTTTGGGCTTTTTTTTTAGTCACTCAATACTTTTCGTTGTTCTTACATGTATCTCCCTATTTGGATTGTCATGCATCTCAACTACGCTCGTCTTGATCATGGTTTGCAGATTCTGTGATCTCATCTTATTTTTTTTCTCTTGACATACAGGCATGGCCAATTGCGTAATTGTTAACGGATATTCATCTGGCGAACATTTTGTTCCCTTCTTCCAAGGACAAGGCTTTCCTGGGTGGAAAGCAAAGATGATGCTAATTCTTGAAGCTCACGAATTATTTGATATTGTTTTAGGCGATTGACTTGCACAGTTCAACCTATTGATGTGATGAAAAACAATTCTGTGATTACTGATGGCCCGTTATTTGAACAATGGAAAATTGATCATACTAATTGGATTTGTCGTAACAAAGCGGCTCATCGTTATATATTGTCCGCACTTCCTGACTCACTTATGTTGGATGTCTTTCATCTGGAAACCTCTCATGCTATTTGGGAGTATCTTATCTCAATGTTTGAGAAGAAATCGGTCAACGAAATTTTATATCTCCAAACTTGTTTGAAGAATCTTCAATATAAGGTTGGTACTTCTATACACTCTCATATCGAGGCTTTTAAAGACATTATCAATCAGCTTGGTGCTGTCGGCACTCCTGTTGCTAAAAATCAGATTGTTACTCAACTTCTTCATACCATCAAAGATCCTTTATATGAAAATATCATCACTATTTTGTCTAACAAGGATGATATCCACTTTGACAAAGCATGTATATCTCTTATTGAATATTCTCAACATCATGAGCATCATTTGGAAAAATCTGATGTTGCTTTGGTCACTCGCAAACAAAGGGATTTTGATGCTGCTTTTGTTGCTCACAAGCATCCCGCTTCATGTTTTTAGCAGGGTGGACGCTCTAATCAAGGTAGTAAATCTTCTCGTCTTGCTTATCCTAACAAACATTGTTCTTATTGTGATAAGAAAGGCCATGTGGCTTTTGATTGCTGGCACGCCAAAAATGATGAGGAGCATGGAGTTACTACAAAGCAACCTCGCTCGTCCAATAGTTTTCCTCCTTGTGATTATTGTGCACATACAGATCATCCATCTCATTGTTGTTATAAACGCAAATATGATGAAGAACGTTCTCGAGCTTATATTGTTCAACAAGCTACAACTGATGATGATCATACTCATCAGGAGCTCAATTTCATCCATCATGATATCTCTCCAGAAAAGGTACTTCATGTTCATGATGGTTCTCTATTCATCGTTGATTTAGGTGCCACTGGAAACATGACATACCAATTGCAGTGGCTTCACAATTATCATTCTCTTCCTGTCAAGAAGTTTGTTTACCTTGCGGATGATACGACTTGTCAGATCAAAGGAGTGGGTGATTTATATCTGGGGATTGTTTCATTCACTAGAATATTAAGAGGAGTTCTTCATGTTCGAGATTTGCAAAGAAATCTTCTTTTTGTTGCTCGTCTTGTTGATATTGGTTTATTTGTTGGCTTTGATCATAATCAATGTCGTATAGATAAAGACGGACATACTATAGCAGTAGCTCCTCGACATGGTAATCTATTTGAGCTATCATTGAACGATACAGGTGCAAATGTTGTTACTGCCCCTGGAGATGCAGATTGCAAATTATGGCATCAATGATTTGCACACTCCGATTTTGCCAAAATTCTTGATCTTCATCGTCATGGTCCTGTGCAAGGTATGGATCTTAAATCTCATCCACGTATGGGAATATGTGAGTACTATGCACTTGGAAAACACCATCGTTCGCCTTTCCACACTTCTACTTCATCACATTCCTGTGCTCTCTTGGATTTGGTTCATACCGATATTTGCGGTCCTTTTCCTGCCTCAAAGTCTCAATATTGATATTTTATAACTTTCATTGATGATTGCTCATGGTACACATATCTATCTTCTTTGACATAAGTCTGAGGCTTTATCTATATTTAAGCAATACAAGATAAGTGTGGAGCTTCAAATTGGATTCTCTATAAAGACCCTTCGCAGTGACAATGGCGGTGAATATGTATCCAATCTATTTGATGACTTCTGTAAGGATCAAGGTATTCATCATGAGTTTACAGTTCCTTATTCTCCTTAGCAAAATGGTGTTGTTGAGTGCAAAAATCGCACTATTCTTAATGCTACACATTGCATGCTTATACACTCTGGTTTGTCTCAAAAGTTTTGGACTGAAGCACTTCTAACAACCGTTTTTATTCAAAATCATCTTCCAACAACTGCACCTGTTGGTAAAATTCCTATAACAATCTGGATAGGGAAGACACTTTCAGTCTCTCACTTTCGCATATTTGGCTGCATTGCTTATATTCATGTGCGCAAGGACACTCGACATAAGTTGATCCCCCAGGTTTGAAGATTATTTTTCTTGGTTATTCAGATCATTCCAAAGGTTATAAATTTTATGATCCTTCTACTCAAAAGGTTATCATTAGTTGTGATGCTATATTTGATGAGAAGACTATGGGTGGCACATGATCGTCAGATGTTTCAGATGATACACAGTCTTTGCTTAGTGCATTTCCTTACTTGCTTTGTGAGTCTACTAATTCTGATGATCATAAATCTCCTTCACCTCCAAAGAAGATTGATGAAAATTTGGAGATCTATGTTGATCTTCCTATTGAGATAGAGCATGGATTCTATTCTATTGAATATGATGTCTTTGATGATGCTATGTCTGTCCAAGAGGATTGTAACGTGTCCACTAGTATCATCCAGGACACGTCTTAGCAGTCCATCGAAAAGGATGTCTAGAAAACTCCGCCCGGCACTCCCATGGAATGTTACGAGATTTGCAATCTAGGCTTTCCGAGTCTGCCACGTAGCGGAAGTATTCTGGCCGTTCCCACTTAGGATCGACCGGAATTAGGGTTTTCCTAATTGGTTATTTCCTAACGGCAACTAGCGTCGGACCCAAGTGAACTACTTTACGCAGAAACGCCAGGTTCGAAGTGGATTCACGCTGCACTTTGGTTCAAGGAGAATGGAAAACGAGAGGGATGCAAAGCTCAACCTCTCTGCCATAAGGCATAGTCCCATTCCATTCCCCTAAAACAACGTAAATCGGGTAAGACATAACTCTAGGTCAATGCTTTCGTTGTTCGTATCCTTTGACGATCATCCCGCTGTTCTTCGAGATTTGAGAAAAGTTCCTAGCCAACCGGGACCACCCATCCATAGGACGGACCTATGGCCACATCCACCGCACTTTCCTCAGGTTGTTTTAGTTATTTAATTACCTAACACATTTAGTTGGACATGTATCAATTAGCTTCCTTAATTAACCTGTTAGGCACAGGTTCCTTCACGTAATCATATCACTTGACATAGAAAAGCAATATGAAACAAGTTCTTTTTGAACAGGTTATCATATTTATCTTTAAAATACATAAAGTCCAGCCCGTAGGCTTATCCACAATCCGCCCGAATGCTATCCAGCAATCAAGAGGGATCACTAATCCAAGATTCTGCCCGTAGACTAGTATGCGGGCCTCGAGATCCAATCCTGAGTCACGTTAGCCTCTTGTGCAGGACCCGAAAGGCGAGGGATTTACGGCCAGAGCCCCCTGGCACCCAAGTGTCCTCCTACTCCAAGTAGTGCTCAACAGAGAGACCTCTCGCGGCGGGTTCAGTCCACATCCCCGGCGCGGTCAACAACCCCCTTGGATAGGGTCAGGTAGGCAGTCGGGGGTGACTGAAGCTGCCTCTCCCTTCAGGCCTTAAACTTGAAGCATTAGATATCTTTTCATCCTTTAGTTCCTTGAGTAAACAATGCAAACAGTGCTTCCTAAACTGTTACAAGCACAATCAATTCCAGTGGTCATTTATTTGACCAACTGCTAAGGAGTGAATCCTTCTCTCCAAATGCATCCAGCACTCGATCCGAGATCAATTGCGACTTGGCCAGATCCCCAAGGGTATGTTTGTTAACCCTTATGTCCTTGGGTTACGGCCGTACCCTATTAACCCAGCTTAACGAATACCTTAAGTTCTATTGGCAGTAAATATGTTGTTCCCATTTACTAATTGGTCTTTTGCTTCCAAGCAATTATCTAATCCACTTATCTTGGTCACCTTTCCCAAGAAAGGTGTTATATCAGGATGACCACTCATCCTCTTGCAAGATAAACTTGCGCAAGAATCTGCCAATCTCATTTCGAGGAATTGGCCACTCCCTTGTGGTCAACCCACAAGGTCATGCAACTCTGTAATTTGTTGCACAAATGTCGCATCTAATCCATGGGACTATTTTTCCCATCGAATGTCGTCTTCTAGTCATGAAATCATGATTAATAGATTTAGGGTTAGGGTGTCTTCATATCCAATCCATTCCTGATTTTACTAGGCCGACCTTGTCAGTCCTAGGGTTCCAATTCAAACCGAGTTTCATCCTTTTAGTGAGCGACCCTTAGGGTAACAAACCCTAGATCGTTTCTCACAAGTATGTCCTATTGTCGCTACATTCTGTGAATGTGGGCAGGTCTTTAGGGTATGAGAGTTTCAACTTGGCAATAAGAACAACTAGGTTACGTCCTCAGCGTTCTAAATCCTAGTTAGCACTTGGGATATGTTGCTTTGATTTAACCATTTCTAAGCGAGTCCCTCGCGTTTTAGGTGTTTAGGGTGAACCAATTAACTTTTTTATTCTTGAAGATATTTACGATACCATTCTCATAATCACATGATTCATTGCCTACATATGATTAGATTTACCAACTCTAACTTTTCGGGTTAAGATCAAAGCGTAGGTTAAGTTACGGCATAATTTTCATTGACCCTTCTAAAACATGCATTTCATGATTTATGTTGCTAGGCTTTGGGGGTTTATGTTAAAATGGACCATGCAGCCTTTTCCTAATTTTATTTCTGAATGAATTATTCGTAGGCTAAATGAGCATTACACCAACTTTCGTAACTACTTACGTAATTGATTGAGATTTATGCCAAAAAAAAACTAGAGTTAACTTATTCCAATTTACAATCCATGCCACACACAAATTTCTAGAATCATTTCTAGGCTCTTCTATTTTCTACGGGATTAATGACTTTCCCTAATGAATCATTCAATGAAGATTTTCTAAAAAATGCAACATGGGATTAATCTTTCCATGTCTAATCAAAGGTGCACTTTAATAATTTTTGACCTTATAAGGATAGGCAATAGGTGTTCTAGGCCGTCACTTTGATATGCATGCAAGGAAAACTACTAATGAGGTCGTGAGATGCATAGATAATTTACGTTATTTTGTTCATCATGTTGGAAATACCAATGACCACTTCATGTCATGAGCTAATTATTCAAATAGTCAATCTATTTCCAATTGCATTTAACTAGGCTAGGTGAATTTGACATGCGTAGGTGCTTCCTAGTCCATGAATTTATCGTGCATAATGCCTTACTTTTGCGATGAATCAAAAATAGTAAAAACCTGGACTTGTGGGCTCAGGGATATATCCACGTGAATGTTAGGAGAAGAACCTCCCACGACGCAGGCGCGACTTGCAACTTCTTGGGCCATTGTGGACATAATTTCGGACTTCTGGGTTGTCGTTGCCCTCACATGATCGGTGAATTTTCTCACCTTGGTACGCAGCCTCAAGATCTTCGCCTTTCTCCCTCGTATGTAGGAGATACCTTCGCGGAACTTCGGATCTTTAAAAGATTGGTCTTGTGAGACTTGGGCTTATGGGATTTGGATGTATGGATTCGAGGGGTTTTCGGAAAGGATCTTACGAATGGTGCTTGTGGGAAAGGAAGCTTTATGAGCTTCTTTAGGGGAAACTGGGGTGGCTAGGAATGGGCTTACGGATGGCTTGTGGGCTTTGAAGCCTAATTGCGAAAAAGGCCTCTTGTGAATGAAGCTGCGGGAAAAGTCTATGGGAAATGGGCTTAAGGCGGCTTGTGTGAAAGGGCCTTATAGAAGTCTCCTTAGAATCTTCTTAAAGAAGCTTCTAACATGGCGTACATGTCAAATGGGGAGGAGTGTGAATGATCAGCTGGCAGTGGTCTTGGCAGCGGCATCAGCGGCGCCTTCCACCTCCCTTTTTCTCACGGCGCAACATGCCACTGGCTTCCCAGTCCTTCTCCATGTAGTATGGCAACACGGCGTCATCACGCAGCATGGCTTCTGCGTCCTCCTCTTCACGACAATCTCAATTTGTCAGCCTTCCCACCTCCCCTTTTCCTCACGGCATCAGTGGCACCTTCCACCTTCGCAACACTGCGACATCACAGTCTTCCCCCTCTCTCATCACGCAGCGTGGCCCTCTGCGTCCTCCTCTTCACGACAATTTCTTTCCCGTCGGCCTTTCCACCTCCCCTTTTCCTCACGGCATCATCAAGGGTTTTTATAGGAAGAGGGGGGGTAAGGCTTTCCTACCACGTAATTGCCTTGCGTGGTTATCCCCTCCCTGCCACCTCTCTCCTTTCCATTTCAGTCATCCCCTTCCCTCAGCCACGCTTCGGCTGGGAAAAGGAAATAATAAAAAAAATTTGCACTAATTATGACATTAATCTCTTGACCTCCTCCCAAGAGGTGGTTCTTATGAAGATATGCGGGTTTCTTAGTCCTAAGTCTCGATTGGCTAGTGGAAAGTGTACCATTTAAAGACCGCACCGTCCGTGACCACAATGCCGGCATTGTCATTTGCTCGAGACTTCACACGGCCTTGTAATATTTTCAGCTGAAATATTACAAGGATCCAATATCGTATATGGAAGCTATCAATTCGTCTCAAAGGGATCAATGGCAAGAAGCTATGCAAGCTGAGTACGATTCTTTAATCTCCAAAGGTACATGGATTCTTACTGAACTCCCCCCAAATCGTGTTTCTATCAAATGTAAATGGGTTTATAAAACCAAGACCAAAGCTGATGGCTCATTTGATAAGTTCAAAGCATGACTTGTTGCAAAAGGTTACTTGCAGATTGCAGGAGTAGATTATCAAGAAACATTTTCTCCTATTGTGCGCTCCACAACTGTTCGTATGATTTTGGCTTTTGCAACACTATTTGATCTAGAAATTCACCAAATGGATGTTAAAATGACTTTTATCAATGGAGATCTTGAAGAAGAAATCTATATGGAGCAATCTGAAGGTTCTATGATTGCAGGAAAGGAGCATCTTGTATGCTAGCTTCATCGTGCATCATATGGATTGAAGCAAGCCTCTCGTGCTTGGTATATTAAGATTGATCAGTTCCTCACATCTAAAGGTTTTGTTGCATGTTTTGCTGACCCAAATCTTTGCATCAAAAGGGAGGACAAATGTTTTATTATTCTTGCTCTATATGTTGATGATACTATTCTTGTGTCCTATAATATTGCTTTCTTGGATGCTATGAAAAAGCTTTTATCGACTGCATTTGAAATGGTGGATCTTGGTGAGATACATTCTTGTTTGGGTATTCAAGTTCAACGACACCGATAACAAGGTATTCTTCTTCTTTGCAAGACAAAGTTTATTAATGATATTGTTAAGAAGTTTGGGTTGACAAATGCGCACTCTGCCAACACTCCCATTCTTTCGAGCTCTACCAAGGGTACATCTACAACATGCAATGAAGAATCAGCCATTCATCAACCTTTTGCTAATCTTGTTAGTTGTCTTATATTTATTGGTTTAAACACAATACCAGATATTTTATTTGCAGCTAAATTTTTGGGACAGTATCTTTCTTCCCCTTCCACTATTCATTGGAGTGCTGCAAAATGTATTCTTAAGTACCTCAAGGGTACTAAGGAATTTGGTCTTATTTATCGTCGTCCAGAGGATTCTTCTTTATCTTCTTCAACTTCTCTTGACCTTATTGGATATACAGATGCTGATTGGGCAAGTTCACACTTATCCATGTGATCTACAAGTGGGAATTGTTTCTTTGTAAATGGATGTTTGGTTTCTTGGTCCAGCAAGAAACAACGATGTGTTGCGGTTTCTACCACTGAGGCCGAATATGTTGCTGCATCATTAGCAGCTCGCCAGCTAGTTTGGCTTCTACAACTACTTGCAGATTTGGGACATCCTTCATCATCTAGTACACCTATTCGATGCGATAACCAAAGTGCTATTAGTCTTACCAAAGACTATATACAACATAGTAAATCAAATCATATTGCTATTCATTATCATTATGTTCGACATGAAGTCAAGAAAGGTTCCATTATGGTGGAGCATTGTCCCAGTTGTCAAATGGTTGCAGACATCTTCACAAAAGCTCTTAGTGAAGCTCGCTTTAGTTCATTAAGACATGCACTTGGTATTGTTCCAAGTTCTTGTCTCACTGATTGAGGCATGTATCATTGTATTTAAGAAAACTTTATAGTAAATCATTTTTGTATCGTAGGTATGTATAGGGGCTCGGGTTTTTCCCTTGTTCTCCCCAAGGTTTTTTTACTCGCAGCCAGAGACCTTTGTTTGAGTGGGGATGTTACAACTATATATATCATCTCTCACTTGACTTGGGTCTCACCTATATATACTAACTCTACATCAATATGAATCATTCTTTGGGAGCATGTCTTATGTATCACTCTCATACTCTCTCTCTCTCTCAACAATAAGAACCACAATAGGGGGCTTTTGGATTCCGGGGGGGGGAAAAGCAAGGGGTGTAAAAGACCTTCTAAAGGAAGGCTTTAAGGAAGCCACATGAAGGGGGGACTTAGCTCCTCCCCTTAGAAGCTTCCAAGAAGCTTCTTGGAAGCTTTTGAGGGTTTCAATAACCAGGTGGGGAAAAAAAGGGGATGATTATTGGAGAAATGATGGCGGCCAGGAGGCAGACCGAATCAGTGACTTGGGACATCGTACGCGGCTTCAGGCGGCGGCTCTAGATTGCAGTGCAAATTTCCCTCCTCCTTCACGACCAGCCTTACACCCTTTCTCAACGGTAGCATCAAGAGTGTGTCAGCTCCTTTCTACGGCAGCGATTAGGTAGTGTGACAGTTTCCTCCTTCCTTCCCAAAGCTCCCATGGCAATGGGTTTTATAGGGAGAGGGAGAGGTACCTCCCTCCCTCCACGCGCCATTACGCATGGCCTCCACCCCCTTGCGAGCTCCAGCAAGGAGCTTATATAGTGTAGGTCTAAATTTCCAAATTTATTATTAAAATAATTATTCAAATAGATCCATCAAAAAAAGCTTAAAATTAAGCATGAAAATGTGTACTATTTCCTATGCTCATTTAAATAATTATATGATAATTTTTTCACTTAATCTAATAGTCGCTTAGGAGATGCATCCATAATAAATCATCCATATAATGTGCATTCAAAGGGTGTTAGGAAATACCCTTTACTTACATGTTTTAATGTATTGAAATGACCTCTTTTCCTTAAGAAACTTATCGTTTCTTTTCCAAATGTAACTTAAAAGTACCACTCTATAAATGTATATCTTATCAATTTTACTTAATAAAATAATACTTATATTTAGCAAACATGGTACAATTATATCTTTCGAGATATACTAGCCAAAAATAGTTGCAAGATATTTTCAATGGATATAGAGTTTCTTTTTAGTGTCATTCTATGCTACTAGGGGAAAATTTACACTTGAAACTATACTATGATTCCATGATTAATGTGCATATGTACACTAAATTGTTGATTCATTACTTATATGTGTAATCATTACTCCTCATCCTTATCCTCGTCCTCCTTGTTGCTCACCTCCTTTCTCAAGATGTGGTGTGTATGCTATCTCTTGATCAGTTGTAGAATAACAAAGTGCATGTTGTTGCAACTAATATAGAAAAATACACTTTCATTGAACCACCTCACTCCTGATCATTGCTTTAAACCTGAAATTTTTCAGTGACACAATCTTTCTTCCTTGTTTGAAGGTTCTTAGAGCTTGCTATGACCTCATTCATGAAGGCACATAATAGAGCTCCCTACTGTGCCTCTTGCTTTTCATTCAATATCCATTCTTGAACCTTCTTGAAGATATTCTTCAAGTCTTACACTTTCTCATTGCCTTTGCTACATGATTATCCATTTAGCTTCCTAATCTAACCCACTGCCTTTGCTACATCAATATCCTTTCTCCACTTCCCCGCTTTACCTTCACACTTACATGCATCATATTGCCTAGGGAATTGAGAGAAAGATTTCCCCCCCACATAATTATAAGATGGTCATTGTATACAAGGCTCAAAAACATACATCACATTATCAAAAGATGGAGGCATATTGGTGGGTTAACCACATGCACCAAAACATTACCAAAATATGTTAGAACATATTCTTATTTTCATTTATTCTTGTGGTAGGACTGTATAGAGTCTTAGAAAGTATGTGTCTCATGGCCCTGAGTTGTGATGTGGACTTAGATGGGGCAATGCATGGGCTAGAAAATGCCCTAGATGTGTGTGACTCAGCTCTTGAGAGATAGGGAGATCTATGTTGGAAGAGGGGTATGACTCATCAATCTATGCAACTAGTACACACCAAAAACAAACGTAGATATATATTTTTTTAAAATGGTAGAAGACATGAACATCACTTATGTCATAGAATCGAGAGCAGGATGAAGGGGATGCTTATAAAATCAATAAATACAAATACATGCTCATCCATAACCAATCATGCACAAGAAAATTGAGTCTAGATAAGTGTGACAAGACATAAAAGTCAAAATATATCAAGCATGTTTTCTTGAAGACTTGATCAAAAGTGGTAGGTGAGCTCAAAAAGGTGTGGGAGAGTTGAGAGAGCTAAAAGAGATGCAGAGAGCACTATGAGAGAGGTGGGATAGAAGATCTAATGAAGCTTCTTAAAATTTACTCTCTTTTTCACTCTTCTATATGATTGTTGAAGGTCAAAACAAGCATTAAAAACATGACAAGCCTTTTTTTGCTCTATTTTTAATGAGATTTTTGGTTCAATTTCCAGTGCTTATTTTGACACATCTAGCAATGGAAAGTCTTCAACTATTTAAAAGCAAAAGAAGCTCATGTGGGAAAGGTGAGAAAGCTAAAAGAGATACAATAGTATTAAGGAGTGTGGGAGAGAAGTTCCAATCAAGGCTTCTTAAAAATTTCTCACTATTTCACTCTTCTATATGATTGTTGAATATAAAAATAGGCATTGAATACAATAAATTTTTTTTCTCCATTTTTAATAAGAGTTTGGATGCAATTTTCAAAGCTTATTTTGACAGAAAGAAATGGAAAGACTTCAAAAAACTTTAGAGGCAAAAATGTCTCTATAAAGCTTTGGGGGAAAAAAGCAGCATGTGACTTGAATTCCAAGGATCAAACAAGCAAATAAAAAGAGTAACTTAAACCAACCACTATCCCTTAGAGACAAAATTGAAAATTATTGAAATGAATTGTTTGTGCACATCTCTGATTTATTTCAAAAACTAGTAAAATACATTTATGCATGGGTACGCATACACAGGATATTCAAATCAAAGTGATCATGCTAAAACCAAAGAAAGTATAGAGACAAATAAAGACCAACTAGAGAGGAACAAAGATCTCAATAATAGAACTTTGGAAACTAGAAAATTTTGACACAGAATTGAGAGAATGCATAAGATAATAACAAAGTAAATCATAGAAAATGGGAACCTCATAAGGGAGACAAGTTGAAATGTAAAATGAGGTGATTAAGGACCACGAAGACACAAGTGTATTTACTTGCACACTAGTCATGAAAACTTAGCTCCTAATGATAGCAAGATAATACCTCCGAAGCACATATTAAGGCTGGTAGAGCTCACACATATATGGAGCATATATCGATACCTCTTCTAATCAAGAGAGGTAGATCTCACACATACATCTATACATCTGAATGGATTCACAGTCACACATACACCCATAAATCTTAAGGGAGGTAGATTTCACACATATACCCATATCTCTTCTTATCAAGAGAGTAATTTGATTGGTAGAACAAGACAAAGAGAAAGACACAACTCATAGTACAAAGAAGGAAAAACTTTTGCAAAATGTCGCAAAGGACATGTGCAAGTCATTTGGGTAGTGTTGTGCTATAATAGAAATGGGATGAAGCCAACTGACACATTTGCATTTGGGATGCTAGTACCAAATGTTAGTTGATGAGAGTAAGGACACCCTAAACAAGCTTATGAATTTGGCTATATTAGCTCAATAGGGGAGAGAAGACATGCAACATATAGAAGGAACCTCATAGTTAACACATGTCTAGCAAGATCATTAAATGATTCCATAATTGACCTTGTACAAAGAAAATTTCTCCATAAGTGAAGTGCTCTATAGGTTGGAAGACATGTAACTAACACAATCCTTGCATAATTGGTATCATGCTTGTAACCAAAGAGTAAGATAATATTCCTTTGGTAGCCAAGTTGGAAAAATATAGAGTGAGGGATGATCTTTATAGCTTTATAGAGTATTTTGATTAAGTGTGTGAGGCAAACTAGCTCATGGAGCACTCAAGAGATCATGAAAGCATCATCTCTGACTTTAGCCATGGGAAACTAACTCTATGGCCCACCATAATGAGTACTCCTATGTATTGCCCTAACAAACTAGTCCAATAATCAAAATGGCCCTCTTGTAGTGGTTAATTGTGCAAGCTCAAGACCAATGGCCTATGAGGACCAATGCTCAACCACCACCTCCAATCCACTGAATGCCACAATCATGCTTCTCACATGAGAGCCAAACCTTCTAAGACCACTACTAGTTCTAATGTGCCAGGACTAGTCACCTTGTGTTGGGGAAGAAGTTCTTAGTTGAAGTGAGGAGCTGAAATGCTCTCCTTTGGCTTCCCCAGGTCCTCCAAGGTCAGGGGGTCAAGCTGGCTATGAAGGTTGAAGGTCCAAGATGAGAGAATGAAGCTCACTTAGTGAAGCTGAGGTTAGAGGAAGATGAAAGGATTATAGGAGGCTTTGATACCATGCAGAAAAGTAGAGTTGCAACAAGAAGAATGTGCACAAGAGGGAGATGAGAGTACAAGAACAAAATCTTGTTTACTAAGTTGCTCAAGGTACAACTTGGGTACACTCTATCTCGCTCTTAATAGTGACCCATAGGCTATTTATATAGCCTTTGCCAAGCTAGGGTTAGGGTTTTTCCTGCCTCTTAAGGCCATTCACATCCATATGCCCTCATATACCCTTGTTTAGGGTGAATTTCCATGCCTATATTGTAACACATCTCAATTATTGCAAGTCATGAACCACACTGTGATGGGTCCACAAGGCCCTCCTCCTTTGTGTGCTTAAGGGTATTCTCAAGGTTGTACATGTGTTGGGCTTCCCAAGCAAACAATGCCCACTCATTCATATCGACAAGAGCCATTTTCTTACCCTATAAAGGTCATGCGCATGCTTAGAATTAAGAACCACAATACTAGCACAATAGGTGTGAACTTCTTCAACACACACATCATAGTTTAATAGTCTAATGTACTTGCAAGATAGGATAAGTAATACACTCATTAGGAAACTATAATGCATGTGGAACATTATTTCCACACTAGGTCATGCTAGTTTTTTAATAACATAGCATGGCAAGTAACATAACACATTTGTACCCTAATCATGTACATCAAATGCTACTCACACATTAGACATACTAGTTAGGGAATGCATCATTATTTACAACACCCTCGTACCTAATCAATTTATGAACACTCACATCCTCTTTCCCTCTCCTAGAGGGGCTAGAGCTTGATTCCGTGAATGAACCTTATGAGTCAATTGAAGAGGGGTCTCATGAGATGATCCTCAAGGTCTCTCGAAAGTCAATACCTTGAGCTTCTTGCACTTCGACCTTCAAGATTCCCTCAATGTTGTTTCTTGAATCAATAATCACCCACGCATTCTTGTGGGCTTGGGATAGAGGAGTATCCATAGGGTGAACTTGAGCGATGTCATTCAATCCCAAGCACTGATAAAATAATTATTAAGATAAAAAGATGGACCCCTCAAGATGTCAATCCATTGAAAATGATAGCCTTTCTTGCACATTATTGGAAGGTCTTGTTTCTCATCAAGGGAAAACACCCTACAAACCATTAGATAATTGTACCTAGTTCAGAGTCACATATAGGGGGACTCTTTTTGCATCAAAGAAAAAGGTCCCTTAAGTGTGTGTGGTAAGGAAGCACAACTAGGTGTCATTTTTTCTCTATGTCCAAAGCTAGTGCTACGCTGACCCTTGCCATCACCCATGTAGGATCCTTTTTCCTCCATCATGTCTTACATAGGCAACTAACACACTCTAGCACATGGAAGCATAATCACATAATGCATTGCACCTTAGTTGCTACACAATATCCTAGCTAGCTGCAACATGCACACTACATACACTCAATTGTACACACATACAACAAAATTCCCATTGCTCCTTGTGCACTAGAACCCTCAAGCCTCATCGTCTCTCTCCATAACCATAACAACAAGCTCTCCAAACATCACCCCAAAGCTTAATTGAAATGCATCCTCAATAATTGCCATTAGCATTCGATGAGATGAGTGCAAGCACTATTTATGACTACTTAGGAAGGATTAATAAACCCTAACTTCCTAGCTAGGACCTCAATAGTTGAATCATCTCCTACCACCCAACTACTTTGTAGTTGGAAACCTAATGAAAACTCATACAGCCCATTGAAGAGCATTGGATAGGGTGAACATATGTGACCATCCATAAATTGATTAGGTATGAGTATTATAACTAATGCTACATTCCCTAACTAGTATGTCTAATGTGTGAGTAGCATTGGATGTACATGACTAGGGTGCATGTGTGCTATGTGATTGGCCATATTGTGTTATTGAAAAACCTAGCATGACTTAGTGTGGAAACAACACATCACATGCATTATTTCTTTCTAATGAGTGTATTACTTATCCTACCCTACATGTACATTAGACTATTAAACTAGTATGTGAGTGCTAAAGAAGTGTCTATAGTGTATGTGCCCACACCTATAGTGTGGTGCCCTATATGCCTTATGTGTGGTTGTAGTTTTCTATATGCATACTAGCTACCTTATCCCATAATCATGTACCTAAACTTGGTTGTGCAATGTGTGAACCTACTTTGATGTAGCCCATCATTATGTATTGAAAGGTGTCTGCACGGTGTCAACATACGTACCCAAATGCTTCAAGATTTGTTCCCTTGTAGAAAAGCACTATGACAATCTATCCAGGTGCACCAATTGATGTGCTCTTGAATCTTGAAATATTGTAGCAAGGACAGAAACTTGAAGACTATTTGTTATAGGGAGTGACTCTTCATCTATTTCACATGCCCACATAATAAGGACTTGAACAACTACTATGATGTCTCATACTTTGACATGTGTGATCTCCATGCAACAATAGTTGCTTAGAGTATATACAACAAGCATGGTCCTCACATGCCCCAAGAATAAGGACATAGATGCTTACTACCTCAAGAGGGCATTGTGTGTCCTAATGTCAGATGATTATCATGGCTTCTTGAGTAGTGTAGAAATCATGGCCCTAATTGGTTGTGGGGGTTTTGTTCTTAACTATTACGATTGGCTTTTATTGTGACAAATCTCTAGGTGGTGGACTAGAGCACTTAAGAAATAAAGTGTTGTCAAAGGACTAGCTTGAGTTCATGTGAGTTTGTTGCATGGATTGGAGCCATCATTGAGGACTGAGGTCATCATGAGATACCCTCAAAGAAATGAATAGAACAACTTATGGCGTGAAGGGTGGCAAAACACCTCAAGTAAGTGAATCATAGTAGTGTGTACTCAAAGCAATGAATAGAACAACTTAAGGCATGAAGGGTGGAAAAAACCTCAAGTAAGTGAATCATAGTAGTGTGTCCTCATGTAGCTAAGTGACTTTGAGATTCTTAAGGCCACAAAGCCAATCTTAAGTGTGCATGATAGTTACCCATTTGACATTTTAAAAGGCTAGTAGGGCTTAAGGCAATGCTAAATGTTTTTAAAAGGCCATCACTTAAGAGTGCAAATTAAGATATCCTTATGGGAAGAAGATATCACAAACATACAAATTAGTGACAATTCTTTGTCACACCCCCATGCCAACTTAAGAGTGCAAATTAAGACATCCTTATGGGAAGAAGATATCACAAACATACAAATTATTGGAGGGGTTAAAGCATCATAGGCTATCACTGAAGTAGGCCATGGCTACCCGTGCTACATAGGCTATGGCTACATTTTTTTAAAGGACCTAAACGGTCACACTTTTGCAGATAAATTTTGCAACAAGTAAAATTACTTCAAGATCCATTAAGAGGGCAAAAATCTGATTGGTAGAATCTAACATTTTTTCATGTAGTGCAATTGAAGCTTGTAAAGGAAGATTAAAAGGTAGAATCCCCATTAAGTGAGATTTTTCTAAGATTTAAAGGGGGGGGGCTATAGGTGTCAATAAATCGCTCCCCTTACCCTTTTCCTTGTAGAAAATGTAGTAAGGCTTAATTTTTTCTTTCTTACTTTCTTGTTGAATGGCCAAGTCTATTGTTGTCTAATTGTTTGGAAGCCCAATAGGCCATTTGGCTACTAACAAAGGCTCAATGGCCAAGCCTTGTTAAGGTTGTTTAGACATAACAATATATATTAATTGAAAAATGAGATTAGATATACAAAATCTTACTGCATAGCATTCTAAGGATATAAGCAAGTTAATTTTCCGTGACTTTTTCCAATTTAATTGCAACTTTCCAAAAGCACATCACTTGGGATAAAATTTGATGCGAAGTCAGCACTATTTTGGCAAGAATTCAAAGTACCTCCACTCTAGCATGCCAAATAGATTAAAGGGTTAAAACTCTAACCGAGTGAAAAGTAATCTCCTCTAAGCTGTTCATACCCTCTGAAAACCCAAAGATATAGCTATATTTGTTCATGTTGTCATCTCCTCCAATTTTTTCCATAGGGTTGATGACCTGTAGTGAGCCAAAGATAATTGACTACACACCCATTTCAAAAGAGATGTTCTAGTGACTCTTCTAAGCCACAACTGCATAAACCATTTGTAGTTCCTCTTTTCCTAAACTTGGCATGTTAAGACTAATTCTAACATGACTCTCCAATATAACTCGGTCCTATTGGTGTACTTTCAAATTCTAGTTGTGCTCCCGACAGTGAGCTATCACCTCATGCGAGGCATGTACTTTCCACTTCATCCATTTATAGGGTTGGATGGAGCCCTAATTTGGTAGAATTTCCCTAATCTTCTTTGTATTAAGCATCTAATTGATTTTTCCTTGCCCAATCTACAAGTTGGGGGCACTACCTCAATAACTACCAATTGGGGGTTGTTGAGCACATTTTGCCGATGCTTTTTTTCTAATTTAAAAACCAATTTGACTTGATTGGCCAAGTGTCAACACCCAAGGGTCCTTGCCTTATTTATGGCCTTAAGGTCAGTTGAAACATGTCAATGGGC
This sequence comes from Lygodium microphyllum, assembly GCF_053477565.2. NCBI lineage: Eukaryota > Viridiplantae > Streptophyta > Polypodiopsida > Schizaeales > Lygodiaceae > Lygodium > Lygodium microphyllum. The sequence continues at coordinate 59,857,262 of NC_141158.1, read as the reverse complement.
CCTTAAATTGGCCTTATGCCAAGGCCTCTCGACTACCTTGCCTTTCTATAGGCTTTTAAACCTTAATCCTAAGCCCATTTTTTAAATGCACAAAATATTTTGATGATAGTTGAATGTGTACAAGACCACACAACTGTAAAATCCACCCTTAAGGTGACATGGTTTTGGAGATCTTGGAAATGGGATTGAGATCACTATCTAATTTTCAGCTTTCGTTTTGCAAAATGGTAGCTACCTAATATGATAGAGGCATGTAGATTGATGGGCAAGGCATAGATAACTTTTAATCTTCCAAAGACAAGGATGTTCCTAAGGGACCATAAGTTTAGAAGAGATACACTATGCACAATGGACCAAAATTTCTGCGAGACTCATTGAAGTTCCCACAATCTTCAAGGAGAATCTACTTCTGACTAGAAAATTGGTGTGGGTTAACCCTATCCACATAGACTCTCGTTTTCCGCCAAAGAGGCTAGAATTCATTGCATTCCCAAAATATGTGCTTGAATGTTACATTATGCCTTCCACAAAAGGTACAAAGAGGGGAAACCCTAATAAACTTGGAGATCTTATCTCGAGGAACTAGTTTGTTAGGAACAATCCTCTTCTAAAGGATAGCATTAACCTTATAGGAAGGGTTAGCTTTCCATGCTTCCTTAAGGCATCTTTTCCAGTCATCGAGAGAGGCACAAGGCTCTACTTTATTCCAAGATTTAGGACAATTTGTCAAATTTAGAAGAGCTTAAGCTCTTTTAAGCTTATTAAGCATATTGATTATGAAATTCATAATCTTCCTTCTTTGCTCACTAGAAAGAAAAATGTCTTGATAAATGAGCTTTGGAAGTGGTCCTTCATCGCCAAAGAGTGGTCCTTCGCGATCCAACAGCACAACAGGGAGCTCTTCATCGCCAAGAATACGCTAGTATTGATAGTTCCTCGCGAGACTGTATAGCCCGTTCATTCCAGGAGCTCCACCTTCATGCAAGATGATAAGTGATTGGAAGCCCTTGCTCTCATCTTCCCTCTGATACCACTCGTGTGCAAATCGGATGTTGGATGCATACATAGCAAGCGTCAAAAGGTCCCCAAGAACAAAAGAACTCTACTAAAGCTCATAAAACAATAAGGAAGATTTGCACGACATGAAGAAAAGAGACAAATTGGGTACAATCACCCCCCATACCTTCTGTGAGCGCTTCACAAGGCATGCATTTATAAATTTATTCATTTTAAAGCTAAAAAATAGCCCAATTTTACCATTAGCATGCTTTGGCTTGTGTGTTTACTTTTATCCAAATAAAGAATAAAGTAGTTGGACAATCTGGTTGTGCCCAAATACAATGTCCAACAATGACATATTTAAATTGAGCGCCCATGCATATACAAAATAATAAATATTTGTCAAGCGCTTCAATAAATAAGCGTGCCTAAAGAAATATTAGCGCCATGCCTTTAATGATAAGGCACACACCCATCAAAAATGATAATTTCTTCGAGGTGATCTAAATACACGCTATCGCCAAGTGCTTCCCAATGCCACTGCTACCTGCTCTACACATCAACTGAAGCATTCAAATTTTTTTAAAAATAATAAAAAAAAATCGAGAAAAGTGAATACCTAGTAGTCTTCAGCTACAAAATAAATAAATAGGTTGGTACTCTGTCATAACCTTAATTTAATACAAGTGCACTTTAAACTCATAAATGTCCATTAATTCAAATATTTATTTTGCGGGATCACCCATGTGCACATTAAATTAACAGGATGCTGAAAAGGATAGGTGTCCCTGTCAACTTCTTGCACAAGGAATCCATGTTGTGTACGAGCCTTGGAAAATAAATATAGTTTTATGGAATCCATTGCAAAACCTCACGGAATCCACCGTGGAATAAAAAACTCACGGAATCCACCATGGTCTCATCGAATCCACCATGGAATATGCCTCCTGGCATCAATTTTGCACCATTATCACTGCAAAGTTTCTTAATGCGATGAGAAGTATGAAGTTCTGCACCTTTTTTATATTTCTTAAAAGATAAATAAGCTTCTAATTTGTGTCACAAGAGAGAACTAGTGGTGTATCATGGCAAGTCATTAATAAATGTCATGAAATACTGATATTAAGATTTCGATGGAGGAAAAGGTCCATTAATATTGGTGTGAATAAGAACACACAAATCTCTAGAATGAGTTGTGGTGGAAAATGGAAAAGGGTTTGCGAAAATACTTTCTAAGTACAAAATATTCACAAATACCCATATGAGGATGACCTTTCCATACCTTGAACAAGATCACACCGATAAAGATCGACAAGCTTAGAAAAATCAGAGTGAACAAAGCGATGATGCCATATTTTGCTGTTCATATCACTAGGAGCTATATCAATATTTGCAACATCTTCATTTAAAGATAAATTTAAAAAATACCATTTCGAGGAGCAACAACTATGCTTTGGTCGTCTTTTTGAATGATGTGACCAACAAAGAGACCAAGATCCACAAGTCTTGCAAGTGAAAGAAGATTCATTTGTAGATCTAGAATGTGCAAAACTCCACGTAGAATTCTTGTTAAAGAAAGAGTACCAAGATATAAATCATCTACACCTTGGACTTGATAGGTTGCCCCCTTATTAATATGATTAATTGAATTATTATTTTTTGTTACCACCCCATGTCAATCACCGACAAGAAGAGGAGTGGCGTCGATGGGAAGATGATGCGACGTGGAGGAGAAGGAGACATCGACGACGGGGGAGAACGGGATGACATGGTGAAGGAAGAATGTGACAATGCCGCTAATAACGTGGAGGAAGACAATGATGAAGTCGATGGTGATGGAAGGGACGATGCGTGGAAGAAGGAGAAGTCTTGGCAATGATGTCAAGGGGGAGGCAATGTGGTCACACACTCCCCCTGACTCCTCGATCAGTCCGCCATGCAATGCGGTAGGTGGTGGGTGGGAAGACCACATCACCACTCCACATTTTTCCCTCACAAACCCCTACAAACCCCCCCCTCCCCCTCCTTAAAGAACATGCGTTAATTCCTTCTTTCCCCCCCACCTCCCCCCGCTGTCGAATTGCCAAAGGGAGACCACCTCTAGCCCCCCCTTACTATTGTAAAGAAGAGGGAGAGAGAGAGAGAGGAAGAGAGGGAGGGCAAGAAGAGTAGGAGAAGAAGAAGAGAAGAAGAGAAGGAGAGGGAGAGGAGAACAAGAGAAGAAGAAGAAGAAGAAAAAGAGAGGGAGATAGGGAAAGGAAGAGAGAGGGAGAGCGAGAAGAAGAAGAAAAAGAAGACAGAGAGATAGGGAGAGGAAGAGAGAGGGAGAAAGAGAAAAGAAGAAGAAGAAGAAGAAGAAGAAGAAGAAGAAGGAGCCCTTCCCCCTCCTTAGAGAGTGATCACGCACATTACTCTTCTCCTCATCTCCCCGCAAGTCTAATCCTCATCTCCCCACGAGTCTAGTCCTCTCGAGAAGAATCACCCTGGCACACCATCTCTCCAACCAGAGAAAATAGTGATTTATGGGCCGGAAGTATGGCCCCTAAAGGAAGAGAGACACGCATCATCAATCCCGCATCCAACAATGGAGCCACTGCTCAAGGCGTTTCTACAAATACGAATACAACATTGGCTATGGATAATTCATATCTATCAGAATGTCCAGGTACAAATTGCCATCTCCGCTATTCATTGAGGCATAGGTATATGCGTGAATTCAAATTCAACAAGTAGCTTGAATTTATCCTTTTTTATCATTAACAAACTCATAGGAAGTCATAGGTTAACTCTTCCTTTGACCATAGATGGCCTCGTATAGATTTATGCATATGGCACATTGAGGTTTGCACAAACCCATGTACTCAAATACTTTTCATCCTAGTGCTACACGAGGAGGTCACACGTGGTATAAAGAACATAAAGGTTACTTAAGTGGTATACACATTGATAGTACATGTATGAAAAGGTTATATGACACATGTGTCAATGGTACTTAAGTTGAACTTGCATTAAAGGTTTTGCTAATATCCTAAACTATTATTCCATTTGGGATCTTGAAGTTATGCGTAGTCAACACAAATGGCAAACGTAAGGACTAAAATTGAGATGCCTTGAAATCCATTCAATAACTACGATGTTATCAATCCTATTCAAGACTCGAATGGATACAAACAACTCTAGGCCTCAAAGGCAAATGAAGGGCTTAAGAGTTAGGAAACCCCAAGTCAAAGGAAAGACCGATGCTTTTCTACTCAAGAAGGTTCGGTTATCAATCAAAGTAAGGGATTATTAGAACTCATGTCTTGAACAATGTTGAAACTTCGACAGATGTCCTAGCAAAATGGAGGAAGTGTTAAGTATGTTTTGCATGGAATCACTTAGATCCCAAGGGGGACATCAATTACGCAGTTGAAGGTTATCGCAACTATTCCTACAATGTTTGGAAAAGGATAGCATTTTTTTGTTGATCGATCGAATAACGTTCTAAATGCTTTTGCATTAGACTCATTGTTGGGATGTGATATGGATGATTATTCCAAGTGCTTGTGTTTGATGGTAAATGCATGGCAGGGGTCAGTAATGACAATTTGCCATGGGAAATAAGGAAATGTTTCTTTGGAAAATGATATTAGGTTGATTTCCTTGATTGTGCTTGATGATTAATTGGATTAATTAAGGAAGGATATTTTACATGGGTGAATCATCTCCATGATCAGGGCACATCTCAACTCGAAAAGGGCAGTGCTCGATTCACAGGCCGAAGGTCAAGTGGTGGAAAGGCCAACCACGAAAAGTGTGTCTCACTCCTAGGTCACTTGGGGTCAATGGAGCTCTGGACACCCCTTGTCGAATGTGGAATGGAGCTATAGACTACCGTGAGCCCAACGTTTAGGGCATTGGAAGATCCTATTCTAGATAAAGGATAGAAATTATGGTGCCATGTGATTTGGACCAGCTACTTATGTTGAACATAAGGGACACATAATTTCTCTTGTATGGGCAGGAGACAAAGATTAACTTGAAGATAAGTTCGGGAACTTGTTTGTCAAAAGGACTGCTTGTTTTGTTTTTGTGTCAGTGCTGTAAATTACACAAACTAACCATGTTTCCTAAAAGGCCTAATTATGGAAGCTGATTTTGAATGTCACACATAAATGTGATAGGACCTAATTAGAAAACTAAAGCTATCAAGGGAAGCGGGTGGGCACAACCGGGATGGGTTTGTCCTACGACAAGGTGGTCCCAGAGAATTGGGAGGCTTCTCACAAGGTTTTATCGTTGTTTGATCCTCGGATAAGGTTAGGTAATCTGATTCATGCCATTTTAGGGGACCGAAATGGGACTATGCCCTATGGGTAGAGAGGTTGAGTGGTGCATCCCTCTCAATTCCCATTCTCCTTGAACCAAGTGTGGCATGGGTCTTCTTCGGACTGCGTATCTCTACGTAAAGTGGGACGTCTAGAATTCGACACTAGAATATTATCAGGAGAGCTTGACCCTACGGACTCAAGTTTCAGGTCGATCCTAGTGGGTTCAGCTACAAACATTCCATTGCGAGGCAGACTCAGGAAACCCTAGGTGACAAATCCCAAAACATTCCATGGAAGTGTTGGGTAGTGATACTTAGTTTCATTTCTTGATGGACCACTAAAACATGTCGGGATAGCCGATAGGTGGGCACGTTACAGTGGTATCATAGCAAAAATTCATAATGACAAGTGATTGATTAATGTTTGTTTCATACGCATATCCTAAATAGAAATAACTTGAGTAGTATGGATTGAGTTATCAAGCACCTTTTACAACCACGAATGTTAACATGTAAGAGAAGAAATTCCTTCTCAAGTAAATTAAGGCACCTAAGTTTGATGGAGAGGGAATAGACATCACAGCAAAGGCAGAGATATGGATTGAGTCGATGGATGATTATTTCTCTACTTTGAGAATTGTTGGTACAAAACAAGCAATGATAGCCAAACTCAAGTTAGTTGGCCATGCTCGGATGTGGTGAAAGAAATGGTGCAAAGACAGAGGTATTTTTGAAGCTGTTGTCACTTGGGCTCAATTGAAAGATAGCCAAACTCAAATTAGTTGGCCATGCTCGGATGTGGTGGAAGAAATGGTGCAAAGACAGAGGTATTTTTGAAGCCGCTGTCACTTGGGCTCAATTGAAAGATGTTGTATGTGAATGATACCTTCTACCAACCTACTAGACTTTGAGGATGAATGAATTCTTCAAGCTCAAGCAAGTGGAATTAACCCTGGAAGCTTAATACTTGAAGTTTGTAACCCTACTAAAATACGCACTACCTATGAGCATTGCACGACAAGTATCCAAGTTTTGTCATGACATGAACACTCCTCCAAACCACCGTCTTGAAGAAATGCATCCAACGGACATGCAAGATGCATTAGTTCAAGCAAAGCCAATCATCCAAGAACTTGTATCAGGCAAAGATGTTTCCCAAGACCAGGATAAGAAATGCCACATGTGTGGAGAGATAGGGCATATCTGTAGGAGATGTCCAAACCAGTGATGTTTCCACTGCAATGACCTAGGGCACATCCAAATAGACTGCTCGGACTTAAGACTAGAAGATATGGAGCCTCCAAGGAAACAAAGCTATAGAGGGATCAGATGAAGACGAAGACCTAGAATCTACAACACCTCTTTAGGATGATTAGAAGTCCTAGAAATTTTATCAACATGAAATACAACTTGTATTGGAATAAACTTTACTCTTGTAACTATAGTTAACCTAAGTACTATGAGTTGCATCTATTTTGGGCCTACAACTTGCAAATGATTAGAGATACTCTAGCAAGAAATGACACTTATAACTTGCAATTAATTTTCCCTAAGTGTTCTTATAAAAAAATATAGATTGGGTCTTGCCAGAATGTCAAAGTTTGGGAGTATTCTTTAATACTTAAGCAAAGTTGATCTAAACCTTAGTCCAGATCTAAGAAGAGAACAATTTGGAAACAAAGTTTTCACGGTAAAGGACCACTTCAGTCTGCTGAAAGAATCCTAGGACAATTTGGCCTAAAGAAGAAAATCCTACCAAGAACTAGCAGAAATCTTGTGACTCCAAGAGATAAAGCTTTGTATTGTTTCTATTGCAAGGAGGTAAGTCATTTCAAAAGGGAATGTCCAAAGCACCCTAAACACCAACGCTCTGAGCACAACAAAATTGAACATAACCACACCCATTGTCCCAACAAGACTCAAAGAGAACTTGAACCTACAAGGAATGAAATTATATAAGTTCCAGTGATCCAAAATATACCAGATACTTAAGAAAGACCTAGAGGATATTCATGAGATGTAACTACAATAAACGTTTCTCTTGTAATCTAGACTTGGATATATCCAATACAATAAGTTGTGTTTTAGAACACCGCATGCTTATGAGTGATTAGAGTAGCGCAGTAGCGGACACATGGTGGGTCCTAACCACAAGCCTCTAGCCCCATTGCTTGTCTTCCCCTGTTCTTCTAAGATGAGGTCATCTTGAGTTCTCTAAGGGAGAGAGGATGTAATGTCCCACCACGGACATAGGAGCCCGCCCTTATTATTATGATTAATTGAAAAAAAAATTTGTTACCATCCCCCATGTCAATTGCCAACAAGAAGAGGAGTGGCATCGATGGGAAGACGATGTGACGTGGAGGAGAAGGAGATGTCGACAAAGGAAGGACCATGCAATGACATGGTGAAGGAAGAATGTGACAACACCTGTGATGGGGATGTCATGGCAATGATTTCAAGGGGGAGGCCACGTGGTCACACACCCCCCATGACTCCTCAATCAGTCCGCCATGTAGTGCAGTAGGTGGTGGGTGGGAAGACCACATCACCACTCCACATTTCCCCCTCCCAAACCCTTATGAACCCCACCTCCCCCCTCCCTAAAGAACATGCGTTAATTCCTTCTTTCCCCCCACCTCCCTTCATTGTCGAATTGCCAAAGGGAGACCACCTCTAGGCTCCTCTACTATTGTAAAGAAGAGGGAGAGAGGGAGAGAGGGAGGACAAGAAGAGGAGAAGAAGAAGAGAAGAAGAGAAAAAGAGGGAGAGGAGAAAATGAGAAGAAGAAGAAGAAGAAGAAGAGAGGGAGATAGGGAAAGGAAGAGAGAGGGAGAGAGAGAAGAAGAAGAAGACAGAGAGATAGGGAGAGGAAGAGAGAGGGAGAAAGAGAAAAGAAGAAGAAGAAGAATAAGAAGAAGAAGAGGAAGAAGAAGCCCTTCCCCTCCTTAGAGGGTGACCACACACATTGCTCTTCTCCTCATCTCCTCGCAAGTCTAATCCACATCTCCTTGCGACTCTAATCCTTTCGAGAAGAATCACCCCAGCACACCATCTCTCCAACCAAAGAAAAGAGTGATTTATAGGCTAGAAGTATGGCCCCCAAACAAAGAGAGACACGCATTAGCAGTAATCCTGCATCCCCAACAATGGAGCCACCGCCCAAGGCATTTCTACAAATATGAATACAACGTTGGGTATGGATAATTCATATTCGAATATCTAGGTACAAATTTCCATCTCTGCTATTCATTGAGGCATAGGTATGCACGTGAATTCAAATTCAACAAGTAGCTTGAATTTATCCTTTTTGATAATTAAACAACTCATAGGGAATCATAAGTTAACTATTTCCACGACCATAGATGGCCTCGCATAGATTTATGCATTTGGCGCATTGAGGTTTAGACAAACTCATGTAGTGAATTACTTTACATCCTTGTGCTACGCGACAAAGTCATACATGGCATAAAGAGCATAAAGGTTACTTAAGGGGTATACACATAGACAATACATGTATGGAAAGGTTATATGACACATGCATCGATGGTACACAAGTTGAACTTACATTAAAAGTATTGTTAATATCCTGAACTATTAGTCCATTGGGATCTTAAAGCTATGCGTAATTAACACAAACAGTGATCATAAGGGCTAAAACTGAGATGCCTTGAGATCCATCTGATAGCTACAATGTTATCAATACTATTTAGGGATTGGAATGGATACAAACAACTCTAGGCCTCAAAGGCAAATGAAGGGCTCAAGACTTAGGAAACCCTAAGTCAAAGGAAACACATGCTTTTCTACTCAAGAAGGTTTGGTTATCAATCAAAGTAAGGGATTAATAGAACTCATGTCTTCAACAATGTTGAAACTTCGACATATGTCCTAGCCAAATGGAGGAAGTGTTAAGTAACTTTTGCATGGAATTTCTTAGATCCCAATGGGGAGAGCAAACACGCAGTGGAAGGTTAACGTAACTATTCATGCAATGTTTAGAAAAGGATAGCATTGTTTTTTGTTGATTGATCGAATATTGCTCTAAATGCTTTTGCATTAGACTCATTGTTGGGATGTGATCTGGATGATTATTCCAAGTGCTTGTGTTTGATTAAATGCATGGCAGGGGTCAATAATGGCAAGTTACCATGAGAAATTAGGGAATTTTTCTTTGGAAGATGATATTAGTCTGATTGCCTTAATCGTGCTTGATGCTTAAATGTATTAATTAAAGAAGGATATTTTATGCTGGTGGATCATCTCCAAGGGCACGTGGCATCTCAACCCGAAAGGGCACTGCTTGATTCACGGGCTGAAGTTCGAGTGGTGAAAAGGCCAACCACCGAAAGTGTTTCAATCCTAGATCACTTGGTGTCAAAGGAGCTCTCGACACCCCTTGCCGAGTGTGGAACGGAGTTGTAGATTGCCCTGAGCCCAACATCCAGGGCTTTGGAAGATCCTATTCTAGATAGAGCTCAAAAATTATGGTGCCATGTGATTTGGACCGGGTAATTCTGTTGGACAGAAGGGATACATAATTTCTCTTATATGGGCAAGAGACAAAGATTAACTCGAAGATAAGTTAAGGAACTTGTTTGTCGAAAGGATTGCTTGTTTTGTTTTCGTGTTAGTTCTGTAAATTACGCAAATGAACCCTGTTCCCTAAAAGGCCTAATTATGGAAGCTGATTTTGAATGTCACACATAAATGTGATAGGACCTAATTAGAAAACTAAACCTATCAAGGGAAGCAGGTGGCCAGAACCTCGACGGGTCTATGCTACGGCAATGTGGTCCAGGAGAACTGGGAGGCTTCTCACAATGTTTTACCATCGTTTGACCCTTGGCTAAGGTTAGGTTAGAACCCAATTCATGCCATTTTAGGGGATCGGAATGGGACTATGGCCTACGAGCAGAGAGGTTGAGCGGTGCATCCCTCTCATTTTCCATTCTCTTTGAACTAAATGCGGCATGGGTCTGCTTCAGACTGGGTATCTCTATGTAAAATGGAACGACCAAAATCTGATGCTAGAATATTGTCAGGAGAGCTTGACCCCCACGGACTCAAGTTTCAGGTCGATCCTAGTGGGTTTGTTGGCTACGAACATTCCGTTGCGAGGAAAAATCAAGAGATCCTAGGCAACAAACCCCAAAACATTCCATGGGAGTGCCGGGCGGTGGCACTTAGATTCATTTCTCAATGGACTGCTAAAACATGCCTGGATAACCAATAGGCATGTTACATAATTATATAACCATTGGGATTCATATGCCATGTTTCTCATAGCACCAAAATCAATAATAAAAAGAGATCCATCACAAATATGAAGTATGTTTTTTGGAGAGATAAAACAACTTACAAATTTTACTTCTTTAGCAGTGTTGTCATGTGTAGTAGCATTTACTCTATTATGATCAAAATCAAAATGCCTCTTGAAACATAGACGGGTTGGATGATCACACTTTTTGCAAGTCAAAAGGAGAATAATATTTGGATAAACATGGTTGTTTATTTGTAATACCATGTTCTTCATCATATTATTTTGCCTAGCACAATCATCTGTAGTGTGACCATTTCTATTGCAATAAGAACAATGTCTATTAGGAAACTTGAGATGAGAGAAGTTACCACTACAATGACTCCTACTACATGTAGAGCGTGGAAAAGGAAACCTTCGAGCAAGTAAAGATTGGTTGATTTGTTCTAATTGTGTATGCTCTTGTGAGTTTATAATTGTTTCTTCATTTGTGTATCATTGTGAATATTCAATCAAACATATACAAGCTTAATGAAAATTGATCTCAACATTGTTAGATAATATGGTAATAATATTATCATAAGCAGGATCCTTTACAATATCAAGAAGCTATGTTACCAATTGCTTTCATGGAATAGCATCACCAACAATAGCAAGTTGATTAATAAAGTTCTTGAATGATTCAATGTGTGTTGAGTGATTGATAATGTTCTTGAATGATGTGATATGTGTTGTCATATAAGTTCCAATGTTATATTGTAACTCAGTGAGCTGACTACAAAAATGAAGTATTTATGTAATAGATTTATTCTCAAAATTTGCTATCAAATACTTTCTTATAGCTTGTGAGATTGAAAGATTATAAACATCAAGCATAAGAGATTCTTGAAGAGTAGAAAGAATATACCGACTAGCTACTTTGTCACGTATGATCACCCACTCATTATAAATAGGTTGCCGTTTTTCAAAGACAAGTCCTTCAGCTACAAGGGTATTATCATGAGCGTGATTGATTGGTTGAGGTGGACATTCATAGTTACCAAGAAAAATATCATGCAAGTAGTCGCCTTCAAAAATTAGCAGCATCTTTACTAGTTTCCACCCAAGGAATCCTTGTCCTTCGAAGTGAGGAATAGAACGTTTTCGGGAAGGAAATCCATTGATGATTATAGAATTTGTCATAGCTGTCTAAGAGAATACATATAATATGAGATCAAAGAATCTATACACCATATACGAAAAAATGAGATAAAAGTGTAGTTAGCACAAGAAATCGTACACAAAAGCTATGCTATAAGGAAAGATGTTTAGTTCAACAAGCATACTCCAAAAGAAAGAGACCCAAGATAGATGAAACCTAGACAAGAATAAAGTTACCCGAAATAGAAAAAATGTGTGGGAGAAGAAATTGGTCCAATATAGACGAGAAAAATGGACAACACTCAAAATGTTATCACTTTATTTTTTGGCCAAGAATAGATGAAGATCTAGCTAACTTTGGCAGAAACACAGAAATGCAAGAGTGAGTAATTTTGATGAAACATATGTCGTGGAAGTCTGCACAAAAAGCTATTGTCCTGTTTGTTTTTCTGTTTCAAGTCCAATTTACCTCAATTGACATAACTTTTGACATAGAACTCGAAATTGAGCATAGATTTGATATTAAGAAAGCTTGTGAGTCCTAGCACATCACAAATAGTGATTTTCTTGAGAAAGGTGTTTCCTAAAGAGTTTCCCAAATAGAAACTTTTAGGGTGTTCAAGCAAGGCATATCTATAAATCAAGAGCTTTGCAATCTAAATGATGATCACGTAAACTTCTTCTATGCTTAAAATTCATAATATACATAATACATCAAATATAAGCATGAAAAGAACATGAATCAAGAAGTGAGAAGATACTACATAGGTATACTTTTTGATTGTTTTCTTTAAGAAAATGGTTGTAGTCAATCATGATAGCTTTGATACCATGTTGAGATGTAAAGAGAGAAAATATGTAAAGTGAGCAAGTGAGTGAGTGAGAGAGAGAAGAGACACACCATGTACACTTCCAAAGACTATTTCATATTGATCACAATCTACATATATATAGGTGAGACCTAGTCTAGATAGGGTGAACTATATATAGCTTTAACACTCCAACTCAAATACATGTCTCTAGCTGCGGATGAAAAAGTCCTCGAGGAGCACAATTGAAAAACCGAAGCTTCTATATACAAATGTACAAACATGATCAAGAAGGTTTATTATGTGTATGTAAATTGAATCAATGCATGTGAAGTGAAACTGAATATGCCTGTACAAAGATGACCAAGATGTCTACGGTGTATGTGCATGTGTGAAGTGTATAGTGCACAAGGAGTGTGTACAATCACACTATAATGTCATAGTAGTAGATTAATTCCCAAAGATTGAAGTTGAAACAACTTCAAGTTATGAGTGCAACAGAGTAAAGCATGCTTCACCGAGTTCTTTGGTGAATATATATGTAGTCATTTGATCACTTGGACAATGTTCAATCATGATTATGCCTCTCTTTACTTCATATCAAACATAATGATAATGCATTGCAATATGTTTAGACTCATTATGTTGAATGTAGACTTTAGCAAAACTAATAGCATTTTGGTTATCACATCAAAGTAGTATGCCAGAGAGAGGAGGATGGCCAATATCTAATAGAATGGCACTATAATGTCATAGTAGTAGATTAATTCCCAAAGATTGAAGTTGAAACCACTTCAAGTTATGAGTGCAACAGAGTAACCATCACGCTTTTGCCATATCATGGTGCGGCTTCGGACGGAAGTAAAGGCAAACAGTCGGGCGCCAATAGGAGTTCTTTGGTGAATATATATGTAGTCATTTGATCACTTGGACAATGTTCAATCATGATTATGCCTCTCTTTACTTCATATCAAACATAATGATAATGCATTGCAATATGTTTAGACTCATTATGTTGAGTGTAGACTTTAGCAAAACTAATAGCATTTTGGTTATCACATCAAAGTAGTATGCCAGAGAGAGGAGGATGGCCAATATCTAATAGAACTTGTCAAAGCCATACTAACTCGAGCTATTAAAGATGCATCTACACATTTAGCCTCTCTGTAGTGGAAATAACAACAAAATGTTGTTTCTTGCTAGTCCAAGTAACAAGACAACCATTGTGAAAGAAATAATTTTCACTTATAGAAGGTAAAGATAAGTGAAAACTTGCCCAATTTGCATATGTATAATTTAAAAGTTAAAGTGAATGCAGATAATCACAGTTTTGTTGGCAATGATAAACCAACCCAAAATCTTTAGTACCTTTCAAATACTTCAAAACTCATTTAGTTCTAGTGCAATTTTTAAGGCATAGAGATCTAAGATGTTGTCCAATAAAATTTGCAACAAAAGGAATGTCAGGGAAAGGTTTTAAGCCAACAAATTGAAGACATTTAGAAAGATTAGAATAAGGTTTATGTAATGCTAAATCTCCATCATTCTGCGAGAAGTGAGAGTTTTTTGTAGAGCTCACAAAACAAGGAGTAGTAACAGGATGTGGAGAATCGAAACAAAACTTCTAAATAATATCTCCAAGGAGTAGTAGCAAGATGTGCAAATTCCAAACAAAAATCCTAAATAATATCTCCAATGAACTTTGTTTGATGTAGTAATAAAACACTCTTTTCTTGATAACATTGAATCTAAATACCAAGACATGAGTGTATGCCTTCAAGATCCACCATGTCAAATGTAGAAGACAAAACCTTCTTAACACACGCAGAGTCAAAGAAAGAGAGGGACACACAAACATAGAGATATATATATATAAGAAGGTGGAAAAGACATCCACACCTCTACCAGTAGCATTGCTACAATGGAGTCTCAGAGTTTCTTTGAAATGATTTCATCATCCCCTCTTCCTCTTCGTCATCTTCATCTTCCCCTTCTTTCTTCGTAGTCCACCCACCACTGAAGTTGCCATTATGCTCATATCTACTTTTGATTTGAGGGTTAGGGCATTGTCTAGGTGCAACTTACGAGGCTAGCTCAGTTATGGAAGGTGTTTGAAATGCAATCCGCACTTGTTAGAGAAAACTAGCTCACTATCGATGCACATCACCTCAAGGTTTTGGGGGCTAGATGGCTAGCTCAATTATGGAAAACTTCTAGTTAAGCACGCATTGGGGTGAAAAATATTGGAATGGATGACCTCCCGGGAAGGGGTAGTATAAGGGCCCCCCCACCTACTTTCTAACTTTGTATATCCAGTAACAATATCAATATAACTTGCAAGTACTATTATCTAACTAGGAAATTATGGATAGTTTTTCAAGTTAACTTAGACTCGCGACTTTGCTAAGTGTAACTAGAAAATAAATATTAGTTGATTAGAAAATTACATTTGTATATTAGTCACTATGAGCTAAGCTTTTGATTCCACACTTATAGCTATACGCATGAGTGTGTGTAGTATATCCTATCCATAGCTTATAGCTATACTCATGAGTGTGTGTAGTCTATCCTATCCATAGCTTATACCTAGCCTAGCTTATACATTATGCATAGGATAAGCATATGCTAGGTTAGGCATTGGCTCGATATGCTATGCATTATAATATAACTTATATAAGAAATTTTATAGGCACAAGGTAAGCATAGAATAGGATAGGGTTGTGTAGGTGTTGGCTCCTAGCATATGCTTGCCCTATGTCTAAAATATGTCTAGATTATTCATAAACATAGGATAGTCTTAACCTCTTTCTAGAATAAGCTTAGACTATGTATAAGCATAGGATTGACTTAATATGGTATGCCAAGTTATTGCCTCAACTTGCTATATGTGTACCCTATGCCTACCCTTTGTGTATCTTAGGTATATCTATGTCTAGCCACTCTATAACCTCTATTAGTTTATTCATATGAGGAGCCTATGCATATACCTTGCCTATATCACTAATCCAATCTAAGCCTAAGCCTAAGCTTAAGCTCTACCTTACTACAAGCCTACCCCTAACACCAACCTTTAATATAGTCTAAGCCTAGTATATATTGAGTCTAATTCTAATTTAAGGTAAAGAATATAGAGAGTAAGATAGGCTTACACATTATGTGTTACATTTTTAAGAATAAGTTGTATTTAGTTATTTTGTGGATTCTCATTAATTTTGGCCTATTTGTAGTACAATTCTAACTTTTTATATGTGTGATGATGATCGTATTGTGCTAAAGAGATGATAATAGGCAATTAATTTATTTTGTACTTTTGGTGAGCAAATAACTAGACAAATACGGAGATGTAATGATTGCAATATTGATCACTAGTGGAGTGCAATGTGAAATTATTATTATTATGGAGACTATTATCACACGAAGCTATTTATATACTTTAGCTTTAAAGTGATTGTACTAATCTATTTAGAGTATATTGTTGTCTCTATTTTCTTTTATGTTATTCATATTCATTAAATTTTTGATTAATTAATTATAATTATGATATTAAAAATAAAATATATAAGCTAAGTTGAGGCTTATGTTAGAACTAATCGTTTTGAGTGCAATTGAGTCATCCTCATTTACACTATTTTCTAGTTGTATGCTTTTGTAATTAATTAGGCTCAATTTTCCATTGTAATGATCGCTCTGATACCATCGAGTTGATTCTTACATATGGCCTATGATCAGAGCAGCAAAGTAATGGTTGAATTATTGATAGTGAACCACTAAAATATTACACCACATACTCCAGAGATTATCTTAGGAGATTGAGCATTAGCAAGATTAGTTGAAGAAGTTGATCTCTCACTTGTGCACAAGTAACTAGCTTATTGACAAATGGCCTATTGTTGCCATTGCATCAAGTAGAATTTTTCTCACTTGGCTATAGGTTGAGGTGTACATGGCATCTCCCCTATATCATAAGTACCTACATGAGTCTCCCCTTGTAGCATATCTACAAGCTATCATTATTGTATAGGTATATATTTGCATCAACCATGGCTATGCATGAGCATTCACTACATTGGTTAATACCCCCGAACCACACTGTCTTTTCCCTCTTCATCATGCAAATCACACATTGCCTTTTTCACCCAACCACTTAAGCACCTTAGTCCACTCAACTACTATGCAGATAGGCCACATGATTGTTTAGCCACATTGGAGCACTCGATCACTTGAAACACATCTTAGCTCCTTGGAGCACTTTGGCCACATGTTTAATTAGGCAAAAAATCAAGCACACTCTTCCACATGCACATTCTCAATCACATAGTCATGTAGTTGCACAATCATGCACTTTATTTCAAATCACTTGACTATCTTCACTCTCTTACCCTTGATCATGAGGCACCCTGTGACCACATCTAGATCTTTGTTTTTCTGATCACAATAGCCTCACTCAACAATTTATACCACATTAGGCACTCATGAATCACATTAGGTAGCCTTAGCACATGATTATACAATACTTAGACACTATAACACCATCACACTCTACTGCTTAGTGCTCATAGCATAGTGATGTGGATGGTTTTGGGAATGGGGATGCAGACTAGAATTGCCCTCCTTTGTCACCATTAGAGAGGGATCTTATAAGTGGATAGGATTGGGATGTCGGTTGGTTTGAGGATAAGCTAGGACTAGAATGGCAAGCTAGAAAATGGCCATCCCATGTCATAATGGCTCATAGCATTTTACTAAAAGAACAATATAGCCACTCCATTACTTAGACATATTTAAGCAGATGATTATCTTATGCACTTCGATAATATATAAGGCCACGGGTGGTTCACTCGTAGTAAAGAAGACATGTCACCTATGTGCAAGGAATTCTAAAAACCCCCTATTTATGAAGCTTGTAAGACTAATATATCCCCCTATTTAAGATTATAAGATATATACACGTATGACTTTTTATGTGTCCCATTTCTTAAATGTAAGTCTTCATAGAACATATACTAACTTTCTTTTTAAAAGTTGGAATTATCCTAAGCAATTAAAAGTATCAAAATGGTCATATCACAAAGTGATTTATGTAGTGGCACTTGGATACCATTGAAGTATTTGTTGCAATGTTTTTGAATTCCCCTGTCCCCTTATCACATGAGGAGAGAGAGTAGGGGAATCGAACCCCTTTATACTTAAAGTGACTACACCAAGCGGACACCAAGCTCTCTTTGAAAGAAGGGGAGTTGAATCTCTCTACCAAAACCATGGGAGAGTGCTAACTCCCCCCCTCCCACACTATTAATTCAATAACCCTACTATGTGAGGGTTTAGGTTTTTAACCTTACTTGTCAAGGTCTCTTGTATACCATGGATAAACCAATATTTGGAGAGAGGTGATCAAATGCATCCCCCCCTTGTTTTTTCCCTCTATCCCTACTTAAATTTAAGCTCAATATAGGAAATTAAGAGGGGTCTACCTCTAATGTATACGCTTAAGTGTCCCCTTCCAAAACCCCCCCTCCCTTACACTCACGTGATACCATAAAACATCTATAGTGAACCCCCCGGGTATAAGGCCAAATTTTCATGCTACTTGGAGAAGAGTGTAAGCACTTTCACACATTATTGTAGATGCATTTGTACACACACTTTCAAGTACCTTAGGATAAGAACTAGGGTACAACACCTTTGGAGCACTTTGTATATGTGTGAGAGTAAGACACAATACATTAGTCCACTTGTACATATCATGTCTAAAGAAACTCTGTGCGAGTGTGGACACACGAGTACATTTGTGTAGAACATATGGTATGCATTGTGTAGAACACACTTTTATTTTATTTGAATTCTTCTTCAAGCTTGTATGTGGTTTTTTGAATATGATATAGCTCTCTTATAGATTAGGAACCCTTCACAGTAGCAAATGTTATAGGAAAAGATATACCATGCAATCTATTGATTTCAGTGGGGATTAGAAGAATAAGCACATGAAAGACAGTGTGGAAGAAGAGGTTTTACAAATGGCTAGTAGGGTTTTGCATGTTTTCTACCTATTTAGCTATGAAGCCAAAGAAGCTTTGTAGGACCTCCATTGAGGTAGCAAGATGCATATAGATATCATCAAGATAAGGTTTTTTAAAAAGGACATCTGTGTTGGTATTGCCCAACTCTATGTGTATTCCAAGTGTGTTACACTTGCGAAAGGAAAATAAGTGTTTGACAAGTTCCCAGTACCAAAGAGAGTCTCTTGGAGTCCCTTGATCACTAGAGATATGCAAAGCATGGGCATGGTGCTGAAGCTTTGAGATGTTTTGGCAACATCTTAGAGGATATTTTCTACAAATTTGGTCACCCATACTTGCATTATGAAATCTTGTATCAAAGAAGGGGAAAAAGATACATACCAAGGTACATAAGCTAGGGCTTATTAGTCAATTTTGGTTGCATCTTCAAGGCATGTGGATGCATAGAAGTGGCATAGAAGGGCTAAGAAATACACATGATATAGTAGTTGTGGAATTGTATTGGTAGATATATGCATTGAACTTAGCTTGCTTGCAAAAGCACAAGACGTTTGATAAGCTGCCAACTCAACATTTAGTTATCTTACAAACCAGGCTAATGAAAGCCAAAGTTAGAGGCATTGATCATATATTACACAACTCTTTACATTTCATATTTCTCTTTGTTTAGAAGATTTTGCCCATAAAAGAGGTCATGAAATAAACTACTTTCCAAGTAAAAATATGCTAGAATTGTAGGGATGGGCTACTAGTATTAGTTGTTCTACCTTGATGATGCAGCTCTACATATGCATGAATTGAGGCTTGCTATTTTAGGTGTGAACAATATTATTTAGGACTAGCTATAGAGGATATGCATGATCTCACACAAAGCAAAAGGTCATAGAAGTTTGCAAGCGTAAAGTGGAGCTCACTATTGTAGAGCTACCTTCACTGATACCTTTATCTATGAATTTTCCTTGAAAAAAACATAAACTTTTGCTATTCAATGTATCAAGAACCCCTTAATATGAAACCCTTCTATAAGTAGAAAATGTATAAAAATATTATTTTAAAAATTTCTTATTTTGAACTAACATGATACAATATATATTCATGAGTCATTCCCTCAAGTTTTTTCACAAATTTGAGCAAACATACGTTTGGATTCACATCTTTTCTTAATCTCACAAGACATAGATTTTGTTGAGTATCATCCAAGATTACTTGAACCTTGTAAAAAGATCCCATGAAATCCAAATGATAAGTCCCTTATTCAATTGTAAAACTGGCATTTAACATTCCAAGTTTTTTACAAGAGCATATCTTAATTAAATTAGAAAACCTGGTATTTTTAAGTATGATCCATTTCAATGTTATCATAATCAGCATTGTGGGAAGATTGTGGATCTACATATCTAAATATCAATATTTGATTAATAATGATAAACTTCATATACGAGTTAAATGACGTGAAGCAAGCCATACTAATATTGCTCAAGCATGTGGAGAATTTGTATTTTGCATGATGGTGTGAGGATGGTGTATGGCACTCCTAAGATGATATTCCATATTAGAAATTACAAGTCATATTTCATATTACAAACCAAAAGTCTATTGCATAGAGCTCTACAAAAAAATGTTATCCTTTTTTAGGCATCTTTGGATTCACGAGTCATAGAGATTAGTAAAACTAGATTAGTTGTTTTACAAAATATAAGAAGAGATTACATGATATGGATGCTAAGCTCTATGAGAGGTCTTTCATAACTTTGTAGGATCAATGCCATACTTCACCCTCAAAAAGTCATTAAGATCTACAAATGACACTTGTATGGCCCTATCATCTACCAACATACGATCCCTTGCCTTAAACTCTATTAGGTGCATGATCACTTTATCTAGAGCATCCTTTGGCTTACTATGTAACTAGAAGCATTGGCCTAAGTGCCAAAACTCAACAAGCCAAATTATGAGCTAGTTAATTGCATACACATCAAACTCCTTTCCATATACAAACTGGCATAGTGGGTCATAGATCTTGGGTGCAATCCATGACCTTCTTTTCCTTTCCATCTAAGCTCATCTATAATGTGCATGGGCTCATCTCCCCCACCCCACATTTCCAATTGAGGGCTAGTCTTGTCATGCCAAAAATAAGCATTAGATCCTATTCCATGATACCCACTCTAGAGGTATTATCTCTATTGAAGTTTAATACCATACTATTAGCATGCGAATCTGAATGGATGATGCCAACACTATGCATGGCCTTCACCCCATCTACCAATATATGAATAATGTTCAACATATTATTGATGACATCCACAATTTTGTCCATCTCCTTTGCATTGGGTGAGATGCCAAGACTAGGTCATAATCCCATTGATGGCTTATGTATGCGAAAGGTTATTCTTTATATTTATATTCTTGAAAAGGGACCCTAATCAATATATCATTCAATGTACGACCCTTGAAAAAGGGAATGATTATAACCCAAGGGCGCTTAAAAGTAAAGGCAATGCATTGCACAATTGATGCATTAACCTTTTCCATCCCATGCTCCACTTGAAATTTCTATGGTTTGGAATTACTGGAGCTCTTGGATGTTTTAGTGAAATATTTTAAGCCCAAATGAAAACAACTAATATTGTCTAAGGTAGCTTCAACACACTATCCATTGGTACCTTGGTCAATAACTCTCCCTAGCTTGATCGCATAAAAAGGAATGCCAATTGCTGGTACACATTGCTGATTGCTCAATCTACACAATATAGTTCTTGCCCTTGATAAATCACCTTGCTTCTTGGTGGGACTGAAACTAGGACTTACACTTATGGTGGTTAGAAGAGGCCTTAGGAAAGAAATTGCACCAAACAAGTCCTTTGCTCTTCTATAGTATACCACCTCGTCTCTTCACTTCATATTTCATAAGACTAACTTCTCCTTTAATGTAAATGTTGGTGCTAACTCTTTAAGATCTTCAAACATCTTGGGTACATTTCCTATGGTCTCCTTTGGTCCTTTCCTCATAGGTGGATGGTCCCTACATGCAATGAAATACCTCTAATGGCTAGTGTGGCTAATCAAGGTGCTACGATGTGATTAAGTGCAATGTCAAAGTTGTGAATGTAGATATGGTGCACAGATCGGACGTCGTATGCGCGCGTAGTGAGCGTCAGAAGGTCACCAAGAACAAAAGAACTCTACTTTTTACACAAAAAACAATGAAGAAAGCTTGCATGACATGAAACAAGAGACAAATTGGGTGCAATCTCCCCCCATGCCTTGTGTGAGTGCTCTAAAAAGCATGTATTTTATATATTATTCATCTTCAAGCTCAAGAAATAGCCCAATTTACAAGTAGCATGCTTTTGCTTTTGTGTTTGCTTTTGTGCGACTAAAGAATTAAAGCTATTGGGCGCCCAAGAAGTTAGGCAGTACCCAAATACAATGTCCAATATGTTGAGAGAGAGAGAGTACGAGAGAGATACATAAGACATGCTCCCAAAGAATGATTCATATTGATGTAGAGTTAGTATATATAGGTGAGAGCTAAGTCAAGTAAGAGATGATATATATAGTTGTAACATCCCCACTCAAATAAAGGTCTCTGGCTGCGAGTGAAAAAACCCTTCGGGAGAACAAGGGAAAAAACTGAGCCCCTACACATACCTACAATACAAAAATGATTTACTATAAAGTTTTCTTGAATACAATGATACATGCCTCAATCAGTGAGACAAGAATTTGGAACAATACCAAGTGCATATCTTAATGAACTAAAGCGAGCTTCACTAAGAGCTTTTGTGAAGATGTCTGCAACCATTTGATCACTGGGACAATGCTCCACCATAATAGAACCTTTCTTGATTTCATGTCGAACATAATGATAATGAATAGCAATATGCTTTGATTTACTATGTTGTATATAGTCTTTGGTAAGACTAATAGAACTTTGGTTATTGCATCGAAGAGGTGTACTAGATGATGAAGGATGTCCCAAATCTGCAAGTAGTTGTCGAAGCCAAACTAGCTCGCGAGCTGCTAAGATGCAGCAACATATTCAGCCTCAGTTGTAGAAACCGCAACATATCGTTGTTTCTTGTTGGACCAAGAAACCAAACATCCATTTACAAAGAAAAAATTCCCACTTGTAGATTGCATGGATAAGTGTGAACTTGCCCAATCAGCATCTGTATATCCAATAAGGTCAAGAGAAGTTGAAGAAGATAAAGAAGAATCCTCTCGACGACGATAAATAAGACCAAATTCCTTAGTACCCTTGAGGTACTTAAGAATACGTTTTGCAGCACTCCAATGAATAGTGGAAGGGGAAGAAAGATATTGTCCCAAAAAGTTAGCTGCAAATAAAATATCTGGTCTTGTGTTTAAACCAATAAATTGAAGACAACCAACAAGATTAGCAAAAGGTTGATGAATGGTTGATTCTTCATTGTGTGTTGTAGATGTACCCTCGGTAGAGCTCCAAAGAATGGGAGTGTTGGCAGAATGCGCATTTGTCAACCCAAACTTCTTAACAATATCATTAATAAACTTTGTCAAGCGAAGAAGAAGAATGCCTTGTTGTCGGTGTTGTTGAACTTGAATACCCAAACAAGAATGTATCTCACCAAGATCCACCATTTCAAATGCAATCGATAAAAGCTTCTTCATTGCATCCAAGAAAGCAATATTATTTGACACAAGAATAGTATCATCAACATATAGAGCAAGAACAATAAAAAATTTGTCCTCCCTTTTGATGTAAAGATTTGGGTCAGCAAAACATGCAACAAAACCTTTAGGTGTGAGGAACTGATCAATCTTAATATACCAAGCACGAGAGGCTTGCTTCAATCCATATAATGCACGATGAAGTTGGCATACAAGATGCTCCTTTCCTGCAATCATAAAACCTTCAGGTTGCTCCATATAGATTTCTTCTTCAAGATCTCCATTGAGAAAAGCCGTTTTAACATCCATTTGGTGAATTTCTAGATCAAATAGTATTGCAAAAGCCAAAATCATACGAACAGTTGTGGAGCGCACAACGGGAGAAAATGTTTCTTGATAATCTACTCCTCCAATTTGCAAGTAACCTTTTGCAACAAGTTGTGCTTTGAACTTATCAAACGAGGCATCAGCTTTGGTCTTGGTTTTATAAACCCATTTACATTTGATAGGAACACGATTTGGCGGGAGTTCAGTAAGAATCCATGTACCTTTGGAGATTAAAGAATCGTACTCAGCTTGCATAGCTTCTTACCATTGATCCCTTTGAGACGAATTGATAGCTTCCATATACGATATTGGATCCTCTTGGACAGACATAACATCATCAACTACATCATATTCAATAGAATAGAATCTATGCTCTATCTCAATAGGAAGATCGACATAGATCTCCAAATTTTCATCAATCTTCTTTGGAGGTGAAGGAGGTTTATGATCATCAAAATTAGTAGACTCACAAAGCAAGTAAGAAAATGCACTAAGCAAAGACTATGTATCATGTGAAACATCTGACAACCATGTGCCACCCATAGTCTTCTCATCAAATATAGCATCACGACCAATGATAACCTTTTGAGTAGAAGGATCATAAAATTTGTAACCTTTGGAATGATCTGAATAACCAAGAAAAATAACCTTCAAACTTGGAGGATCCAACTTATTTCGAGTGTCCTTGGGGACATGAATATAAGCAATGCAGCCAAATGTGCGAAAGTGAGAGACTGAAGGTGTCTTCCCTCAGATTGTTATAGGAATTTTACCAGCAGGTGCATTTGTTGGAAGATGATTTTGAATAAAAACGTCTATTAGAAGTGCTTCAGTCCAAAACTTTTGAGACAAGCCAGAGTGTATAAGCATGCAACGTATAGCATTAAGAATAGTGCGATTTTTGCGCTCAGCAACACCATTTTGCAGAGGAGAATAAGGAAGTGTAAACTCATGATGAATACCTTGATCCTTACAGAAGTCATCAAATAGATTGGATACATATTCATCGCCATTGTCACTGCGAAGCGTCTTTATAGAGAATGCAATTTGAAGCTCCACACTTATCTGTATTGTTTAAATATAGATAAAGCCTCAGACTTATGTCGAAGAAGATAGACATGTGTGTACCGTGAGAAATCAACAATGAAAGTTATAAAATATCGATATTGAGACTTTGAGGTAGGAAAAGGACCGCAAATATCGATATGAACCAAATCCAAGAGAGCACAGGAATGTGATGAAGTAGAAGTGTGGAAAGGCGAATGATGGTGTTTTCCAAGTGCACAGTACTCACATATTCCCATACGTGGATGAGATTTAAGATCCATACCTTGCACAAGACCATGACCATGAAGATCAAGAATTTTGGCAAAATCGGAGTGTGCAAATCGTTGATACCATAATTTGCAATCTGCATCTCCAGGGGTAGTAACAACATTTGCAACTGTATCATTCAATGATAGCTAAAATAGATTACCATGTTGAGGAGCCACTACTATAGTATGTTCGCCTTTCTCTATAAGACATTGATTATGATCAAAGCCAACAAACAAACCAAGATCAACTAGTTCATCCACTATAGATTACCATGTCGAGGAGTTCTTCATCCACTAGAATATTAAGAGGAGTTCTTCATGTTCCAGATTTGCAAAGAAATCTGGAACATGAAGAACTCCTCTTAATATTCTAGTGGATGAAACAGTCCCCAGATATAAATCACCCACTCCTTTGACTTGACAAGTCGTATCATCCGCAAGGTAAACAAACTTCTTGACAGGAAGAGAATGATAATTTTGAAGTCGCGATTGGTATGTCATGCTTCCGGTGGCACCTGAATCAACAATGAATAGAGAACCATCATGAACATGAAGTACCTTTTCTAGAGAGATATCATGATGGAAGAAATTGAGCTCTTGATGAGTATGATTATCATCAATTGTAGTTTGTTGAACAATATAAGCTCGAGAACGTTCTTCATCATATCTACATTTATAACAACGACGAGATGGATGATCTGTATATGCACAATAATCACAAGGAGGAAAACTTTTGAACAAGCGAGGTTGCTTTGTAGTAACTCCATGCTCCTCATCATATTGACGTGCCCAGCAATCAGAAGCCACATGGCCTTTCTTATCACAATAAAAACAATGTTTGTTAGGATAAGCAAGACGAGAAGATTTACTACCTTGACTAGAGCGTCCACCCTGCTGAAAACGTGAAGCGGGATGCTTGCGAGCAACAAAAGCAACATCAAAAACCCTTTGTTCACGAGTGACCAAAACAACATAAGATTGTTCCAAATGATGCTCATGACGTTGAGAATATTCAATAAGAGATATACATGCTTTGTCAAAGTGGATATCATCCTTGTTAGACAAAATAGTGATCATATTGTCATATAAAGGATCTTTGATAGTATGAAGAAGTTGAGTAACAATTTGATTTTTAGCAACAGGAGCGCTGGCAGCACCAAGCTGATTGATAATATCTTTAAAAGCCTTGATATGAGAGTGCATAGAAGTACCAACCTTATATTGAAGATTCTTCAAACAAGTTTGGAGATATAAAATTTCGGTGACCGATTTTTTCTCAAACGTTGAGATAAGATACTCCCAAACAGCATGAGAGGTTTCCAGATGAAAGACATCCAACATAAGTGAGTCAGGAAGTGCGGACAATATATAACAACGAGCCGCTTTGTCACGACGAATCCAATCAGTATGATCAATTTTCCATTATTCAAATAATGGGCCATGAGTAATCACAGAATTGTTATTCATCACATCAATAGGTTGAACTGGGCAAGACAGGTCGCCCAAAACAATATCAAATAATTTGTCACCTTCAAGAATTAGCATCATCTTTGCTTTCCACCCAGGAAAGCCTTGTCCTTGGAAGAAGGGAACCGAACGTTGGCTAGACGGATATCCGTTAACAATTATGCAATTGGCCATGCCTATATGTCGAGAGAAAACAAATAAGATGAGATCGCAGAATCTGCAAACCATGATCAAGACGAGCGTAGTTGAGACGCATGACAATCAAAATAGGGAGATGCACGTAAGAACGATGAAAAGTATTGAGTGACTAAAAAGAAGCCCGAAATAGAGAGACGTAACGTGCAAGACGAGATGACGCGTATAAGAAAAGTGCTATTTCGGTCGAGCAAAGAACGTGAACGATAATAAAACATCGCTAAAAATAGCAAGATGTTTGCATGTCATAATCAATGTCATTAATGAAGACAAGCAATTAACGAACTGTAATTGGGGATTAACGAACTGTAATTAGAATTACAGTTTTAAATAAAGAATCGTAGATTTGAGCAGAATTGTTGTTTTGAATCTTGAACTGTCATAACTTTTGATCCAGAACTCCGATTGACAACAAGCAGTTTTTAAAGATAAAATTAACTAATACTTCTAATTTAAACAAGTTCATGTATCAAATCATCACTTGTGCAAAGAATTCAATCAAGTATAAACAACTTATCTTCCTTGTTGTTGCTACGCATCCATAGCTCTGATACCATGTTGAGAGAGAGAGAGAGTACGAGAGAGATACACAAGACATGCTCCCAAAGAATGATTCATATTGATGTAGAGTTAGTATATATAGATGAGACCCAAGTCAAGTCAAAGATGATATATATAGTTGTAACACAATACAAATATTTAAATTGTGCACCCATGCACATACAAAAATAATAAATAAATATCAAGCGCTTTAGTAAATAAGCACGACAAAATATGGGTGCCATGCCTAAGATACGCGCCCATCAAAAATTGATGATAATTTGAATACACGCTATCCTCCAATGCTTCCCAATGCCACCGCTGCTTGCTCTACACATCAACTGAAGCATTCACAATTGTTAGAAAAATAATACAATTAAACCGACAAAAGTGAATACCTAGCAGTTTTCAGCTACAAAAATAAATTGGTTAGAACTCAATCCTAACCTTAATTTATTACAAGTGCGCACTCTAAACTCATAAACATTTACTAATTTAAATATGTATTTTGCGGACTCCCGCTATGGAATCACCCACTTACACATTAAATTAACAAAACACCGGAAAAGGATAGGCATCCCCATTGACTTTTGGCACAAAGAATCCACCTTGTGTATGAGCCCCGGTAATAAAATTTTACGGAATCCACTGCGAAACCTCACAGAATCCACCGTGGAATATGCCTCCTAGCATCATACCCCCGGGATGGGATAGCAATTGTTCTCAATTGCTATTAGCTCAATGTGGAGCTAACAGTGTGGGGAAAGCACTTAGGTCTCTAGTGCACATCCATTGGGCCTCTTCAACGGGATGATTTTTAAACTTGACCAAATATCTAGAATATCTACAGCCAGTTCTAGTGGTCATAAAGTCAGTATCTATAATAGTTTCAAGCTCAAGGATTTCAGTTTCATCATCTAGAAAATGAGGGTTTTCATAGATAGGGTGTACAGGTAATTGTCCTCTAAAGGATCGTAATAAACTGATATGGAAGGTGTTGTGAATTTTCCAATGTTGTGGTAATTCTAGTTTAAAGGCATTGTCGTTGATTTTGTGTATGATCTTGAATGGTCCATAAAATCTAGGTGCTAATTTTACAACGGGATGTTTATCTACACTTTGTAATCTTTGTTTTTCAATTCATAACCAAACATAATCATCAACTTGAAAATTCATAGCTTGTCTTTTCTTGTTTGCTTGTTTTGTGTATGATTGCTGGGCTTTGGCAATCATATCTTTAACTTCATAAAAAATAGTATCGTGCATGTTAGCAATATCATCAGTAGTTTGAATTTTGTTTGATAATGATGTAACAGGTGTAGGCAATTGATATCCATATATAATTTCAAATTGTGCTTTCTTTGTAGCTGTATGTGTTGTGTTATTATATGCAAACTGAAGTAAATGTAGATATGTATCCCAGGTGTGTGGTTTTGAAATTGTGTAGGCATGCAAAAGATCTAAAATAGTAATGTTAGTAGCTTCTGTTTGACCATTTGTTTCAGGATGAAATGCAAATGAAAAATCAATCTTTATTCCTAAGTTAGCAAACAAAGTAATCCAAAAATTATTGCAGAATCTAGAATCACGATCAGAAATAATGACTTTTGGTAAACCATGGTTAGTGAAAACAATTTTGAAAAACAATTGAGCAGCTTGAAATGCAGTTAAAGTTTTCTTGCATGGAATAAAATATGCTTGTTTGCTAAACCTGTCTACAACAGTCCAAATCATATCATGATTAGCTTTAGTGTTAGGTAGACTAGTGATAAAATCCATTTGTAACATTCCAAACCTCCAAAAGCACGCGTGAACCACCTTTATAAAGGATAATTGAATTGGATAATGGCAATTTTTTTTAATTATTTCCCCTTACCACACAGTCGACAGTCGTGCTGGAGGGGAGGGGAATAGCATGTATGAGCAAGCTCCAACAAGAAGCTCCTTGTTGGAGCTTGCTAAGGAAAGGAGGCCATGCACTATGGCCGTGTGGGGGTGGTAAGAGTCCTCTCCCTCAGCTATAAAGACATAAGAGGGGCCGTCGAGGGAGGGGATAGATAGGATACTACTCTTGATAAGTGAGGGAGGGAGAATCGAGAATTTTGACGCTACATTGAGGTGCTGCCTTGGAGCCTGAAGAGGTGCCGTCTAATTGCGTAGGGGAGAGAGGAGAGGAGATACTCTACTGCTGGGCGGCCATGAGGTAGGAGAGAGGGTGGTCGTGAAGGAGAGAGGGGAGTGGAGAAACTGAGTTCCTGTCAAGAGACAGAGGAGGAGCCGTCACAAGACGCCACCCAGTCCCATTGTAGCTGCCGCTGCAGTCCGACCCCCTGCCCGCAATCACGCCGCCAGCAGCTGCCGTTCAGTCTGCCCTGTCCATTGACACATCGATCTACCGCCGTAGGTTGCCACATGGAGCTTCCATGTCCCCTTTCAACCCCTCATATGGAGTATTAAAGCCCCTTTCCCTCCCCCACACAAAAGTCCTCCTCAGGGCTCTATAAGCCCTTTTTCCCCCCCACATGCGAGATCTCCTCCTAAGGGCTCTTTAAGCCCCTTTTCCCCCATACACAATCTCCTATATCCAAAACGGTCTTCTAAACCTTTTTCCCCCTTTGTTTTGTGGGTCTTCAAAAGGCCTTTCAAAGTGAATCCCCCTAACCGGGATTTAACACCCTCCTCCTGGGTTTATCCCACCCCCGCAATCCAAAGTCTTAATCCTTTCTTGTGAGCCTTTCCCAAAAGCCCTATCATGGTTCTTATACCCCCCAGCCTTCGGAATTTTTCCACCCAATTCCATGCGAATTCCACCTAATACCCTTCCCGTAAGGTTTCCCACAAGTCCTCAAAGCCTTCTTATGGATTTTTCCTCCCCTAGCCGATTTTAAGGCCTTCTAAAGCCAATTCACAAAGGGAGTTCACGTACGAAGGAGACGGACAAGATCGTAACTCTGCGCCCAAGGCGGAAAGGCTGAATTTGAAATGGCTCCTAAGAAAGCCCAAGGCGCAACCGCAGGAGGATCATCTCCTAGCATCCACGTGGACATCTCACCACAAGTCCAGGTTTTTCTTCCTAATTTTTATTATATGCCGTTATAATTTAATCATGCGTAGATGATTTTTGGAGATAGGATGTATTTTTTGTCTTAAATGCTTTGGTTAATTTAAAAGAATTAGCTCACGACGGAAGAGTTCGGCGATTAGTATTTTTAATAAAACGAACAAAATAAAGTGAGTAGAAGATTGGTATGTGTTTCTAGCAAGTAGTTTTTGTGCATTTCAATGAATTGAACTTAGATTAGTGTCCATATTTACAAAACGGAATTAAGATAGTGGACTCTGTTTAGGCATGGGAGTATAAATTGCACGTCACATTATTAGGACATATCTTCTTCGCAATGAGTCATTAAGGAAAGTGCTAATAATCCATAGGAAATAGCAAGGCATGAAATGATTCTTAAGTTGCATAACTCTAGTCAATTGGTATAAATATCGTTTTTCAATTGCATATTTATTAGTAAAAGGTTGCACGTTTTAGCATGAATCTTGTTCGATGATTAATTGGAATTAGGCTATAACCTAACCTATGCTTGATCTTAAACCGAAAAGTTAGAGTTTGAAAATCAACTTACGCGTAGACAATGAGTCATGTGATTATGAAAATGATAGTGTAATTACCTTCAAGAATAGACAAGTTGGCTTAAACCTAAACACCTAAAAACTACGAAGGGACTCGTTTAGGAAGAGTTAATTCAATTCCAAAGAACTAACTAGGATTTAACACGTGACCTAGTCGCTCGTATTGCCAAGGCTGAAACTCCTATACCCTAAAGACTTACCCACATTCATGGAAAGTAGGGGCATTGGAACATACTTGAGAAGTGATCTTGGGTTTTTCCCTAGGAATCTCTCGCTATAAAAAGATGGAACTTGGAACCCTAGGACTGACAACGTCAGCCTAATGTAATCATGAATAGAGTGTTTCGTGACGCCATTCGAAGGGTAAATAGTTCCATAGCTTGATGTGACACTTGTGCGACAAGTAGTAGAGTCGCACGATCTTGTGAATTGATCACAAGGAAACGGCCAAATTCCTCGGAATGAGGTTGGTAGACTCTTACGCAAGCTATCTTGCAAGAGAATGAGTAATCGTCCTAATATAGTATCTTTCTTGGGTAAAGATAATTGCTTGGAAGCAAAGGATAAGCCAATAAATTGGAATAACATATGAACTTAAGGTATTGATCAAGTCGAGCTAATAGGATACGTCCTAACCCAGGATATAGGGGATCTTGCCAAGTCGAAAGTAATCCCGGATCGAGTGCTGGATACATTTAGAAAGAAGGATTCACTCCTTAGCAGTTGGCCAACAATAACGACCAATGGAAATGATTGTGCTTGATTACATATTTAAGAGCATTGTTTTGCTTTGTTTGATCAAAGAATGAAAGGATAAATGGATATCCAATGCTTCAGGTTGAAGTCCTGAAGGGAGAGGCAGCTTCAGTTACCCCCGACTGCTTGCTTGACCCTAACCAAGGGGGTTGTTAACCACACTGGGAAAGTAGACCGAACCCGCTGCGAGAGGTCTCTCTGTTGAGCGCTACTTGGAGCAGGAGGACGCTTGGGTGCCAGGGGGGCTCTGGCCATAAATCCCTCGCCTTCTGAGCCCTGCACAAGAGGCTAACGTGACTCGGGATTGGATCTCGAGGCCCGCATACTAGTCTACAGGTGGAATCTTGGATTAGTGATCCCTGTGGATTGCTAGATAGCCTTTGGGAAGATTGTGGATAAGCCTACGGACTGGACTTTATGTATTTTAAAGATAAATATGATAACCTGTTAAAAAGAAACTTGTTTGACATTGCTTTTCTATATCAAGTGCTATGATTATGTGAAGGAACCAATACCTAACGAGCTAATTAAGGAAGCTGATTGAACTAAATGTGTTAGGTAATTAAATAACTAAAACAACCAGAGGAAAGTGCAGTGGATGTGGACATAGGTCTATTCTACGGATGGGTGGTCCTGGTTGGCCATGAACTTTTCTTAATCAAGATGGACAGTAGGAAGATCGTTCAAAGAACACGAACTACAAGAGCATTGACCTAGAGTTATAACTGATCCCGATTTACACTGTTTTAGGAGAACGGTGTCGAAGGGTTTGTGAAAACAATGTCGCATCCACAGACGACCTTAAACAATTTCAGGATAGAAGGTCAACAGTGACAGTCTTCACAAAGGATCATATTTACATTCCAACAACTCTTTAGAAGATGCATGTAATTTTTGAAAATTCTGAATCCATTCTTTACATCTAGAAGAACACTTGTATTCAGTCCTTCAAATGTAATAGACATGTCCTTAACTTTTTCTTTTGCAGCCTTTTTGTGGTAGAACTCTTTTATTGGTCATTACTTTCAAGAGAGGATGTGGCTTTACTCTTCAAGATAGACTAGCATGTCAATTTCTGTCATTACCTAATGATATGTGGAAAATTTTATTTCTCATAATTCTCCATAATTCTAGTAGATCTATATTATTTGCCTCCATATATTCATCTTCAGCTCATCATAATAGAGATGGAAAGTGGTCCTGAACCTCCGTTGATGGTGTCCTCCCTTGAGTATCATAAGTAGTCCTGTAACTTGCAGGCCAAAATAGGCTCAGTTTCTGTAATACACTCTGTGTCTTCATTAAAGGCTGTTAGCTGGGTCTTCAGGATCAAGGGAGCGAAGTTCAAGAACCAATTATGATGATGTGATGTTGTTAAGGATAAAAAACTTGGCCACTATACTCTGGTCAGCGACAGTAATGTTGGTACTTCAAGGTGACATATTGCGGTTGATCTTAGCTTCAAATCAGGATATGAATTAATGCTGTGGGGTCTGATAGACATCTCAAAATAATCCCATCCATCATCGTTGGAAGAAGATATCTTTCCCACTGACAATCAGTAGAGACAGGCACCGTAGGAAGTATAATCATGACAATATTCTCATTCCTCTAATGTACCCTTCCTTCAGCCTCATCTCACGAGGTCCAAATTTTCTTAAAGATAGAGAGCATTTTCTGAGTAGCCATAGGAGACTGCAACCAGAATAACATGGGCATTGCAATCATATTCAAATGTCTAATCGATCCAACTGGTCCAAAATTCTGAAAGTGAATATCTGAACTATCGTGCAGCTCTGTAACAAATGGGTCAAGGGCTTGATGGCAATATCAAGTGCAGACTACAGTAGTATATCAAAATCTGTAAACGATGACCACATATGGTGCCTTCGATCAAACCCTGGTGTTTCTTCTTCCTGTATGCGATAAGAAACTTAATCTCCTGTCATTTTTGTGGCGGTTATGGCTGCAAGGAGTAGGAGTACTCTTTCCTCTTCGTGGACTATTGTGGTGTGTCGCTCTGGCAATGCAATCCGTCATCGATTAATAAGTCCTCCTCTCCGCAGTTCACGACTTCCTCCACCTGACAAGTGAATTTCTCTAATAAAGGCTTGAAACATGCAATTCGGGCTCACTCCTCTGCCTGCAGTTGTCCACCTCAGAAGGCTTCGACGAATTTGTTGCTGTCTTCCAAATCAGCTTCACCTTCTGTGCTGCTGTCTTCTCCACTCCATACTATTGAGAATCCAGCAGGAGCGGTCATCACTCGTAGGCACTATTCTTCATCACGACGTCTTCGATTCTGCGTCTCCGTCCCTCGTGTCAAAACGCCATCAGACCTGGGAAGCGAACACCAGGGATATGGCGAGAATGTGCGTAAATTCCCTCAAAATACCAAATTGCCTTGGTAGCATGAGGAAAGTGGTCAGTCAAGAAACCACCACCATTCCCTCGGTCAAAAGTGCCTGTAAATCCCCATTCGTCTCCTGGGAGAGATCTATGTGTTTGACATCTTCAGCAGAATCATTGTCTGCAATTTGACCTCCAGTCCAATCAAGTATCTCTACGCGGAAGACCTCGCCGGCTGCCACTTGAGCCACAGGGGGAATGTTGGGATGCCATCGGTTACGGAGAGGCTGCGGCTTTCAGACCTCAATTGCCATGTGCTTTTCTTTCTTCATGAAGTTCATAAAAAAAAATAGTAAAACCTGCATATTCCCCTTCTCCCCTATACTCTGTTCTGCTTTCCCTCGTCTATTTTTCTCCTTGTCTATTTTCTTTCCTCCTTTCTCTATTTTCCCTCTCTCTCCTGTTTCAGCCTGTTCGTCCCGCCCAAAATACCTCCTTTTAAAAAATAGCTCAAAAGCTTTTTCTTTCCAGCCTGATCCACATCTTCTTTATCCCCTTGTTCTAAAGACTCTATCCTTGGCAATTCTTTTGCAGTTCCGTTACAACTAGTAGAAACAGTGTTACCAAGTATATGTTTACCATCCTCTGCAACCTTTTAATTCTTTCACCTAAAGCAGGATAACTCGCACGTGCATCAGCTTGTTTGCCTTCAGTATTTGCTACAATACTCTACATGTGGTGTATTGCACACAAATGAAAAGGAATAGGCTTAATGTTGTTCCCATTTGCCAAGCCAAAATCCTAGTAAGTCCACCATAGTGTCATGTACCCTCGTCATGGATGCAAATAGCTGAATTCCCTTGTCAACATAGCCAAGGATGAGGAAACTCCAAAAAATACTCATTACATTATGGTATGCAGTCAAACATGTGCTGAACATCAGGCAAACTCCCACATTTGGCATATTTATCCTCCAATGTACTTCGATTTGCATCTCTTGGAAATAGTTTAGTACTTCCTCACAAAACCCATAATCGGCATATCTTAAAATATAAAAAAAAATCCCTGTTCTTCTCTGTCTTCAGCATAGAATGAAAGAGCAAACATAACAACTAAGTATGTACAAAGTATCAAATCACACGCACAACTTTTGGGTGGTTTACACACCTCGAATGCGCAGCAATACGACAACGGAATGGGACTATGCCTTATGGCAGAGAGGTTGAGCTTCGCATCCCTCCCCTTTCCCATTCTCCTTAAACCAAGTGCAGCTTTAATCCGCATCGGACCTGGCGTTTCTGCGTAAAGTAGTTCGCTTGGGTTCGATGCTAATTGCTGTTAGGAAATGACCAATAGGGAAAACCCTAATTCAGGTCGGTCCTAAGTGGGAATGGCCGGAATACTTCGGCTACATGGCAGACGTAGAAAGTCTTAGATCGCAAACCCCGTAACATTCCATGGGAGTGCCGGGCGGAACTTTCTAGACATCCTTTCTAATGGAATGCTAAGACGTCTCCTGAAGATAACAAGTGGGCACGTTACAGTTGGTATGAGAGCGAGCCAACAAAGGATTTGTTTTTATGAAATCTTAATAAGATAAAGTAAAGCAAATGTTGCTGTCCAAACATTTCCTTACTTTCAATGCTGTCTTGCAGAACTATGAAGCATGGAACAGGTTCTTGGTATTTTGAGTCATGTTTATGACTATGATGCATTCCCCGCATTATCGACAAAGGGTTGAGATGATGAACATCCTAGAACGTATCTTTAATCCATCGCCTTTGTACATGGAACAAAGATGGATGGGTACCTCAGGAATCTACTATATAGCTGCCCACCGGTTTGCATACCTACAGACCAACCTAAAGAGGATCAAGTGGTTGAAAGACCTAAAAGTTGTGAAGCTATTTTTGTGGAAGCTCAAGTAAATTCAATTTTACATATTTAAGGTCGGAGGGTTGATCTGAACTCATATGTATATGAGGAAGTGACTCGTGTAATCCCCACCGACAGGA
Source organism: Lygodium microphyllum (assembly GCF_053477565.2). NCBI lineage: Eukaryota > Viridiplantae > Streptophyta > Polypodiopsida > Schizaeales > Lygodiaceae > Lygodium > Lygodium microphyllum. The sequence goes on along the minus strand of NC_141158.1, from coordinate 59,821,468 downwards.
TCAAGGTGTTGGGGCGCCATGAGAAGAATGTCCAAAGGAAAGGATATCCTGATCTTCCAATGAATTACCGATTCCTAAAGATCCATGACCCAAAACCATACTATTATCTAGTTCCTATAGATAAATGTAATACAACATTATTCTCCCCAAACTAAATGTAAACAGTTGGCTTATCATCGCAAGAAATGTTGTATTCCGAAAGGGCTATGCCCATATAAATACAATAAGACTTCCTTTTATCAATGTCTATTTGTGCATGAGAATTGATAAAAGTTAAGTGGTTAGATTGCTTGATTGATAGTGGAAATCGAAATGAAATATAAATTGTAATGATTATTGATTAATAAAGAAACCTTTATCCAGGCACAACCCCAGGCACAGAATCCCAGTTCGCCTCCTACATCAAGTACTGCTGTAATCCAGGAGAAGAAGTTTCTTCTCAAAAAAATTAAGTCACGTGAATTTGACGGGAGAGGCAGATCCATTCAAGCAGATGCTAAAATTTGGATTGAATCCATGGAGGATTACTTTGAAGCAGCCGGTACTACCCCTGCCAATCAGGCTATGCTCGCCAAGCTGAAGCTCACTGGCGAAGCCAGGCTTTGGTGGAAGCAATGGTGCAGGGATCAAGGGATCGCAGAAGGATCCATTACTTGGGAGAAGCTGAAGAAAGCCGTGCAGGGAAGATACTTACCACCAGCGTATCGCACGCAGAAAATGAATGAGTTCTACGAGCTAAAACAGCTGGGACTCACTCTTGACACATACTATTCCAAATTTGTCCCACTTCTTAAGTATGCGCCACAGATGGACATGACACAACAGGTATCAAAATTTTGTGCTGGTTTAAATCCACCAGTAAATACCCGTCTCGAATCTATGCATCCATCAGATCTTCAAGACGCTCTCATTCAAGCTGCGCCTATAATTCAGGAGGTGCAGGCTAGACCAAGGGATAATAAAACTTGGTCTTATAATGACCCGAACAGAGGAGCATTCAGGCTTCAGATGAAGAGAGTTCAAGGTCAGAATTGGGGACAAAGAAAGAAAGCAAAAAATAATAATGTCAACAACTTTGTTCCTACTTAAAGCAATGGCCGAAATCTCCACTGTTTCACTGCAACGAGCCCAGTCATTTCAAGATGCAATGTCCCGAGCTTGGAGGGGAACATCGCCAAGCACCTTTCCAAGGAACTGGCCGTGGTCAGGGAGCCGCTACCTGAGGCAGAGGTATAACTGCCTGCATTGCCAATAGGCAAATGTGCGAAGAAGAAGAAGATTCGACATGGAAGTAGAGTTTGAAAGGGCGACAGTCCATGCCGCTCTTCACAAGGAAGGGCCAAATCGCCAATTCTTGATGATTCAGACACCGTGGGACTATCAAGGTAAAAGTTTCAAGACCTTGATTGATTGTGGCAGTACACATTTCTTTATCTCACCATCTTGTGCAAAAAGATTAGTAATAGCCATAGTAGATGCACCTATCTTGCTTGTGGAATTGGCAAATGGTCATGAGGTTACTTGTACCAGGCAAACTGCTAAGGTGGAATTCTTTCTAGGAGGAAAGACGACTTTGGTCAAGTTCAGAGTCATGAATTTAGGTATCCATGAGTGTCTACTTGGAATGGATTGGCTTAAACCTAATGATGCCCACATTCATTGTGGAAAGGGCAAAGTTTCCTTTTGAAACTCTGAAAGGGAATTAGTCACAACTCAAGGTGAGGCTCGAAATCCAAAAATCCAATTGGACAAAGCATCTCGGATCATAAAAGGAGTCAGAAAAGGATTACATGTCTACTTGATTAAGCTCAACAAGTTAGATCAGAAGCATGAGTCTAGTGAAGGACCTTCATGGCTAAAGGAATACACGGATGTATTTCCTGAAGAGTTGATAGAACTCCCGCCTCAAAGAGAAGTGGATCATGAGATTAAGCTAGTACTAGGAGATGTGCCAATTGCAAAGAGACCTTATAGGATGTCTATATCGGAAGCAATTGAGCTGAAGGAACAACTCAAGCAATTGCTAGACTAGGGCTACATCCGTCCTAGCAGTTCACCATGGGAAGCTCCAGTACTATTCCAGAAAAAGAAATATGGAACGCTTCGACTATGTATTGATTACATAGGGTTGAATCAATCAATTGTCAAAAACAAGTACCCTATTCCTAGAATAGATGAGCTTCTTGATCGTCTTTAGGGTGCGAAGGTCTTCTCCAAGATTGATCTTAGGTCTGGCTACTATCAGATAAGAATCAAGGACTAAGATATTCCAAAGATGTCCTTCAAAAGAGATGGATGACCAAATAAAGTCAATAAGACAGGATATCCAAGCTGCCAAGGATAGACAGAAGGCATATGCGGATTTGAAGCGTGAAGATAGAATCTTCGAGGAAGGAGATATGGTCTTCATTCGCGTATGTCCAAATATGAGTTCCCTATCCTTAGGAGATTGCAAGAAGCTAAGTCCAAGGTATTGTGGACCATACAAGATCCTCAAGTGCCTAGGACCTAATGCTTATAGATTGCAACTTCCTGAGAACCTAAAGGTTCATAATGTATTCCATATTAGCCTATTGAATTAGAAGTATGTACCTAATCCTAAACATGTACTTGATGACCAATAAGTTGTAATGCCTAGTCAGGGAATCCTTGAACTAAGGCCTCACAGGATCTTAGATGTTAGGTGGAGACAACTGAGAACCAGAACCTTGAGAGAATGTCTCGTCTAGTGGAAAGATTATCCCAAAGAGGATGCCACTTGGATAGATGAAAGCACTCTCAACCACCAATATCCCCAATTTATCTCGAGATGAGGACATCTCGATCCCTCCAAGGGGGAGAGAATGTAACATTCCGAATCTCCAAAAGCACGTGTGAACCGCCTCTATAAAGGATAATTGAATTGGATAATGGAAATTTTTTTAAATTATTTCCCCTTACCCCCCAGCCGCCGACAGTCGTGTTGGAGGGGAGGGGAATAGCATGTATGAGCAAGCTCCTTGCTGGAGCTTGCTGAGGAAAGGAGGCCATGCACTATGGCCGCGTGGGGGCAGGAAGAATCCCCTCCCTCAGAGGGGCCGTTGAGGGAGGGGATAGATAGGATATTGTTGTTGAGGAGTGAGGGAGGGAGAATCGAGAATTTCGACTTTACATGGAGGTGCTGCCTTAGAGCTTGAAGAGACGCCGTCTAACTGTGTAGGGGAGAGAGGAGAGGAGATACTCTGCTGCTGGGCGACCGTGAGGTAGAGAGAGAGGGTGGTCATGAAGGAGAGAGGGGAGTGGAGAAACTGAGTTGCTGTCAAGAGACAGAGGAGGAGCCATCTCACGAGACGCTGCCCAGTCCCATTGTAGCTGCCGCTGCAGTCCGACCCCCTGCCCGCAATCATGCCGCTAGCAACTACCGTTCAGTCCGCCCTGTCCATGGACACGTCGATCTGCCAGGTTGCCATGTGGAGCATCCACGTCCCCTTTCAGAAGCTCAGAAGCTTCTTAGGAAGCTTCTAAAAGCATCCTAAGAAGCCCCCCTCATATGGACTATTAAAGCCCCTTCCCCCCCCCACACAAAAAGTCCTCCTAAGGGCCCTATAAGCCCTTTTTCCCCCCCACATGCGAGATCCCCTCCTAAGGGCTCTTTAAGCTCCTTTTCCCCCACACACAATCCCCTATATCCAAAACGGTCTTCTACACCTTTTTCCCCCTTTGTTTTGTGGGTCTTCAAAAGGCCTTTCAAAGTGAATCCCCCTACCCGGGATTTAAAACCCTCCTCCTGGGTTTACCCCACCCCCGCAATCCAAAGCCTTTATCCTTTCTTGTGAGCCTTTCCCAAAAGCCCTATCATGGTTCTTATACCCACTAGCCTTTGGAAATTTTCCACCAAATTCTGTGCGCATTTCACCTAATACCCTTCCCGTAAGGTTTCCCACAAGTCCTCAAAGCCTTCTTGTGGATTTTTCCTCCGCTAGCTGATTTTAAGGCCTTCTAGAGCCAATTCACAAAGGGAGTTTGCGTACGAAGGAGACGGACAAGATCGTAACTCTGCGCCCAAGGTGGAAAGGCTGAATTTGAAATGGCTCCTAAGAAAGCCCAAGGCGCAACCGCAGGAGGATCATCTCCTAGCATCCACGTGGACATCTCACCACAAGTCTAGGTTTTTCTTCCTAATTTTTATTATATGCCGTTATAATTTAATCATGCGTAGATGATTTTTGGAGATAGGATGTATTTTTTGTCTTAAATGCTTTGGTTAATTTAAAAGAATTAGCTCACGACGGAAGAGTTCGGCGATTAGTATTTTTAATAAAACGAACAAAATAAAGTGAGTAGAAGATTGGTATGTGTTTCTAGCAAGTAGTTTTTGTGCATTTCAATGAATTGAACTTAGATTAGTGTCCATATTTACAAAACGGAATTAAGATAGTGCACTCCGTTTAGGCATGGGAGTATAAATTGCATGTCGCATTATTAGGACATATCTTCTTCGCAATAAGTCATTAAGGAAAGTGCTAATAATCCATAGGAAATAGCAAGGCATGAAATGATTCTTAAGTTCCATAACTCTAGTCAATTGGTATAAATATCGTTTTTCAACTGCATAATTATTAGTAAAAGGCTGCAAGTTTTAGCATGAATCTTATTCGATAATTAATTGGAATTAGGCTATAACCTAACCTATGCTTTATCCTAAACCGAAAAGTTAGAGTTTGAAAATCAACTTACGTGTAGACAATGAGTCATGTGATTATGGAAATGATAGTATAATTACCTTCAAGAATAGACAAGTTGGCTTAAACCTAAACACCTAAAAACCGCAAAGGGACTCATTTAGGAAGAGTTAATTCAATTCCAAAGAACTAACTAGGATTTAACACGTGACCTAGTCGCTCGTATTACCAAGGCTGAAACTCCTATACCCTAAAGAGTTGCCCACATTCACAGAAAGTAGGGACATTGGAACATACTTGAGAAGTGATCTAGGGTTTTTCCCTGGGAATCTCTCACTATAAAAAGATGGAACTTGGAACCCTAGGACTGACAACGTCAGCCTAATGCAATCATGAATAGAGTGTTTCGTGACTCCATTCAAAGGGTAAATAGTCCCATAGCTTGATGTGACACTTGTGCGATAAGTAGTAGAGTCGCACGATCTTGTGAATTGATCACAAGGAAATGGCCAAATTCCTCGGAATGAGGTTGGCAGACTCTTACGCAAGTTATCTTGCAAGAGGATGAATAATGGTCCTAATATAGTATCTTTCTTGGGTAAAGATAATTGCTTGGAAGTAAAGGATAAGCCAATAAATTGGAATAACATATGAACTTAAGGTATTGATCAAGTCAAGCTAATAGGATACGCCCTAACCCAAGATATAAGGGATCTTGCCAAGTAAGAAGTAATCCTGGATCGAGTGCTAGATACATTTGGAAAGAAGGATTCACTCCTTAGCAGTTGGCCAACAATAACGACCAATGGAAATGATTGTGCTTGATTACAGATTTAAGAGCATTGTTTTGCTTTGTTTGATCAAAGAATGAAAGGCTAAATGGATATCTAATGCTTCAGGTTGAAGGCTTGAAGGGAGAGGCAGCTTCAATTACCCCCGCCTGCCTGCCTGACCCTAACCAAGGGGGTTGTTAACCGCGTCGGGAAAGTAGACCGAACCCGCTGCGAGAGGTCTCTCTGTTGAGCGCTACTTGGAGCTGGAGGACGCTTGGGTGACAGGGGGGGCTCTAGCCATAAATTCCTCGCCTTCCAATCCCTGGACAAGAGGCTAACGTGACTCATGATTGAATCTCGAGGCCCGCATACTAGTCTACGGGCAGAATCTTGGATTAGTGATCCCTGTGGATTGTTGGATAGCCTTCGAGCAGATTGTGGATAATCCTACGGGCTAGACTTTATGTGTTTTAAAGATAAATATGATAACCTGTTAAAAAGGAACTTGTTTGACATTGCTTTTCTATGTCAAGTGCTATGATGACGTGAAGGAACCAGTACCTAACGGGCTAATTAAGGAAGCTGATTGATACATGTTGAACTAAATGTGTTAGGTAATTAAATAACTAAAACAACCTGAGGAAAGTGCGGTGGATGTGGCCATAGGTCCGTCCTACGGATGGGTGGTCTTGGTTGGCTAGGGACTTTTCTCAATCAAGATGAACAGCAGGAAGATCGTTCAAAGAACACGAACTACTAGAGTGTTGACCTAGAGTTATAACTGATCTTGATTTACACTGTTTTAGGAGAACGGAATGGGACTATGCCTTATGGTTGGCAGAGAGGTTGAGCTTCTCATCCCTCTCGTTTTCCATTCTCCTTGAACCAAGTGCAACGTGAATCCACCTCGGACGTGGCGTTTCTGCATAAAGTAGTTCGCTTGGGTTCGACGCTAGTTGCCGTTAGGAAATGACCAATAGGGAAAACCCTAATTCAGGTCAGTCCTAAGTGGGAACGGTCGGAATACTTCCGCTACATGGCAGACGCGGAAAGTCCTAGATCGCAAACCCCGTAACATTCCATGGGACTGCTAGGCGGAACTTTCTAGACATCCTTTCCGATGGAAAAACTAGCAAGACCTAGAAAAGAACGTAATTCATACACATTTTTGGGTATCGGCCAATTTAAAATTGCTTCTATCTTTTTAGGGTCGACTTTAATACATTCTGATGAAATAATATGTCCTAGAAATTCACTTTCTGTTTGGAAGAATTCACTCTTTTCTGGATTAGCATATACTTGATTGTCTTTTAATAACTTAAAAACTAAAGACAAATGTTCATAATGCTCATTCTCATTTTTACTAAAAACTAGTATGTCATCAAAGAAAACAATGACACAATGCTAATGTTTCAGGAATATGCGATTCATCATACGACTAAATGTGGCTGGTGCATTAGTTAAACCGAAAGGCATAACCAGAAATTCACAGTGTCCAAATTGTGTTCTAAATGCAGTTTTGAATATATCAGATTTGTCCAATCTTACTTGATGATATCCAGATTTAAGATCTATCTTACTAAATATGGCAGATCCTTGTAGCTTATCCATAAGATCATCTACCCTAAGAATTGGGTATCTATTCTTAACAGTAATTTTATTTAGGGCACGATAATCAATGCACATGCGATAGGTATTATTTTTCTTTTTCAGTAAAATAAGACAAGTGCACCAAATGGAGAACTACTAGGTCTAATTAATCCTCTGTTAAGCAATTCTTCTATTTGGTTTTGAATTTCTTTCTGTTCGTACTGAGCGTCAGAAGGTCCCCAAGAACAAAAGAACTCTACTTTTTACACAAAAAACAATGAAGAAAGCTTGCACGACATGAAGCAAGAGACAAATTGGGTGCAATCTCCCCCCATGCCTTGTGTGAGCACTCCACAAAGCATGTATTTTATATATTATTCATCTTCAAGCTCAAGAAATAGCCCAATTTACAATTAGCACGCTTTTGCTTTTGTGTTTGCTTTTGTGCCACTAAAGAATTAAAGCTATTGGGCACCCAAGAAGTCAGGCGGTACCCAAATACAATGTCCAATACAAATATTTAAATCGTGCACCCATGCACATACAAAAATAATAAATAAATATCAAGCGCTTTAGTAAATAAGCGCGACAAAATATGGGCGCCATGCCTAAGATATGAGCCCATAAAAAATTGATGATAATTTCAATACTCGCTATCTTCCAATGCTTCCCAATGCCACCGTTGCTTGCTCTACACATCAACTGAAGCATTCACAATTGTTAGAAAAATAATACAATTAAACCGACAAAAGTGAATATCTAACAGTCTTCAACTACAAAAATAAATTGGTTAGAACTCAATCCTAACCTTAATTTATTACGAGTGCACACTCTAAACTCATAAACGTTTATTAATTTAAATCGATGGGGACTCCTATCCTTTTCGGGTGTTTTGTTAATTTAATATGTAAGTGGGTGATTCCATAGCGGGTGATTCCGCAAAATCCACCTTGTGTATGAGCCCCGGTAATAAGGTTTTATGAAATCCACCCCAAAACCTCACGGAATCCACCGTGGAATATGCCTCATGGCATCAAGATAAAATTTTGTGATCATGTGCTAGTTTTGTGCTATGGTTTGTAACTAAATCTTGTGCTCTATGTAGGGCTATCCAAGGAACTAGGGCTTCAAGTGAAGCTCTCTAATAAAGTTGTGGGATTCACAAGGTGCATGCAATCTTTCCCTTAAAATTCAATTGAAAGAGAGTTCTAGTTCCTACTAGAGTCCTTTTATACAGATAATGTGTCTCTAGTGTGTTCCCATGCTTAAAGGTCCTTAGGTAAATGTGAGATATTCTATTTTCCCTTAAGTTATTGATGAGTGAATTGTGATCCATCCTCAAGCTTAAGCCTATCACTCATCATGTCATACGTATGGATGCAATTATGTGAGACTCCTTTACATATTGCCAAGTGTGTTTAGCTCCATTTTCTAAGATGCAAGGGCAAGAAAATTGGCTTTACTCTCATCTTTGGTCTTGCTCCCTTGAGTAGATCGTATGCAAAAGTCTAGGCTAGTGAGAAACTACATTATGTTCACCCTATCCAATTCTCTTTAGTGGGATGTATGAGTCCTCACTAGGTTTCCAACTACAAAGTAGTTGGGTGGTAGGAGATGATTCAAATATTGTGGTCCTAGCTAGGAAGTTAGGGTTTATTAATCCTTCTTGAGTAGTCATAAATAGTGCTTGCACTCGTCTCATCGAATGCTAATGGAAACTATTGAGGATTCACTTCAATTAAGATTTGGGGTGAGGTTTGAATTGGAGAGCTTGTTGTTATGGTTATGGAGAGAGACAATGAGGCTTGAGGGTTCTAGTGCACAAGGAGCAATGGAAGTTTTGTTGTATGTGTGTGCAATTGAGTGTATGTAGTGTGCATGTTGGCTAGAATATTGTGTAGCAACTAAGGTGCAATGCATTAGGTAACTGTGCTTCCATGTGCTAGAGTGTATTAGTTTCCTATGTAAGACATGATGGAGGAAAAAGGATCCTACATGGGTGATGGCAAGGGTCAGCGTAGCACTAGCTTTGGACATAGAGGAAAAATGACACCTACTTGTGCTTCCTTACCACACACACTTAAGGGACCTTTTTCTTTTATGCAAAAAGAGTCCCCGTGTATGTGACTCTGAACTAGGTACAATTATCTAATGGTTGGTAGAGTGTTTTCCCCTGATGAGAAACAAGACCTTCCAATAATGTGCAAGAAAGGCTATCATTTTCAACGGATGGGCATCTTGAGGGGTCCCTCTTTTTATCTTAACAATTATTTTATCAATGCTTGAGATTGAATGACATGGCTCAAGTTCACCCTATGGATACTCCTCTATCCCAAGCCCACAAGAATGCGTGGGTGATTATTGATTCAAGAAACAACATTGAGGGAATCTTGAAGGTCAAAGTGCAATAAGCTCAAGGTATTGACTTTTGAGAGACCTTGAGGATCATCTCATGAAACCCCTCATACACTCACTCATAAGGTTCTTTCACGGAATCAAGCTCTAGCCCCTCTAGGAGAGGGCAAGAGGGTGTGAGTGTTCATAAATTGATTAGGTACGAGAGTGTTGTAAATAATGATGCATTCCCTAACTAGTATGTCTAATGTGTGAGTAGCATTTTATGTACATGATTAGGGTACAAGTGTGTTATGTTACTTGCCATGCTATGTTATTAAAAAACTAGCATGACCTAGTGTGGAACCAATGTTCCACATGCATTATAGTTTCCTAGTGAGTGTATTACTTATCCTACCTTGCAAGTACATTAGACTATTAAACTATGATGTGTGTGCTGAAGAAGTGCACACCTATTGTGGTACCCTATATGCCTTATGTGTGGTTCTTAGTTTTCATTATAGTCATGTACCTAAACTTGGTTGTGCAATGGGTGAACTTACTTTGGTGTAGACCTAAGAATGCTCATTTATGATCATGAATGCTATGCATGTGTGCCTATCATTATGTACTCAATAATAGGTGTCCGTAGGGTGTCCACATATGTACACAAATACTTCCATGTTTATTCCCTCGTACAAAAGCACTATGACAATATGTCGAGGTGCAATGATTCATGTGCCCATGTATCTTGGATCAGTGTAGCAAGAACTTAGATACTTGATGACTATTTGTTATAGGGGGTGACTCTTTAGATATTTCACATGCCCACATCATATGGACTCGAGCAACTACTATGATGTCTCATGCTTCATTGACTTGTATAATCTACATGTAGCAACAACCCTATAGAGTCTATCTAACAAGCATGGTCCTCAGATGCCCCAAGAAGAAGGACACAAATGCTTAGTGCCTCAAGAGGCCATTTTGTGGCCTCGTGTTAGATGTGGAGTAATCATGGCCCTAATTTGGGTGTGGGGGTTTTGCGCTTAAGTGTTGCTATTGTTGGCTTTATTGTCATGAGATCTCTAGGCCATGGCCTAGAGCACTTGTGCAAAGTGCTATCAATGGACTAGCTCAAGGTCATGTGAGTTTGTTGCATGGCTTGGAGCCATTGTTCAAGAGGACTCAGGTCATCAAGAGATATCCTCGATGCAAAATAGAACAACTTAGTGCATGTAGGGTGGAAAATTCCTAAGGGTGCATGCTAGTTTCCCATTTGACATTTTAAAAGGCCAATAGGCCTTGGGTAAGGCTGAGTTTTTTTTAAAATGCCATTTTCAAGGCCATCGGCTATTCTGAAGGCATATATAGTAAGGGAGCTAATGAAGTGATGGCCCCCAAATTAGTGACAGTTCTTTATCACACCGCCATGCCAATTTAAGTGTATAAAACATACCTTTTTTTAGGAAGAAGAGATGAGGATCCAATAAATGACTGGAGGGTTTGAAGTTTCATAGGCTGTCACTAAAGTAGGCCATGGCTAACCATGTAGACTAATGATTGAAGGGGTTAAAGCATCATAAGCTACCAGTGAAGTAGGCCATTGCTACCTTTTTCTCTAGGCTCCTTATTGTCACACTTTTGCAAGAAAATTTTGCGACAAGCAAAATTACTTCAAGAGCCATGAAGGGGCAAAACTTGATTGATAACATTTGAAAATTTTTTCCCTAGTGTGATTGAAGCTTGGAAAGGAAGATTAATAGGCAAAATTCCCATTAAGTGATACTTTTGGGAGATTTATGGGGGTGGTAGCTATCACCAAACCAGTCCCCGTACCCTATGCCTTGTAGCAAGTGTAGCAAGGTCGAATTTTTTTTTAAATTTCTTTCTTCTAAAATTGGCCAATTCCAAGGATGTTCAATTGTTTGGAAGGCCAATAGGCGATTGGGCTACTGAAAAAGGCTCATTGGCCAATCCTTGTTAAGGTTGTTTAGACACTATTGTGTTGAGCAACATCCATTGTGTAAAACCTTCAAATGTTGCATGTGAAGGGAAACTATAAGATTATGGGAATAATGTGACAAAGATATTAGAGGATAGGTTCAAAATAAAATGTGTAGCTACATCGAGTAGAGTAACAACATCTCTTGGCTCTAGAGTTGATAGCTCACTACTATTAATGGGTCTAGAGATATAGAAAACATGGATTATTTGAAGATAAAGACAAGTTAAAGTGTATGGGAAACAATGCAATGGGAGGAGGGCTTTAGGGAAAGAGAGACAAAGATAGCCTTGAAAGAAGACTAATATTGCATGTAAGAAAAATCTTGGATTTAGGCTTTGCTTACAAGAGAGGGGGTGGAGAGCCCTATTTTGGAGGAGCTACTCAAGGAAAAAAGGAGGCGTTAAAACAAAAGGGTGGGGCTTTTATGCTTTATTTGATGGAGGTTTTCCACTTGGAAATTGTACTTCAAGGCTTGTAATGCTCTTGTTTGTGAAAAAATGGAGCGTATCATGATGGGAGCCAAAACTAGAGTACCTCAAAGGCACCACTCACGTGGAGGGAGAGGTGGATACTCTCAGATCTACATGCGAGAAGAAAGAGAGATTGTGCAAGGGGCAGTGGTTTTCGATAGGAGCAATAAGCAACTATCAAGGAGGGGTGACATAGGCTACAAGTCTCAAAGAGGAGTTGGGATACTCCCATCTCTCTCTCTCCATCACACACACACACACACACACACACACACACACAAAAGGCTAGCTCTTGCAAAGCCACATAGTGCAATGAGGAAGAGGCATCTAGCAACAACTCTGAGGACCTACCTTCTTCCACCATTTTTCATGGAATAGATTCCACACAACTCTTTCTCTATTAACTATCCATTTGTCTTCTCCTCAGCATGACAAAGAAGGGTGGGCAATAAAATTTCTCTTTGGAGAAGAAAAGGGGATGGCTTCTCAAGTGCAGACAGGGGCCTGGAGGTTGCTGGAAGAGTAGGGAAGGCCAATCTATGGAGTCAAGAAGGAGAGTTAGGCATCTCTACTACTCTTGAGGGGCACCAAACAGAGAGCTGAGGCTTTTAGGTAAGATGGATGTGGGGGGACACTGTTCCTTCAAGGACACGCAAAATTGAGTCAATGTGCTCATACAGAGATCCAATAGCAAGGTGGCACAAGATGAGAATGGTGCACCCCTTAAGTCGAACTTCATGGTAGAGCCAAGTGCCCTACATTAGTTGAAAAATGGCATCTTTGTGCTCAAGACCAAAGCCTTAGCCAACAAGTAAATTGTGATACTATTTCTAAATGCTATGAAGTTGTTTTGATTGAGAGAGCAGCTACATGATCAACAAAGTGGAGCTGCAAGGATGTTTTATGAAGTTGAAGAGATTTCAAGGCAAAGCTACACATAAGCCATAATGAATTTGGAGGAGCTATGAGTACCACAATCAAAGCACCAAGATCTATGTCAGAGTGAATAAGGAAACTGAGGCCTGTAAGGATTGCTTGTCTTCCTTCCAATTGACAAAGATGCACCATTCAATTAAGATGCTTTTAGGGCAGAATTATCCTCAATTCCAGCAAACGAAAAAATTATGAAAATTCCCCAACCGTTGCTTGATTGATAACTTGAAGGTATTTTCCATACTTTGGAGTCTTTCCAGCTGTTATAATCAATCTCAAATATGTTTTACTAAAGAAGAAAGAACTGATGAAGTTATCATCAAGGAAGTTGATCAGTTTATTGATCAAGAAGATCAATTACATATTTAAGAAAATGTTGTTACCATGGATAACAAGCATGAGGCTAATGTTTTTCTCAATGAGGATGCTGTTATGGATGTTTTTCTTGATTCTTTTACTGGTTTTGAGGAAGATTATGCAGCCAACCACGGAGTCAAATTTCACTGAAGAGGCTTTACAAGTACTTGAAATGCCACTACTTGTAGGACAAAATCCATCATTTCAGGATGCATTTTTGCAGGATACATATATTTATAGTATGCTGAATACTATTCTAGGTCATATCACTATTCAATCTAAAGAAATTTAGCAAGCTACTGTTGTTGTAAACTCTTACGTTAATTTTCCGTATGAGTAGTTTTCAGGACAACAAGCTTTAGGACAACAAGTGATCAGTTTTCAACAAGTTTCCAAGCAACAAATGAATAGTTTTCAACAATGTCTAGGCTTACAATAGTAGGTTGAAAGTCAAGAATTGCAGAGATTACTCAATTTCGTGTGGTTTCCATGATGATCTAAATGAGTTATAGTTTATGAATCAATCTTCAACTGAGATGATTCAATGTCTTTATTCTGAGTTTGAAAAGGAGAGGAATACAACTGAAATTGGAGCAGTTGAAGCTTTATCTATCATTATTTGGCTTCAACAAGAGAAAGCATTGCTTTAACAAGAGGTTTCTCATGTCAAGAATGCAATGGATTCGCAAGTTTCTCATTGTTCATAGGTTATTGATGCTCTTGAGAAATTTGCTTTACTGAAGGGTAATGAAATTGCTAACTTGCATACTCAGTTGGCTTATTCCTGTATTCCCAGTCAAGATGTTATTCTTGAGGATCGGTATGCACAAATAGTCAATATGATTGATGAAGTGGAAGAAGATGAGGAAGAATTATGCATGCAAGAAAATATTTCTGTGGTCCCTATCTTGGAGATAGATGTTATGGGCATCATTCAACAGAATCAGGGTTTTCCCATAATCTAAGGAAATGTAGTTTTGAAACAACAAACTATTCATTCTGTAGTCCAAAACCTGTTAGGAAAGCATGCAAGCAGTTTTCCTGTGGATCAAGAGCAGTATTCAGGCAGTTTTCCTACAGACCAGGAAAAACAGTCGGGCAATTTTCTTGAAGATCGGGAGCAACATGAATTTCAAGAAAGGTAAGGGAATTAGTTGAATAAATTATTTTAGGACTTAAGAACATGTTATCTTGAAAATGAACTCAATAGGAAACCTGAAAATTAGCATTCTACAGATTCTAAGTAGATGGATGACTCTGATATGCAGGAGGAATGACAAAAGGTTATTCTTCAAGTTGAGCATAGGTATGAGCACAATATGAGAGGATCTGTAAGAGACGTTGAAGATGAAGTTTGGAAGGCTAACCTAAATGAGCAAGAAGAAGGCAAGCCTATTATAGTGAGTATTCATGAAACACAATATTGGTGAGTTTGGGAATCTCCGGCCAATTCCCATTTTTTAAATACTAAAAAGGTGGCACCTAGATAACATGCCCATAAGTTTCTCAAAACCATATGATGTGACCTATCATTGGAAAGTGCTTGAAAAATGAAATCTATTGAGCTATAGAGTGCTCAATTTGGAGTTATAATGTTCAAGTTATGACAAATCTAAAGATTTGGCCATGTGTTCCAAACTTATGGAAAATTCCCATATTCCCCAATATGATGTTATGAGAAGGATTTTTTTCTTCAGGAAAATTTATCCATAGTGCCAATGTTTTGAATGGATGTGGATATCTTGATTCAGAGAAATTAGGAGCAGCCCAACATGGCTGAAAATGAAGTTCCTACACAGCAAATTGCTCTTTCTACAATTTATGATAATTCATGACAACATCCTGAAGACTTTTTGGTTGAGCAAGAGTTGCTTAAATTTCAGGGAAGTTTAGGAACTAAATTGGATAAATTATTTCAGGATTTTGAATCTATACAACTTTATCCTGAGTAGCAAGCAAAATCTAGAGATAAGGATATGGAAGCATCTCAGTCTATAATGAACAATGTAAAGGTGAATGATCAAGATAATGATCAGGCCGTTGATATCTCAGTTTAGTCTGATATTTTTGAAGTTTCTGAAACACAATATTAGTGAGTTTGGGAATCTCCCAATTCCCATTTTTTGAATACTAAAAAGGTGGCACCCAGATAACATGCCCATAAGTTTCTTAAAACCATATGATGTGACCTATCATTGGAAAGGGCTTGAAAAATCGAATCTCTTGAGCTATAGAGCGTGCTCGATTTGGAGTTATAGTGTTCAAGTTATGACAAATCCAAAGATTTGACCATATGTCTCAAACTTATGGAAAATTCCCATATTCCCCAATAACATGGTGTTTTGAGTATTCTAATTAGTTTGGAGATGAGGTTGAAGTGAGTAGAATCATGCAAGTACCTACAATAGTTGATATCTATGCACTTGATGCTACAAAAGGAATGGTTGATATGGGTCATATCAATCTGTTTTTGAGCATGGCTACGAGGATGTTGGATGAGTTAGATGATAGTTTCAAAAGTGTATTGTGGTTTTCTCCATCATGAAGTATTCAAATCCTTTGCCTACAAGATTGTTTTTTAGGTTTGCTGAAATTTTCAGGTTTACAATAGATTTCAGTAACTCAGGATTGTTCAGGTTTGCTAGTAATGTTAGAATTACAATATGGATTGTAGCAACTTGAATCCCTACAATGTAAATTTTTGCAACTTGAATTCCTACACCAGCAATCTAGTTTCCTACAGCAAGATATCATGTGGCAGCAGCCAAATGAACAAGAAATGCAACACGAAGTGTTATAACAAGCTGGAAAACAACAAGTACAGCAGCAACTTGAAGATCAAGTTTTTCAAAAACTTGAAAATTGACTTGAAAGTCAGGAGATATATGCTATATCATTTAGGATTGATGCAAAGCAATATTGTTCAGATGATATAGTGCATATTGAAGCTCTGAATGAGTATGATGTAGATGCATATGTAGTTCTGTTTGTTTTGACAAAGAAGGAAATGCAATGCTTATGGACTATAAACCAATCTCAATCATGATGTTAGGAGTAGGTCAAGGAGGGTGTGGCATGATGCAACCTTGTGAGACCCTTTCTTGCTAAAAAAACTTGTAGCCATTTTGGTCACCTCTCTACACTATACCCTCTAAAAGAAAAACTACCGAAGGATAATGAAGCTAACCAAAGGTGCCTCAAATGTGGAATCACTCACATGTAACCCGATTTCCTCAAATAGAAAGCTAGCTCCAAGAAAGCTATAGTACCCACTATTCCCTTAAATCTCTTTGTAATCGAAATGTTGAATGATGAGAATGTGACACCCATTCCAATTAATGCCATTACCCAAAAAAAGTAGGGTGAAGTCAGTATAAGTAATGGCTTGGATTTTTTCTCCTCCTTCAAAAATGTCTTTATATGTAAGATTGATTTTGTATGTTCTATCAAAATTATATAATAGATTAGACCTTAGAGGACACAAATCTAGGCATGTTTCATCCTACTTGTACCTTACATAAGTAAAGCTTTTTTCTTTGAAATCATATAATGTTGCTTCAATGACCTCAAAATCCCAACCTACATTTAAAGTAGACTTATATTATATAATGAGTTTGATATTAAAAAGCCACATCTAATGCACAACATCTTTCTCAAAAGAAAAAATTGAATATATAAACCCAAACAAAGAAAGAAATAATACATTCATGTTTCTCCCTGTAAAAATGTAACTTCTCTATATTGAAGTCCCTATTTCTTTCCTATTATCTAGTTCTTGATCCACTACAGTATTATGTTGTATATTCACATTTATAATCCCTTGAAATGTAAGATAAAAATTTTCATGATTTTATTCTGCATAGTGTATGGTTTTATGAAGTTAGAAAGACAAGTATATGTGGCACGCTTCCCTTCCACTAAGCCCTTCCTATACAATGATTTACATTCATTACACCAAACTCAAACTCAAACTCATGGTTCTCCATTGATATCATCACTATGAAATTCAAACCTATCATCCCTTGAGATTCTTAATTGCTTTAACTTTAGCCTTATTCTATTATATTCATGGTTTCAAGTCTCGAGCATTTTTGGACTTAACAATTTTGTTTTTAGCTTTGAAATGAGGTTTCTTTAAGTTTCATTTTGTTCCTCTCCAACTTGTTCTAAATAATATGACTTATTTGAAGAATAAGGTTCATTCATCATCATCATACTACCACACCTCTTGATGCAAACCTGAAGATTATCACTAATATTCCACAACCCCTCTTATAGCTTTTTAATAATATAATCATTCTCAATCAAGTCAAATGGTCCATCTATTAGCTCATCACCTTCAATTTATTCATGAGTTTGTTCATGAATTTGAGAAAATGTAGGCTTAGATCCATCTTTTCTTAATATCACAAGATGTAGATCTTGTTGCATATCATCCAAGATTGCTTCACTCTTGTAAAAAGATTCCATGAAATCCAAATGAAAAGTTTCTTGTTCAATTGTAAAAATTTTATTCAACATTAAAAGATAATTGTTACGAGAGCATATCTTAATTGAATGAGAAAAAGTGAAAGTTTTAAGTGTTATCTTGATGAATTATATTTAATAAGCATTGTGGGGAGATTATGGATGTATAGTCTAAATATCAATATGTGATTACTAATAGTAAACTTCATGTACGAGTGAAATGACTTGAGGAAATCCATAGTATTATGGTGCTCATGAGATGGTGTTTCATATTACAAATTCAAGCCCTATTCCATATTACAAACAAACCAGAAGTTTATTCCATAGAGTTCTACAAAAACTTGCGATCCTTTTTTAGGAAATTTTTAATTCAGGAGTCATAGAGACTAATAAAACTCGATTAGTTATTTTACAAAATATAGGAATAGATTGCAAGATATGGAATATTCAAAAAGAGTGAGCTAGGATAGGGCCAATCTCTACAAGTAGTCTTTGTGCCTTGTAGGATCAGTGCCACAATCTACCCTAAAAAAGCCATCAAGATTTGCAAATGACACTCACACAACCTTATCATCTACCAACATGCGATCCCTTATGATCCATCCAACTACATATCCATCTGATTCCGTGCCATATACAATTGGCATAGTGGGTCAAAGATCTCATGTGCAATCCATGGCCTTGTTTTCATTTTCAGCACTCCTTTCCATCTACGCTCATCTATAGTCATCCACCCCCCATATAGTCATCTATAGTGGGTTGTAGACCTAGTCCATGATAGCCGCCCTAAGGGTGTAATCTATAGTGAGGTCCAATACCATATTGTTAGCATGAAAATTTGAATGGATGATGCTAGCACTATACATGGCCTTCATCCCATCTACTAATATATGAATAATATTCAAAATATTATTGATGACGCCTACAATTTTAGCCATCTCCTTTGCATTGGGCACCATGTTAGGACCAAGTCAGAATCCTATTGATGACCTATGTAGGCCTTATATTATTCCTTTATATTCACATTCTTGAAAATTGCCCCACATCAATATATGATTCAATGTATCACCATTGAAAAAGGGGTAGACTGTAACCCAAGAGGGCTCAAACGTAAAAGCAATGAGCTGGAAATTGATGCATTAGCCTTTTGCATCCCACGCTTCACTTGAAATTTCTATAATTTTGCATTATTAGAGCTCTTTCATATTTTAGTGCAATATTTCAAATTTAAAGGAAAAAAAATATTTTCTATAGTAGCTTTGATAAGGTGAACCTTGGTCAATAACTCTCCTTGGCTTGATAGCATCGTAGGAAATGCCAATTGTTAGTGCATATTTGTGATTCCTCAATGTGCATAGTATAGTTTGTGCCCTTGATAGATCGCCTTGTTCCTTGGTGGGACCAAAACTAGGATTTACACCTATGCTGGTCTTTAGACACTTTGGCAAACAAATTACACTATATAAGTGTGTTGCCCTCTTTGAGCATACCCCCTCATTTCTCCACTTCATGTTCCATAAGACTAACTTCTCCTTTGATGTAGATGTTGGTGCTAAGTTTTTAATATAATTTAACATCTTGGGTACATTTCCTATGGCCTCATTGGCTCCTTTCATCAAAGTTGGATGGTCCCTACATGCAATGAAATATCTCCAATGGCTGGTGTGGCTAATCAAGGTGCCATGATGATTGAGTGTAATGTCCTAGTTGTGGATGTGGATAATGTTTTGCAGGTGTGCATTGGTTTTGTGCCATGGTTTGTGGCTCAATGTTGGGCTCAATGTAGGGCTATCCAAGGCAGTAGGGCTTTAAGTGAGGATCTCTTATAAAGTAGTGGAATTCACAAGGTGCATGCAATCTTCCCCTTGATTTTCAATTGAAAGAGAGTTCTAGTTCCTATTAGAGTTCTTTTGTGCCAATAATGTGTCTCCAATGTGTTTCCATGCTTGAAGGTGCTTAAGTAAATGTAAGGTATGCTATTTTTCCTAAAGTTATCATTGACTGCATTGTGATCCATACTCTAGGTTAAGCCTATCACTTTTCATCTCTTACGTATAGATACAATGATGTGAAACTTCTTTATGATATTTCAAAGTATTTTTAGCCCCATTTTCTAAGGTGCAAGGGTAGGACATTTGAATATACTCTCATCTTTGGTCTTGTTGCCTTGAGCATATCATATGCAAAGGTCTAGGCTAGTGTGAGAAACTATATTATGTTCACCCTATCTAATGCTCTTCAGTCTGATGTATAAGTCCTCAATAGTTTTCCAATCACCAAGTACTTTTTGGGTGGTAGGAGATAATTCAACTATTGAGGTTCTATCTAGGAAGTTGTGGTTTATTAATTGCTCTTTAGTAGTCATAAAGAGTGCTTGCACTCATCTTATGGAATGCTAATGGAAATTGTTGAGGAGGCCTTCCAATTAAGCTTTGGGGTGAGGTTCAGAGAGATTGTTCTTGTGTTTACAAAGAGACATATTGGCTTAAGGATTCTAGTGCACAAGGAGCAATGGAAGTTTTTTTGTATATGTGTGGAATAGAGTGTATGTAGTGTGCATGTTGTAACTGGCTAGGGTGTTGTGTAGGAACTAAGGTGCAATGCATTAGATGATTATGCTTCCATGTGATGGAGTGTGTTACATGCCTATGTAAGGCATGATGGAGGAAAAATGATCCTACATGGGCAATGACAAGGGTGAATGTAGCACTATCTTTGGTCCTAGTGGCTAAATGACACCTGGTTGCTATTCCTTACTATATGCACTCAAGGGAACTTTATCTTTTATTGCAAAAAGAGTCCCCTTGTATGTGACTCCCAACTAGGTGAATGATTGGTAGGGTATTTTTCCTTGATGAGAAAGGCGGCCTTCCAATGATGTTCAAGAAAGGCTATACTTTGTCAAAAGATTGATATCTTGAGGGGTCCTTCTATTTTTCTTCACAATTATTTTATCAATGCTTGAATGGCATGGCTCAAATGCACCCTATGGATACTCCTCTATCCCGAGCTCGGTAGAACGTGTGGGTGACTTTGGATTCAAGATACAAGATTGAGGGAATATCAAAAGTCAAAGTGCGGTAAGCTCAAGGTATTGTCTTTTGAGAGACCTTGAGGATCATCTCATGAGACCCCTCATCAACTCATGAGGTTCATTCATGGACTATAACTTTAGTCTAGATGGTAGATGGCAAGAGGATGTGAGCATTCATAAATTGATTAGGTATGAGTATTGTAACTAATGCTACACTCCCTAACTAGTATGTCTAATGTGTGAGTAGCATTGGATGTACATGACTAGGGTGAATGTGTGCTATGTGATTGGCCATATTGTGTTATTGAAAACCTAGCATGACCTAGTGTGGAAACAACACTTTGCATGCATTATAGCTTCCTAATGAGTGTATTACTTATCCCACGCTACATGTACATTAGACTATTAAACTGTGATGTGAGTACTAAAAAAGTGTCTATAGTGTACTTGCCCACACCTAGTGTGGTACCCTATATGCCTTTGGTTGTAGTTTTTTATATGCATACTAGCTACCTTATCCCATAGTCATGTACCTAAACTTGGTTGTGCAATGCGTAAAACTACTTTGGTGTAGCCCATCATTATGTATTGAAAGGTGTTTGTAGGGTGTAACATATGTACCCAAATGCCTCGAGATGTGTTCCCTTGTAGAAAAGCACTATGACAATATGTCTAGGTGCACCAATTCATGTGCTCGTGTATCTTGAATTAGTGTAACAAGGACATAGAAGCTTGAAGACTATTTTTCATAGGGGGTAACTCTTCATTTTTTTCACATGCCCATATAATAACGACTTGAGCAACTACTATGATGTCTCATGCTTTGACATGTGTGATCTCCATGCAACAATAGTTGCATAGAGTATATACAATAAGCATGGTCCTCACATGCCCCAAGAATAAGGGCACATATGCTTACTGCCTCAACAGGGCATTGTGTGTCCTCATGTAAGATGATTATCGTGGCTTCTTGAGAAGTGTAGCAATCATTGCCCTAATTGGGTGTGGGAGTTTTGTGCTTAACTATTGCTATTGGCTTTTTATGACGAGAACTCTAGGTGGTGGACTAGAGAACTTAAGCAAAGCTTTGTCAATGGAGTAGCTTGAGTTCATGTGAGTTTGTTCTATCGCTTGGAGCCATCGTAGAGGACCAAGATCATCATGAGATATCCTCAAAGCAATGAACAAAACAACTTAAGGCGTGAAGGGTGGCAAAACACCTCAAGTGAGTGAAGTGTAGTAGTGTGTTGTCATGTAGCTAAGTGACTTTGAGGTTCTTAAGGCCACAAAGCCAATCTTAAGTGTGCATGCTAATTGCCCATTTTACATTTTAAAAGGCCAACATGCCTTCAGGCAAGGCTAAATGTTTTTTAAATGCCATTTTTAAGGCCATCGGCTATTTTGAAGACATGTAGGGTAAGGGGGCTAATAAAGTGATGGTCCTTAAATTAGTGACAATTCTTTGTCACACCCCCATGCCAACTTAAGAGTGCAAATTAAGACATCCTTCAGGGAAGAAGAGATCACAAACATACAAATTATTGGAGGGGTTAAAGCATCATAGCCTATCACAATGAAGTAGGCCATGGCTACCCGTGCTACATATTAATGATTGAAGGGGTTGATGCATCATAGGATGTCACTAAAGTAGGGTATGGCTACCTTTTTTTAAAGTCTTTGAACCGTCACACTTTTGCGGGTAAATTTTGCAACAAGTAAAATTCTTCAAGAACCATTAACAGGGCAAAAACCTGATTGGTAGAATCTGACATTTTTTCTTGTAGTGCAATTGAAGCTTGTAAAGGAAGATTAAGGGGTAGAATCCCCATTAATTTAGGTTTTTCTGAGATTTAAGGGGGGGGGCTATAGGTGTCAATAAACCGGTCCCCTTACCCTTTGACTTGTAGCAAATGTAGTAAGGCTTAAATTTTCTCTTTCTTTCTTTCTTTCTTAAATGGCCAATTCTACAGCTGTTTAATTGTTTGGAAGCCCAATAGGCCATTTGGCTACAAAAAAATGCTCAATGGCCAAACCTTGTTAAGGTTGTTTAGATACAAAGATATATATTAATTAAAAAATGATATTAGATATACAAAATATTACTGCTTAGTATTGTGAGGATGCAAACAAGTTAATTTTCCTTGTCTTTTTCCAATTTATCTACAAATTTCCAAAAGCACATCACTTGGGATCAAATTTGATGTGAAGTCACTCGACACTATTTTGGCATGAATTAAAAGTACCTCCACTTTAGCATGGCAAATAGATTTAAGGGTTACAATTCTAACCCCATAAAAAGTTATCTCCTCTAAGCTATTCAAACCCTCTAAAAACCCAAAGATATAGCTATATTTCTTCATGTTGTCATCTCCTTCATTTTTTCCATAGGGTTGATGACATGCAGTGGCCAAAGATCATTTACCAGACACCCACTTCAAAACATGGTGCACAAATCGGATGCTGTATGCTCGCGTAGTGAACGCCGGAAAGTCCCCAAGAACAAAAGAACTCTACTTTTTGCACAAAACTCAAGGTAGAAAGCATGCACGACATGAACAAGAGACCAATTGGGTGCAATCTCCCCCATGCCTTGCGCTCCACAAAGCATGTATTTTATGTATTAATCATCTTCAAGCTCAAATAATAGCCCAAATTACAAAATAGCACGCTTTTGGCTTTTGAGTTTGCTTTAGCACAAAATAGAAATAAAGCTAATGGGCGGGCACCCAAAGAGTCAGGCATACCCAATACAATGTCCAAATACAAATATCATAATCGTGCGCCCATGCGCATACGAAATAATAAATAAATATCCAATGCCTTAATAAATAGGCGCGAAAAAATATAGGCGCCATGCCTAAGGTATACGCCCATCAAAATATAAGTGATAACTCAAATACACACTATCCTCCAATGCTTTCCTCCGTCACTGCTGCTATCTCTACACATCAACTGAAGCATTCACAATCGTTAGTAAAATAATACAATTAAACCGACAAAAGTGAATACCTAGCATTCTTCAGCTACATAAATAAATCAACTGGTTAAAAATCAATCCTAACCTTAATTTATCACGAGTGCACACTCTAAACTCATAAACATTTATTAATTTAATATGTATTTTGCGGAATCAGCCGCTATGGAATCACCCATGTACACACTAAATTAATGAAATGCCCGAAAAGGATAGGCATCCCAATCAACTTCTCACACAAAGAATCCACTTTGTGTATGGGCCCCGGTTAACAAAGTTTATGGAATCCACCATAAATCCTCACAGAATCCACCGTGGCACGGAATCCACTATGAAATATGCCTCCTGGCAACAAAACATATGTTCTAGTTACTCTTCCAATATACAATTGCATAAACCATTTGTAATTCCTATTTTCCTAGACTTGGCATGTTAAGACTACTCCTAACATGACTCTCCAAAGACAACTCGGTCCTATAAGGGTAGTTCGAGATTCCACTTGTGCTCCCAAAAGTGAACTATGGTCTCATGTGAGGAATGTATTTTCCGCTTCATCCATTTATGAGGTGGGAGGGAGCCCTAATTTGGTAGAAATTCCCTAATCTTCTTTGCATTAAGCATCTCATTGATTTTACCTTGCCCAATCTACAAGTTGGGAGCCCTACCTTAGTAACTACCAATTGGGGGTTGTTAAGCATGCTTAGCTGATGATTTTTTCCTAATTTAAAAATATATTTGACTTGATTGGCTAAGTGTCAACACCCAAGGGCCCTTGGTCCTATTTATGGCCTTAAGGTCAATTAAAACATGCCAATTGGGCCCTTAAATTGGCATTATCCTAAGGCCTCTTGACTACCTTGCCTTTCTATAGGCTTTTAAACCTTAATCCTAAGCCCATTTTTAAATAAATAAAATATATTGATGATATTTGAATGTGTACAAGACCACACAACTATAAATCCACCCTTAAGTTGACATGGTTTTGGAGAGCTTGGAAATGGGACTGAGATCACTATCTAATTTGCAGCTTTTGTTTCACAAAGTGGTAGCTATCTAATATGATAGAGGCATGTAGATTGATGGGCAAGGCATAGACAACTTTTAATAGTCCAAAGAGAAGGATGTTCGTAAGGGACCATAACTTTAGAAGAGCTACACTGCTCATAATCAACCAAAATTTCTTCGAGACTCATTGAACATCCCACAATCTCCAAGGAGAATCTACTTCTAACTAACAAATTGGTGTAGGTTAATCCTATTTAGATAGACTCTCATTTTCCGCCAAAGATGCTAGATTTCATTGCATTCCCAAAATATGTGCTTGAATGTTTCAATATGCCTTCCACAAAAGGTACAAAGAGGGGAAACCTTGATAAACTTGGAGATCTTATCTCAAGGAACTAGTTTGTTAGGAACAATCCTCTAAAGCAGAACATTAACCTTATAGGAAGGATTGGCTTTCCATGCTTCCTTAAGGCATATTTTCCAACCATTGAGAGAGGAAAGAGGCTATAATTTATTCCAAGATTTAAGAGTTCTCAACAACCACTTGGAGTTGGGTATCGACTATGATCTTAGCAAAAACCAATGATTTCTGGACCGGATTGAGTATGCAAGTGAGTTAAAGCACTCTTCAACAACTAATGTGGGCCACATGTTTTCTAGCCTAGAGAGAGTGTACCAAAGCCATTCTACTTCCTTGGCATTGAAGTTGAACTAGTAAGTAGCCCAATCAAATTCTGGGAAATGATGTCCTAGATATCCATCCATCTACACATACATATCACCAGAAGTATTATTGGCGGCTCTCATGCGCCAGCCATGCTTTGCATCCATAGGCCACTTGCCACTCTCATAAACACCTCGAGCAATAAGATTAATCTCAGAACCATGATCAACTAAAGCAATCAAGGGAATTTGTTTCTCTCCAATCCTTACCACTGTCTCAGTGGTTGCTCTAGCCCAATGACTTCGTGAAAAATGGCTGCGAGGAATGAGAATAGGGGTCTCATCATCTTCATATTGCATAGGCTGTACTATTTTCTCCGATTGCGGATTAACAGAAGCATTCTCAACCATCACTGCATCATCATGCTCTTCCCCAAGAGCTCCATGCCACAATCCCTGTAAAGCAGGTCCTTCCATCGCATGTCGTTTCCTCCGCAAAAGATCCTGCATCTGATCCTGTATTTCTCTTCTAGCAATCCCAAGAGCCTCTCCAACAGTAAAAGTGACTTCACTATTCAAAATTCTTTCATGAAAAATCTTACTCATATCCGTTTGCATATCAAGGTTTGACAAGAGCTTGAATCCTGGCTCTTTTCTTGGTTGCCTCTTTTCTTTCTGCTTGTCTCCCATTGGTTGATTAGAACCTGTTTGAGCTGGAGAATTTGGCATAGGTGGAGCTGTAACAGGTGGTGAAACAAAGTCACCCCCTCTAGTCTTTTTGGAGGAGCTAGGACCCTCCTCATCTCTTCTTCTCTTTTCCTCAACCATGACATCTAAACCCTGTGTTTTAGCCATATAAGCAAAAATAGAATACCTGTCAACAGGAGAATCCCATCCTGTTTCTCCTCGGATGCTAGAGCCCACACAAGTCATAGTAGAAGTTTGAACTTTCCCTCTTGTCGCTATCTCCAAGGCAGAAGACCATAAGGCAGAGTCTCCATCAGATTTCTGCTCAAGCTGGACTCCAAAAGCTGAAGCATCTCCTCTAACACTCACATAAGCTGATCGCGCAGCCATATCATCAACAAGCTTCTTCATACCTCCCTTACCAAAGTTCGTGTCAAGAGGAGCGCCAGTCTCTGTCAGCCATATCTTCCCATCTTGTCCCCAGAACACTACATTCTTCTTACGTGCTTCCTGAAAAGCATCACAATCTCTGCAGTGTTGGTGCTCTGTACTATCACACCAAATACATCGTCGCCCTTTTCTTTGACCAGCTAGAAAAGCAGTCACTGGAGCAGGAGGAACTGGTGGAATTGGTGGATTCATAACAGGAGGAGTAGGCTTAGGTAAAGAAGCAGCAGGGGTAGAAGAAGAAGTCTCCAAGGATTTTTCAGGAACTGATCCTGTGTTTCGATGCAATCTGACTCTCCTGCGCTGCTTCTTGACAAGAGCATTCACAGCATCAATGACATGTCTCCACTCAGTCTTTAAACCTGAATCAGTAGCTTGATCTTCCAAAAGATCATCCAACTTTTCCTGTAAATCAGCATCTGCAGCTTGCAAAAATAACTCCACTTTCTGCATCTCCAAAGCTTGCTGTTCAGTCCCATCCAACTGATCATAACGGCTTTCAAACTCTCGCAGAAGAGCGGTAACAGAAAGTCCCTTATTAGGCATAGAAACCCATGCTAAAAAATTCCTGCGATTCATAAGACCTGTATCCTCCAGGAAATATTCATCTTTTAATGCCTTTTTAAATTCAGCCCAACCTGCATGTGCTTCTTGAATTTCTGCAATTCGACCTTCAAGAGCTCGAACCACGATCCGCAAGAAGTAGCGGCTCCAAACATCTTGAGAAACCCCAAAAAACTTCATCTTTTCTTCATACAAATGTAGGTAAGTTGACACTTGCTGGCCATTAAACTGCTTCATCTCCTGTTGGACAGCTTTCAAAGCATCCATAGCATCACTGTCTTGTTTTGCATGAGCTTGCTGCTGCATATATATGGTAAATGACTGAAACAGGTTCTTCATGACATTATCATCTGTCATTTCTTCTTGCGAGTCTCCCATCTTGCTGATGACGCAACACTTTCACGTCAGGTTCACCAAAAATGTCGTAGAATTCACGCAAAGGCTGCAGAACACGGGGTTCAAGATACAGTAAGGAAAGAGGCTAACAAGAAGAACTCAATATTTGATGCCAAAGATCACTATATTGCTTGTCAAGTACTTTACAAGAGAAGAGTCAAAATAAATGACAAAGCATAACAATTTGTCCACTGCTTCACAATAAAGCATAAGAGCTTGCTTTTTAGGGCACCAAGTAATTCTCTCAGATTCAAGACTTAATCATAAACAGCTCTACTGCTTTCAGTCTAAAGGGTACTTTAGACTATTCATACCATTCAAAAATGAAAGACTGTTTGGATCTCTAAGTAGCTGAGATCACAAGGTTCCAAGTCAAGGCCATACTTCACAATGTAGGCATGCAAATTATTACCATCAACAAGATCCTTCTTGCTGCAACTTACAGGAAGAATGTTGAGAAATGTTATAATATCTGGAGCTTTCAGCGAGAGCATTTATCAAAAAGCCTCAATGTCTCTTTACCACAGCCCTGCTATACATAAGCTTCATTCATGATGTTCCATGTAGAGACATTATTCAGTCAGATGCACTTCAGAATAATGAACATAGAAACTGCATTGTTCACATTGTGAACTCCACATCGATGGTAGAATCGGACTCCAAATAGAACCAAGACAGAAAATTCAAATTGCCTACTCCCGAGTTACTGATGAGGACATAAGAGGCATGAATGGTGCACACGAGCTTTTTCTCTCTGTTTGTGTCTGATCACAGTAAATGAAAGATGCTCTAGAGGTTTCTGCTGTTGCTAATGCAGAGCTTCCATTTCCCTTCAAACTTGTAATTTCGTCGTCAATAAACTCTGTGGAGAAGGATTTTTCTTAGAGAAGGGAAAACTGAAGCAGATTGTTGTTTTGAGAAGAGCAAGGGTGTCTTTCTTTAGGTAGAGAAGCTTGATCGACCAGTTTTCCTTTCATGTCTAGGTCACTCAAAGACTGTGTATAACGAACGTTAATAGCACTGTTGATTTGCAGGCTTTCTGCTAAGATAAGGACAAGCTGAAAGTTAACGGCTTCTGCGTCCTCTTCTTCAATTTTTGTTTAATCGGACCTTTTCACTCTCTGCTTCCACAAGAACATTCAAAGTTCTGCAACTTTGGACCGCAAATACTCCCTTCCCAGCATCCCGTTTCTGCTACAGACGCGGAACCAGCATTCCCGTTCAGAACAGATTCAATCTTGTCTTCTTCACGCTCTCCTTCCAAAGCTTTGTCATGGTCGGAATAAATTCTGTGTACTGGGGCAGAGGATTGCATGTAATGTACTCCTTCAGATCCTGTGGCCACCTGCAATGTTCCCTTACTCAAATGCACACATCCGTGCAATTAGATCCAGGCCGAGGAGCAATAGCCAGTTCTATGATTTGATAATCTATCCGTGTAGTCATGTTGGCATGATGGAGCGTCGACCACGATAGCTGAACCACCCATCGGTAGTCTCTTCTGCTTCTGGTAGCAAGCAAGGCCAAATCTTCGTCAGCGAGCGGGAGGAGCAGGTCTTGTTGTAGTAGTCAAGCTTCTTTTCCCTTTGTTAGCAGGCCTCAGAGGGAACTCCAACTCATAATCAAGAAGAAGGGATTTCGTTATTCTCTGCGCTTCATCTTCAATCCGTCATCTCGCTCACTTCCCTGATTTTTGCTCATTGTCTTTTCGTCTTCTACAGTCGCTAATTTCCTCTCCTTCTTCGTCTTCTGCTCTATTGTCATCGCTTTAGCAGCTTCATTAAACTCCCTTGTTGGCTTCCTCATCAGCTTCATCATTCCTTTCTTTGTTGCAGTAGACTGGTTCCTCCCGATGACAAGGCCTTAGCAAAAACTCCCTGACAACGCTTGGAGCACGCCTGGCAGCTTCTATGGCTACAAGGATTGCCTTGGAACGCACTCTTCTCTGTCTGTGGAATGCGTGTCCTTCCTTCAATACGAAGGTCTTTCCACTCTCTCTTGATCCCCCTAAAAAAAATCTTTGCCTGTCCCCCCTCTGCCTTCATTTTTCTGATTCCCCCCCTCTTTCCCTTCGTGACCTCCCCTGCTTTTTCTCTCCTTTCTTCCCCAATTAGCATTGCCCCTTCCCTCCTTTTCGTCACACGCTCCTCTTTTCCCTCCCTTCTTAGCATTTGAAATCCCTCATTAGCAACACTGTCATCAAGTCTCTTTGCCAATAATGGCATGAAAATCTCTCACCAGCATTGGATAAGGGTGAGATCCAGTTACGGACCTTAGAATATAGTGTGTAGTCTCTTCATTTGTAACCAAGTATCTTATTGCTTCTGATGCCACATCTTTCAACGTACCTGTACCAAACTGGACATCACGTACCTCAACTCCAAAAAGTCTCATTCTGAATACTTTAAGAGCCTGTCGTTCCATATCTTTGGCGCCCATGTAAACAACACATTGTAACCCAAAACAAGCACACACTGTAACAGTGATAACTCCATGCTTCTCATAGCACATTTCAATGCTTAGCCTCCTTCTTTCCAACTCCTGGATGTGGAGGGTTGTTATCATTAGGTATTTTTGATGTAGCTGGAGAAGGAGAAGACAAAGTCCTAACATGTTCACCAGCATCAGTTGTGCTTTCCACTCAACCTTGCTCAACATAGGCTGAAAGCATCTCATCATATTCGCCACTTTTGTCTCCAACTCCTCCCCACTATACTCATACGCATTAAATAAATGTAATCACAACAACTAAGTATATACAAAGTACCAAATCCCATGCACAACTTTTGGGTGGTTTACACACCTCGAATGCGCAGCAATACGACAACGATGTTTCCTTAAATTCCATTACCTACAACATTATAGTTGTCTCAAACATATATTTTTATTCCTTCATACAACATGAATCTGGCTTTCCCGACGTTTTCACAGTGATCAAGTACCTTCATTACTTTTGCACGGTTCAATTCTTCAAGCAGCCAATTCGACTGCAAAAACATTAGCCAACTATGCTTCCTATTTTACAATCAGATTACATTGTGATAAATGCAACTGTGCTGTCCAGCATATTTGACAATTTGAATTGGAGACTTACTAGTCACATGTATAGTGTTGATTCAACTCTTGAAAATACCCTGTCATAACTCTACAGCTAATCGACAAGTTATTCCAAAAGTCATGAATCGTATAATGCAGCATTATGCCTGCCTAACAATATGACCAAGACAAGTTACATTAACTCAGAAATCAGATTGCAACTGCTGATGGTAAGTCTATGAAGATGATGTAATAGTACTTGCTGCACATGATTATGGTTGTTGTTCATATGTTAATATTATTAACATGAAAGAGAAAGATGTGCCAGACATTGCCACAAGTCAGTTTGACGACTTATGGAGAATGTAAATGACTATATGGTTCTTGATCATTCCGTGTTCCTATATATGATACTTCTGTTTGAAGCTGATAACCAGATTTGTATTAAATGTTCCTATATTGAAGGATGAATTCTATGCTCAGCTAAAAACTTGCTTTTGGTCTTATCATTGCTGCAAAGACGAGGTCTCGTTGAAAGCTTGGAGGATCTAGTACTACACACAAATCCTCACATCTTGCTTATTTATCTGTTTGAACTTCTATCCTGAAATTTATCAAGGACTTCTAAAGTTGCGACATTGCTTTCAAAACCCTTCGACAGCGTCTACGCCTGCATCTATCTGCGCGTCTAAATCTGCATCTATTAGCGCATTTACGTAAACTGAGACACGCATATATACGCAAACATTAGACACAGACATCAAAATTCAAAAGATACAAGTGATTTCTTTTCAAACTACGCCTTTCCTGCGTTTTTTGCGTGTTCTGGAGCTTGAGTTCAGTCGACATGCAGTCTACCTCCACTAGTCTCTTCATGACTCACCTCCTCATGACTCACCTCTTCTTTCACTTCAAAGAGACAAGAAGGGAAAGAAGACAGCTAAAGAGAAGAAAGCCAAGGAGAGGAAGAAAGAGAGAACAAAAGAGAGGAGAACAAGAGGAACAAGAGGCAAAGAGAGGAGACAACAAGCAGCAAGTATCAAGGGAGAGTAACTCACCAAGGAGAGGAAGAAGGGGAAGGAAGTAGCACCACCACCCGTCCACACCAAAGACCCAAGGTGAGTCCTCTCTCTCTCTCTCTCTCTCTCTCTCTCTCTCTCTTTCTTTCTCCCTTCCTCCCTCTCTCTCTCTTTCTGTATTAGCATCTTTCTTTCTATGACTGAAGTTTTTATATCACAAATAAATCATGGAAGTTGTCGGCTTGAGAGCGGCCGACTTAATGCGTTTGACAGCACATGTAGATTCTAGAGAAGACACAGATATAGATGCGCAGTTGTGTTTGTTGTTATCGCATCTACAGTCACGTCTCTAAGCGCATCTATTCTACATCTCAGACGCGAAAATACATGCACTCTGCTCAGAAGCTTTGACTTCAGGGAAGCATCTGAGAGCGCATCTATTCTGCATCTCAGACGCGAATATACACGCCCTTTGCTCAGAAGCTTTGACTTCAGGGAAGTGTTTGAGAGCGCGTCTATTTTGCATCTCAGACGCAAATATACACGCACTCTGCCCAGAAGCTTTGACTTCAGGGAAGTGTCTGAGAGGGCGTCTATTTTGCATCTCAGATGCGAATATACATGCGCCAGCTCTAATTAAAAAACAAGTTTTTATTTCTGGAATTGTATAAACATATTACACAATAGTATAATTTACACAATATTGCAGTTTAGCAAATTTGTCTTATTCCTGTGTTTTGTTTGCAGATGTTGCATCCTCGTTCATCTAGCAATGACCCAGATTTGGAGTGCATGAATGATACATTGGTCTTGTTTAGTAGAGAGGTCAATGCTTTTTTTGGAGGTTTCCCTATTAAGGAAGACTTCATGGGAGAGATGACTAGACACCTTGGCCGCTCTCCCACAACAGACGAGGTGTTCAACGTCATGTTTGGAACGCCTCTGACATCTTGGCCTGGAACTGCTTCCCAAAAACCAAATGTCCAAACTCCAATTGCAGGTACTCCACGTGCAATGCCTGTACATGCATCGGCTGAAGTACAAGTGTCAGCCGACGCACGTGCATTTGCCGAAGCACGTGCATCAAGCGAGGCCGAGGGTAGTCGACAGAGAGGGAGGAGGGAGTGTCGAGAGGGAGGACGAGGCTTGTGTGGGGGTTGCCTAGGAGCTGGCGAGCGATCACCCTCACCAGAAGATCATGTAGAGGAGCCAGTACGCCAGTACTATAGAGTTACAGATACTGGAGGCATCTTCCATGATGATGAAGAAAGGAATGTAATGGCATACATAACGAGCGTCGTGCATGCAATGTATAAAGATTGTTTCGTTTACTTCAAGAATCAGAAAAGTAGCTTGTGGCACGAGGTGTTGAGGGAAGTCCATAGGAGGTACCCAAATCTTGAGGGTCAGCAATTCTCGGATGATTGGGGACGCACAAAAGTGAGGGATTTGCTTCACAACAAAAGATCCCACCTCATGACACACGCCAGAGAGTCACTACGGAGACAAGAGGAGGGGCGTGGAGCCTATAGCCAACCACCTATGTGCCACCACATAGAATGAAAGAAAGCCAAGAAGAAAGTAGCAAAGAAAGTGAAGAGTCGCCAGCACGCAGAGGCACGACGCATCCAAATGGAAACTATGGGATCATTGCATTACAGATCAGGCGGTAGAGAGTCGTGGAAGGCAGAGTTTGTAAGTATATTTTGATTTCTAGTTTTTTAAAATTTATATTTTTAAAAATTATTTATATGATTTTTTCTAATACATTGTGTCTCATAATTATTTGTATATCATATTTTTTTTGCAGACTACTATTGTTGGTAGGATACCTACTCCTAGAGAGGTAGGTTACCATCGAGGCCATAACCGCACAGCCACATGGCTTCACTTCTATGAGGAGGGTCTCATCAATGAGAAGCAATACAACCAGGCTATGAGGATTTGATAGCCAACGGAGGTATGTTTTGCTTACTTTTCTATTAATTATAACTTTTTATTTGCAATTATACGTAAGCAACCTTGATCTTTTGTGTATGTAGGCGAACCCCGATGTGGAGTATAGCGAGGAGGGGGATAGCAATGCCAGTAGCGATGGTGGTGCTAGCAAAAATGTTTCTTCTTCAGATTCGTAGAGGAGCACCATATCTTCTCTATGGCCTATTGTTTGCGGCCATGCTTTAGGTCGCAAGCACTTAAACTCCCCATGTAAATGCGTTTTATATATAAGAAATACATGGATTTTTGTTTTCAATTCTCGTGCTTTCAGATCCATTGTGTTTTTCCTAAATGCACAATTTTATGTATGGGAGGGGGAAAAAAAACCAAAGAGCATGTCGTTGTAAAGCAACCACATGCTCTCTGGTTTTTCTTTCCAATTTAGTGCTTCACATCTATTTGAACGTCTAAATTGCAAAAAATGCGCGTCTAGACTCATGTCTAAAATGTAGAGTACACGCGCACATAGATGCGCTATATAATTTAAATTAATAAAAAGAAATTAAATATCTTTTTCTAAAAAAGGAGATTTTTGGTTTTGCAGCCGCATCTACTAGCACACGTAAAAGCACGTATATGCCCATGTCTATGTGCCCATCTAATCTTCCAAGTAGATGCACAAAATAAATGAAATAAATAATAATTTTTATTTTTGTGTGTGCGTTTATTTATGCATGTATATGCACGTCTAAAGCATGTCTATTGGTGCGTGTGGATTTCCTTATACACGCGACTATAGACACGAAATGGTACACGCGCATCTAGATGGGCTAATAGATGTGCCCGTAAGATTATCTCTCAATTCAAAAATCGTGTCTAAGAGCGCGTCCAAGAGGCCTTTTTGTTGTAGTATAAGCCAATCCACCACTTGGAAGGCACTACCCGGTCTATACTGTCACTACCAGAGGAGACATGTAGCCTTTCAAACTTTTCTACAATCTTGGAGCTTGAGATGGAGGCAATGATAGATGCATTGATGACCATGGATACCGAGACATATGATATTCTTAGAGAGGAAGCATCCATACCATTATATGATGGGTGTCGAGTATCTTACATAAAGACGTTGCTTGCACTTCTAAGTATGTAAGAAAAATACGGGTGGAGCGATGCCAATGTAATTGAGTTGTTCAGGTACCTTCTACATATGCTTCCTTGATTTCTTTTCAGTATCATTATTAAAAACAATTGTGCTTTTTCAAGGTGTTTAATGATTTCTTTTAAGGTTGCTAAAGTATCATATATTACCACTTACAAAAAGCATGTCTGAGTCTCCTAAGGATGTGTGACATGTTTTACGAAAGCTTGGCATGGACTACAACAACATCCATGCATGTGTCAATGATTGCGTATTGTTTTGAGAAGAGTACGAGAGTGTGGTGCTCATAGGTATCGACACGACTTGCAAGGGCAAACCATTCCTTAGAAAGTTCTTATACACTTTCCAGCTATCCCCTATATACATCACATGCTTTGTACATCGGGCTTGGAGAGCTTGACAATGTGGCATGCACAGAATAGATCCACAGATGGAGTCCAATGAATACTCGGGGAAGTTACTATATGTATATCCTCTACATCACGTGCGTTCAAGGCCTATTTATAAAAATCCTTATCTGTGAATTTGTCTTGATTAAAATCAAATCCTTTTCTATTCAATTTTTAAGTAACCCCTTCACATTACATCCTTCTATATACAAAAAATGTAAAAAAATGGTATTAAAAAATACATTATTTTAAACCCACGTGATGCACACATATATTCATGAGTAAGTTACCCGAGAATGAATATCAACAGATTCACGCGCATGGAGCCACATTGACTCTATCTTTCCAAGGAATCTTCGACTCGGTCTTGCTATGGATGGCATGAACCCATTCAGTCTCCACGCAACCTCTTACAGTGTGTGGCCTATAGTCCTTGTTAACTACAACATCCCACCATGGCTTTCTAGGAAGAAAGGACACCTGATCCTTAGCTTGATACTTCTTGGCCACTACAAAGTAAAGAATATGGACGTCTATCTCTGTCCATTACTCGATGAGCTTAAGATCAGGTGGGAGGAGGGGGTCGTCATGGAATATATAAGCAAGCATGATGGTCGATGGTCCGTCAATATTTGAGCCATTCTCATATGGACCATGCATGACTTTCTAGGATTCAAGGAGTGCTCAAGTAAGTAGGCTTCCATTCTTGTTGGTAATATCTATCATAGCTCATTCGAGTTTGTATTCACACAATAAAGGTGTTGGTCACCTCAGGTTATCATGCATGTCCATTGTGTGGGCCACAACTAGACTCCCGAAGGTCATGAACCATGAAGAAGATGGTATATCAAGCACATGCTATTTTCTTGGCAAAGGATCACGAACTAAGGGAAGGTTTCTTGGATAACCTCTAGCAGGAATGAATGTCCAAAGTTTGTACGAGCTGAAAATGGTTCACAGTGAGTCGCATCCAAACAAAATGCAACCGTTCTCAGTTTTCTACAAGTTGTCATATTGGACCTAGTTACAAATCAACCACTTGTTGGATTCCATGCATATATTCAAGAATGTGGGCAGCTTACTATGGGACCACATCACAGGAAACAGAGGCACTGCAGGGGCACGAATGGATTTGAAGGAGGTAGGCAAGATGGAGGCACTTTGGCCGCATTAGTTAACTGTTGATGGTTGCTTGCAACTACCTTGCACTCCTCGGGTTTTTTTCACTAAAGAAGAGCACCTTGTGAAGCAAATTATCAAGTCTATTCGCACTCTGATGGGTATGATGCGTTCTCTCAGATCGGTGTTTTCTAAATATGACCAATTATCAGGGCTAAAATCCCATGATTTACATAAGATGTGTCAGGTTTGTACTACGAATGGATTGTAAGTGGCCTGCATATTTTGCTATTTGGAGTGTAGTCGTTGTTCGTTAGGGTTCTTCATTTGTGGCAGTTTGTACTATCGATCACAATTGTAGGATGCCTCACTTCAGAAATACATGGGGCGATTTATAGGTTATCAAAACTAGTGCAATGGATATCACAGAAGGATATCAAGACATCCTCTATTGAATCTGCAAGGTGGAGAGCAGTGGAGATAGTCTATCTCTTTGAGAAGTACCTACCTACCAGCATGCTCACGATACAAACCCACCTCCTAGTGCAGCTTGTAGATGAAGTGGAGATTGTGGGACCTGTCCATACGTAATGGATGTTCTTCTTGGAGTTTTTCTAGAGTTGCGTCACTTGTGGGATTTGTCACACATATGGGGACGTCTACTCCAATCACTCTAGCTTTTACTCAATCATTCGTATGTGGCACCCTTATGGGTGCTACTCCGAGAGATACCACCCTCGTGGGTATGCCAGATATACATAGGTCTCCTAGATATGCCTAGGAGCGTGGTCGCAAGTGGGAGAGAACACATCTTAGACATACCCCAGAGGGGTCTAGATACCTTGTAGATGATAGAACATGAGCCGTCATCATGAATGATGAGGGGAGGAGGGTGATGGCTCGTATGAGAAAGTTGTGCCAATAAGTTTTTTGGCACAATTTCTTGGATCATTGGAAGAACATACCGGAGGGGAGCAACGAATACATAGTAGCATCCTTGCATGACAATTTCCGGTACCCACCGTAGTACATAGGTTTTCCACAGGCTAGATGATGGAGTGCATGTGTGTGCATGTCACATAGAGGATCTGACACACGTAAGACACTTAAGAGTCAGGCCTCAAAGTCCAAGTGGCTAGATGCATATGGCTGGTGCCGACTCAAGGAGGAGGCTACAGATTCTTTAGGACGTTAGAGACAACAGCGCAAGGTAGCGAGGGCATGATTGGAGGCAGGAGTGGTACATCATCTTAGGAGTGGCGGCCACATGACTTATCTAGAGGACTTTGTAAGTTATTCTTTTGTTATTCTCGCTTATTTTTTTACAATATCACTTGTACTGACCATCGTGTTTCTAACAGTTGTATTTTGTTTTCTTTGCAGCACTTCATTACAAACTGCAATGCCACTGGTCTACAAACTCGATATGGAGAGATACACGGTATCATTGCATTGATCAATAGATTGTATGCACTTGACGCCCTAGTAAGTCACTCATCTTTCTTGTCCGTAGTTACTAATTTTAATTAAAATTTATTATTATATGGTGGAATAATATGTAGTTGTTTCTTTTTTTGCAGAGTCCATTCGGTTCTCCTTTGCGACAGAACCACCTTTCGGATAGCAAGGATCTATAGCTTGCGCTTGGATCTGTGGAGCGCACATCCTCTTCTATTTTGGTCTTGTGATTTATGTATGCATTTTCTATACACTATGTTATTATCATCCTTTGTATCTTGCCATGATTCCATGAGCGCTTTCATTAAGCGATCTTGTATTTATTTTATGTATCATTCTTGTGGATCCAAGTATACTTTACCTTCATTTTGACGACCATTGTACACTTTACTATAACCCTTTTTTGTATGGCCCAAATACAACACATAGTGCTACATGTGCTACCCTGCCACCAACTTTTTTCTTCTCTATAACCGTCACTATTAGTGTCGCAAATTTACTTATACGTGTTGCTATTATCCTCGTAGTTTGCATCGCAAACCGTCGCTATTTGCGTTGCATTTGTGATGTAAGTAGCGATGCCGATAGTGACAATTCTATGGCGTCGCTAATACTAACGCGTTTAGCAACGACGGGGGAAATTTTTTTTGTGAACATTTTCGTCGCTTTAAACATG
This sequence comes from Lygodium microphyllum, assembly GCF_053477565.2. Classification (NCBI taxonomy): domain Eukaryota; kingdom Viridiplantae; phylum Streptophyta; class Polypodiopsida; order Schizaeales; family Lygodiaceae; genus Lygodium; species Lygodium microphyllum. Next base: position 59,783,311 of record NC_141158.1, on the reverse strand, counting down.
GATATGAGGCCTATATCTTGTAGTGAAATGCACCATAGGATAGTCATCGTAAAAAATCATTAACTCAAAATGTCACTTATGTGATAAAAATCATACACATTGCATAAGGGATACATTCTAGTTTGCAAATCATGTTGTGAACATTGCAGGATCCATCTTTATACATTTTCAAACTTTTAGCGTGTATATGATATCACACTTGGCCGCATATGTGACACTCGTAACATAAGTCACATAGTGCCACACCAACCATTTTCCCACATTCTCCCTCCATCACAAAATCCCCCAATCTCTTGCAGTGATCCAGTCACCCAGAGAAACCTAGCAATGGAAGATTTCTTCCACAAAGCAAATCATGGTCACATCGTTTGTTGACCTTGACATTTAGAGAGTAGGTAATCTATTTAGATATCTTGTACATATACTTTTCAAGGTTTGAGATCTTCATATATTTATCGATTAACCTTGTAGTATGATACATTCTTTTTACTTTCATGATGAGATGACATTATACATAGCTCTATTTTGATTTTATCTCATAGGAAAATTTTGACTTTGAAAATACTAATATTTCTTTCTTTCTTTCATCTTTCTCTCAATTGTAATGAAGAAACAAGAAGCAAAGAATGAAAAGAGCTTGATTTCACAATTGATAAACATAAAAATCAACTTTTCCATTCACTTTTTAGTTTTTAAACATAGGGAATACAATTAGAGATTTTACCCAAGGTTGGAAACCCTATATACTTTTGAGGATTATTGGTTGGTCCCTTTTAATATTCAAGGTCTACCATAGAGAATAACATTCGGAAATCCTTTTAAAAACTCTTACAGCATTGGGAAATCCTCCCATAGAGAATAGCTAATGGAATCAAGGTCTACCACTAGGAGTGTTAAAGGAATGACTAGTCCCTGTAGTAGCTAGTGTTCAGTTCTCCATTAAATTTGTGGTTGTAAAGGGAAGCAACTATGAATATTTGCTCTAGCAGCGTTGAATGCAAGATGAAGACCACTTGCACTCTTAGGAAACATGAAGGGCCAACTTATATTGAAACAAAAGGCTAGAAGACCACTCTAACACATCAAGATGCAAGTTCTTGCATGTTCAGAGAATATTGAAATTTCCCTTCTACTTTGAAATTACTTGAGAAGTATATCCCTTGCCCCAATATGAGCAAGGCTAGATACACTTCCTTGCAACTCTAGACCATCCATTTACAAAATAAGGAGTAAAAGGAGTAGAAAATAATGAGCTGAAAGAGGAGTAAAGATCCCATTGCACATATACTCAAACCTCACATGTATCATTTTTGTGTTGTGGACAATAACATTATCTCATTGTAACAAGAAATGTATCATTGATGTTGTATTCTTACTGACTCATGCGAGGGAGGAATTAGCGCTGGGAGACTCTTAATGGATCAAGAATCTCTTCACAAGTTGAATGAGACTTGAAGGTTGCACTTGAGTATATGGTAGTATCTATCAAGACCATCACAATGATATGAGTTGGACAACGATTACATCATCAAGGTTTGAATGACTTTCTAAGTCTTAGCATATGGGGTCAAAGAGAAATTCAAAGGGTGGTGTAGAGTGTGAGCACAATTTTCTATGAGATAAAAAAACAAGTATTCTCAACCACATAGTGGGCAACCTATTGATGCATGCCGTTTGGATGTTCCAATCAAATACATCTTAGTGTCTTTTGATCTTATTAGCTAGCTCTTCTCCTTATCAAAAGACAATGTGGGAAAACCTATTTCTTAATGTATTACTTGAGGTCCAAGTCTAGTCACACCTTATAAGACCAATAGAGAGAGTTGTTTCTTTCACATCTAAGAAGTAACTATTCTACTTGGGGATGTGATTAGAATACCAATAGACATAGTCTTTAATTTCACATTTAGGTGGCAAATATATGAAATAGGATTTGGATGGGTCCCACTTTACATATAGGCATACCAGCTAAATGATTCATGTATACAACATTAAACTAACCCTAAATTCAAGACATAATAAGAGTAAATTCAAAACTTGTGCTAAAGGTTCTTTACTTAGTATGTGCCAAAACATGCAACATTAGAAAACATGGGTTTTTCCTAACAATTGACCAAAATCAGGGAAAAATGCACACATGCATCTGCCAAAGAGTGGAACCATGTATGCTACAAGATTTTCCTCAATCATGAGTTTAATTGTAGACAATGAGTTGCCAACCTACAAGAGGCTTTTTCTCAAATATTGTTAGCCTTGGGTCGACATCTTACAAACTTAGGACGCCAAAAACTCAACCTATTGCTTGTGGAGACCTCACCTTAACCCATGCAGAACTTTCCCACAATGAACCTCATAGAGGTAGTCCTATAAGTTCTGAATGAGCTCCATAAACAACTTGTTGCTCAACCATGTGAGATGTTGGTAGGTAGTATCCCTACAATTCATTCGTTTTACTTGAAATATTCAATGGTAACTTGAAAGCCAACTCTTAGGCTTATGTAAAGGGAATAAACTAAAGCTTCTAAATTTTTTTTATAGAGAGACATGCATCAAGAGTAGCATGTATACCAAAGAATTGATAGGCTTGGAAACATGCAACCATGTTTAAATCACTACATACACATATCATAATGACTCTTGGCATAAACCACATCACTAAAAATGAACCAATCACAAACCTAGCTCGATTGTTAGGTCTAGAAGTTCCTATGCTTATCAATCATTAGAACATCATGTGTATCCTAAGTCTAGGTAAGAAGGACTCTCACAAACCACAAACATTGCTATGTCAAACTAATCTTAAGATGCTAGAATTGTGAAATGGCATAACCATAGTATTGAACCTAGCCAGATATCGTGCCCTTAATTCAATGAGCAGTTCACATTATTATACTTGGCCACTTTTCCATGTGGCATTCAACATATGATTATACCTATGACATAGTAGAGACTATAGAAATCGAGGGGACATTCACACAAATATACATGACTTACTACTTTGAGTCATTTGACAATGCAATGATTGTGAAGGTTGCACTCAATGCATCTTTGATATGTTGCTTGTTGAAAATTAGGCCTTGAGTGTAGACATTTTAACTTGAGAGTGGAAGCAAATCTTGCATGGCATGAAAATGAATAGAAAACGAGACACAAATGGAGTAGAATTCAAAATTTTCAAGCTTCTATGTAAATATCATTTTGTTTCTACAATGTTGGAGGATACAGATTGTGCCAAGATGAGCACATTTTTGTATATGTATATTGAGACCCGTTTCTAACTCATTTATAATGGGTCATGCCTATCTACTTTTCCAATCCATGTGGTTGTTAGACTTGGTGATGAGACCTTGGCGGCCACATTGGCTAGAGGTGGTGGGCATCGAGAAAAGCAATGCGTCCATCGATGAGCCGCTTTGAGAGGTTGCTGACCTGTTGGAGAAGCATGGCCATGGACAACTGAAGGTTAGAGCAACACTTTGTGAGGTTATCAATGGCACGGCCCAAGTTGACTTGCAGATGATGGTCATTGGTGTGACAGGCGACTCCAAGGATTTGATGGAGTGCATGAAGGGAGCTGTGAAGAGTGTCAAGTTGATGGGATAGGCTTTGCGATGTCGATTGTTCTGTGAAGGATTGAGTGATGATGTTCTGTTGGAGTCGTCGGAGACGTGCGAGCGAAAGTGGTAACGGTTGGTTGGTGCTGGTTGTCGACACGGTAGCACATCTGGTGAGTACCTTCTTCGCTGTAGCACGATCTTTGGAGGTGGACTGGGTAGTTGCGATGCCCAGAATACTCGTGACAAACACCAAGAGTGTGACGCGTTCCTTAGCATTCAGACGTTGTATGGCCGATCTCTTGGCGAGGAGGGCGATGCATGATGGGAGGAGTGCGGAGCGCTGATGGATGAGGGTGTTGCCTGAGCGCAACAAGCTTGACAGCCTGCACCTTGCACGTAAGGACATGACGCATGATAATCCTGAACTGTTGGAGATGCAATGCTTAAGCCCCTGCTCAACAGAAGCGAGGTAGTCAAGAATCTGAGCTGTGGCCTCCTTGAGAGAGTGACAAACATCTAGAAAAGCCACGTCTTCAGCCACGTCATGTGGAAGATTATGGCCGCTGCTGATCGATGACATGGATGAGGTAGTAGTGGTGTGTGTGGAGACGAGCACAGCCATGCCATCCAGGAGCCAGTTGAGGCTGAGATACTGAGGCGAGCCGGCACTCAAGTGCTGGAGGCGCTCAGCCAGCAGATGATCAGCATCCACTGTATTACTAGCTACATGGCTAGCTGATGTTGAGGATGAGGACGTCGACGTTGACGACACCGGCATATGCTCGACGATATCTTCATTGTCATCGGTCAGATCGAGCGCATGAACACGGGCGGCGTGCAGCTGATTCTGCTTGGAGCGCTGGGAGAAGGAGCTAGAGAGGGAAGCGAGGAGCGATGCGGCACCCATCTGAGAGAGAGAGAGAGAGAGATAGATCCAATGACGACTTGACGCCCTGGGCTAGTCGATATGTCTCTTAATATGGACAGGCCGACAGCTAGTGGTGTAATTTCATACTAATATGGACATGTGAAGGGGAACGCCCCTGCCGCGATCCAGAGAGCAGCGCCAGCGCTTATATTATAGAAACACATGAATTCGAACGTGATTCGTGAACATTCCTTCCCCCGTGCCGGACACAAAGCTCACTCACTCCCTCTCTCTCTCTCTCTCTTTGCTTTCTGCGCCTGTCCGGCAGCCTCAGGGCACGGCTTTACTAATCACATCCGTATCCGGATACAGCTAGCGCGACCCGCTCGTCATCGTATACTTATCAAATATCCACCTGCACCCTCGATATTGGCCTGCCTCATGAATGCCTCGTCCATAGCCTTAGCACCAGCAGACATACACCATGTGCGAACCAAGGCTTCCCGTGCGTATTAGCTTATTCTACTGCATATCTGAGGAGACTGAACGCGTGCATGGTGCAAGCAATCTTTTCTAAACGTGCACGGTTTGCGTGCGGCTATTCTACCGTATAATATTAGCCTTACAAGTCCCGCAACTAGTAGGCTCAATTTCTATTTATTTCCCGATGCATAATGTCCGCGTACCCACGATGTCTAGAGATGATCGACATGGCTGCGGGTAAGCCTTTGTGTTCAAATCATTAGCTCTTTTACTAGGCCTAAGTGGAAGCGTTCACACATGAGCATTTTTCAATGATGTCACCCTGCAGGCCTTTGCATTGACATTATAGATGTTTCTAGTAGGTATAGTGGAAAGAGCCTATGCCTAATATTCATGGTATGCCCATAACATCAAGTTATATTTGATTATATCAAGGACATAACGTTGAGACCATAGAGAGGTTTGAGAATCATGATCAATTGGGTACCCATTTCAAGTAGTTTGCAGGCATATGTGGACTACCAACAATGCTACTATGTTTACTCCAATGAAGAATATGCATGGCAATTTAACTAGATCTCTTAGGATTCTAGTTTCAAGATATATTGGTTTGTCTAAGAAAGGCTATTGGCCATCACAATAGTTATAAGGATGCTCTTAAGCTCATAAAAGACTATATGTACCTATCCTATCAATAACTTTTTGCTAGCCTTTTGTTACCCTATATTCAAGTATGTGAAAGACAATCCCTATGGAGATATAGCATTATATTACCATCAATATTCATACTACAGCTTCATGTATTAAATAAGAGATGAGCTAGGTAAATTTGTGAACAATAGGGAAGCCCACATGTGCTAATTGAGAAAGAATGTTGTACATGTTTCGAGGGTTTCAAATCTGTAGGGATGTATTGTATAGTAGTATAAGGACAAAACAACACATTGAACAAGCTTATTCCTCACCAAGGAATTAGGCCATTTACTAATAAGCATAGTAGCTTTCTCTAACTCAAAAAATACACAATGAGAGAAACCATGACACTTCCCCCTGCCTCCGTTTGCGCGCATGCGCACGCACACACACACACGCATCTCAAATATAATAAACCAAAAGAGTATTGTTTTCTAAAGACAAATTCCAATACATTCAAATGGTCTTATAATAAGATTTCTGTCAATATGGATGATGCATGGAGATGGAGAGAGAAATCATACTTATATGTTGTAAGGTAATAAAATGACCTCTTTTCCTTAAGAAACTTACCGTTACTTTTCTAAATGTAATTAGAAAATTGAACACTATAAATTTAGTGTTATCCATTTTACTAAAGAAAATAATACTTCTATTGAATGCATATGGTACAATTACATCTTTTGAGATACACTAGCCAAGAACAATTGTAAGATATTCTCAATGGATATAGAGTTTCTTTTTGGTGTCATTCTATGTTGCTAGATGCAAATCTACACTTGAAATGATGCCATGATGCCATGATTAATGTGCATATACACTACATTATTGATTCATTGCTTATATGTGCAATCGTTGGTCCTCATCCTCCTTCTTGTTGCTCACCTCCTTTCTGAAGATGCGGTGTGTTCACTTTGTGATGTTAGTTGACCAACTTGCATACACTTCCTAACTCTCATGTTCCATGAGGAGCTTTTAGGTCCCATTTGTGCCTCAGACATTGCACCTATGGACAATCATATCCCTAGTCCCTTTCCCACATCACACTTAGGATACAGCAAGGGTAGGATGACACATGTAGGAAGCTTGCACTCACCTATGGTAGACGAGTCTCCCTAAGTCACACCCAGAACACCTCCCCTCATACAAAAACTAGGTCCTCAAGTGTGCAACAACACCACCGGCTCCCCTACAGTGTTTGACCCAACTCCAAGTCTCATTGGCAGCACGAACACCATGCACTACGCGGTGAGGTAGACACACCCCTAGGTAGTGCACTTCCTTTTTCTTTTTTAGGTATACTCAGCAACTATGATCAACCATCAACATCGAAGGCCCCCATTATCCACTCAAATCTATCCTCAATTTCCGCAATCGCTTGTCTAATTTTGTGATGCTTCTTCTCCCCATCCAATCTCCACAAAAGCCCAATCATTGCCCCGCATGGCAACCCTTCAACCACCCGAGCCCTCATCAAGAAGTTCCCGTAAGTGCCATGGGATTAGCACTCCACTTAGGAGGGGGAAATGTTAACCCTAATGCAAAGAAAGCAAAATGAAAATTAAGAGGATGTAGGAAAAAGTGGAAAAAGGTGGCCTGATAGAAGAAATAGGAGAAAAAAAGGCCAAAAGTGCAAGGACAACCTTAAAAGTTTATGCCAAGCATAAAAGAGAAAAGGCCCATTTTAAATATATAAGCACACTCTAAATCCTTGTAAAAAGGCAACCGGCTCTCTCCTGTGCAATATGCAAATGCAGGCGGGCATGGGTGAATGCACAATGCAAATAGAAAGGGAATAGGAAAAGAGTGTTGAAATGTCGAGAGAGAAGGTATATAGAGACGCGATTTGGAGAGAAGACACACACCATATACACTCCCAAAGACTATATCATATTGATCACAATCTTCATTTATATAGGTGAAACCAAGTCTAGATAGGGTGAGCTATATATAGCTTGTAACATTCCCCCCCCCCCCCCCCCCCTTTTTTCTAATTTTTTTTTCCCTTTCCCTCCCCCTCGACAGTACGTCGAGGAGAGAGGGAGAGGGAGTGATGTGGAAGAAGGGGAGAGGCATGCCGCCCAGGTGGCAACATTCAGCTGCGCCCCACCCCTTTCAAAGCCCACCCTCCTCCTCCTCGTCGGTAGAGTTCCCCCCCCCCCCCCCTTTAATTCGATCAGTAGCCCCCTTTTTACGTCCGATCAGTAGTCCTCATAGGCTTAACAAGAAGAAAAGAGAGGCAAAAAAATGGATGTCCAGGCTATTGTGGAGAGAAGAAGAGAAGGAGACAGAGAGGAGAGGAAGTGAAGAGGAAGAGGGAGAGAGAGGAAAGGAAGAAGGAAAATAAGAGAGAGAGTGGGAAGGAGAAGAGAAAGAAAAGGTAGAAGAGAGGGAGAAGAAGAGAAGGGAAGAGAGAAGAGAAAGAGGAGAAGGAGAGAAAAAGAGAAGGAGAGTGAGAAGAGGAAGGGAGAAAAAGAAGAGAGAAGAGAGAAGGAGTAAAAGAAGAAGGAGAAGAAGAGGGAAGAGAGAGAGGAGGGAGAGAAGAAGAGAAGGAGAAGAAAAGAAGGAGAAGAGAAGAGTGAGAAAAGAGAGAAGAAGGAGAAGAGACAAGAGGAGAAAGAGAGAAGAAGGGAAGGAGAAGAAAAGAAGGAGAAGAGAAGAGGAGGGAAGAGAGAAGAGGGAAGAGAGGAAAAGGAGTGGGAAGAGGGAAGTAGAGGGAGAGTAGTAGAAGAAGAGGAGTAGGAGAGAGGTAGAGGAAGAGGAAGAGGAAGAGGAGGGAGAGAAGGAGGAGAGGAGAAGAAGAAGGGAAAGGAGAGAGGTAGGGGAAGAAGAAGAAGAGGTAGAGGGAGAGAGGAGAGAAGCAGTAGAAGAAGGAAAAGAGGAAGGAGCAGAAGGAGAAAGAAGTGGGAGAAGGGGAAGAAGAGGAGAGAGAGAGGGAGAGTAGAGGAATAAGAGAGAAGTAGGAGAAGAGAAGGAGAGGGAGAGAGAGTAGGAGGGTAAGAAAAACAAAGAAGAAGAAAAGAGAGAGAGAGAAAGGAGGAGACTCAGGAGGAAAAGAAAAAGAAGAGAGAGAAAGGGGGTAATCGCTACGAGTCACCCAAACCACTCTCTTGGCAACGAACCACATCTAATGGTCTTCCCAACCGATCGTGTCAAACCAAAACCGTTAAGGTCTAGACTGCCCAATCTCCGCCAGGTGAATGGCTCCCAAGAAGAAAGTCGCGGGAAGCATAGGCGCCCAAACCATCGGTAATGCTGGAGGGTCGAGCCGAACGACCAACGCAGCACACATGAATCAAGCCCAGGTTCTAAGCCTTAAAATTAATTAAGTAATATCACTCCTGGAAGAGATGAAATGGTTTGTGTATGGAACCAGAATGAGTCTTAGGGTTTTGTTTACTCTAAGAACTAAGTTGCATGCGCGAACGGAAGATTTTGAAATTCACATAAAATGATAAGGTTATCGCCTTATCTCACATGAAATGATAGCTTTTACTCACATAAAATGATGGGCTTATTACCTTACTTCACATAAAATGATAGCTTTTTAACGAGTTCAGTGCATGAATAGTGATTTGGAATTCACATTTTGCAATCATGGTTAAAAGGCACACATGAAATGTTAATTCTGTTCATGAGATACACTTCCATCGTTAGAAAAAACCTAGACTTTCATAGATGCAAGCCACATGTGATCCAGGGCATTAGGAATAAGTATAATTGCTTGCGAATTGTTTTATCGATCTTGCTGTGGACTATCGCAAATGGATACGCTCCTAGCTTAGTGGAAGATAGTGACCTAACCCTAATTGGATTGTTGACCCAAGTTATGCTTGGCGGTTTGAAAAGGTTGTAAATCCCTTGAGCAAGTGTTTTGATACATCCAATTGAAATTCTGATTGTGCATGCAATGGGATTTCGATGCCTTGAAGCAAAAGGTTGTGCATTCAACTATTTGTTAATGTGGTTTTGGATGTTAACCCAAGTGGGGAGTGTTTGATGATTTCATGGCCAGGTCTGAGATGACTGATTGCCATGGAAACGAAAGGGATGTTTTCCCTAGCAATTGTTACTATGCTGGTTGCTTCAGCTATGGTTGATTTCCTAAAGGGATAATTAATGAAGGATGGCGATAGCTATCCCCCCCCCGCGAGCCGCCAAACCCTAACCAAGGGGGTTATGAATCCGCGCTGGGAATGTGGACCAAACCCACCGCGAGAGGTCTCTCCGTGGAAATCACTTGGCATAGGAGGACACTTCGGTGCCAGTGGGGGCTCTGGCTAAATCCCAATATCTTCGGGCCCTACACAAGTATTCTACGTGACTCGAGATGGGATCTCGAGGCCTTGATACTAGTTATAAGGCAGAATCTTGGAAGGATAAACCTTCGGGTTTTATTGCTGGAAGACGGAATGATTTTTCTGTGGAGGCAGAAAGGAGCACTTAACTCTTCTGTATAGGCAGGAGACACACATTAATCCAGAGATAAGTTAAGGAAGTGTTTGATCTTGTTTTAACCTGTCTTCGTGTCTGTGGCCTAAATTACGTAAAGGAACCTGTGACTAATGGGTTAATTAAGGAAGTTGCTTTTATGTGTCAAGCATAACGTGGTAGGTAATTAAATTACTAAAACAACCCCCGAGGGAAGCGTGGTAGATGTGACCAATGGGTTTATCCTACAAAAGTGTGGTCTCGGTTAGCTGAGAGGTTTCCTCAAAGGAGATGTTAATAGGAAATGTTAGGAAAAAGTCGCTCTATGACCTTAGACAATGTTGACTAGGAACTCGGACTTCAGGTCGATCCTAGTGGGAATGGCCGGATTAGTTCCGTTGCGGGTCAGACTCGAGAGACCTAGTTTGCAAACCCCGTGTCATTCCTTGGGAGTGCCGGGCGGCGTCTTCTAGATATATCTCTCAATGGATTGCTAAGACATGTCCCGCGATTTGAGGAGCGGGCATGTTGCATAGCTCCAACACCCCACTCAAACAAAGGTCTCTAACTGCAGATGAAAAAATGTATCGTGGGGAGCACAAGGGAAAACCCGAGCTCCTATATACAAATATACAAACATGATCAAGAAGGATTATTGTGTACATGTAAAGTGAATCTGTGCATGTGAAGTGAAACTCAATATGTATGTACAAAGATGACTAAGAGGTCTGAGGTGTATGTGCATATATGAAGTTTAAGGTGCCTAAAAGGAGTATTTACAATTGCAATATAACGTCATAGTAGATTAATTCCCAAAGATTGAAGTTGAAACAACTCCAAGTTTTCGAGCATAGCATAGTGATGCATGCTTCATTGAGTCATTTCGTGAATATATCTCCAGTCATTTGATCACTTCTTGGACAATGTTCAATTATTATTATGTCTTTATTTACTTTATATCGAACATAATGATAATGCATTGCAATATGTTTAGACTTGTTATGTTGAACATAGTGGTAGGTACCAAAATCTCCTCGTGCAAGGATGCTCCCATACAGTCCTTGCTCCCCTCAGGTATGTTTTTCCGATGGTCTAATATGTTATGCCTAAATACTTGTTAGCACAACTCTCTCATGTTGTCCCTCAGCCTCTTTCAATCCTCTATGTCCAACCACTCAGGCTTTGAACCACCACTTTTGATTGCCTTACGTGTACTTGATCATCAATGTGACACGTATGCATGCATATAATCCATTATCCATCCTATGGAAAACCTTTCCGTAGTCATTTTACTTCAAGAATCAGAAAAGTAGCTTGTGGCAGGAGGTGTTGAGGGAAGTCCATAGGAGGTACCCAAATCTTGAGGGTCAGCAATTCTTGGATGATTGGGGACGCACAAAAGTGAGGGATTTGCTTCACAACAAAAGATCCCACCTCATGACACGCGCCAGGGAGTCACTACGGAGACAAGAGGAGGGGCGTGGAGCCTATAGCCAACCACCTATGTGCCACCGCATAGAATGAAAAAAAGCCAAGAAGAAAGTAGCAAAGAAAGTGAAGAGTCGCCAGCACGCAGAGGCACGACACATCCAAATGGAAACGATGGAATCGTTGCATTACAGATCAGGCGGTAGAGAGTCGTGGGAGGCAGAGTTTGTAAGTATATTTTGATTTCTAGTTTTTTAAAATTTATATTTTTAAAAATTATTTATATGATTTTTTCTAATACATTGTGTCTCATAATTATTTGTGTATCATATATTTTTTTGCAGACTACTATTGTTGGTAGGATACCTACTCCTAGAGAGGTAGGTTACCATCGAGGCCATAACCGCGCAGCCACATGGCTTCACTTCTATGAGGAGGGACTCATCAATGAGAAGCAATACAACCAGGCTATGAGGATTTGATAGCCAACGGAGGTATGTTTGGCTTACTTTTCTATTAATTATAACTTTTTATTTGCAATTATACGTAAGCAACCTTGATCTTTTGTGTATGTAGGCGAACCCCGATGTGGAGCATAGCGAGGAGGGGGATAGCAATGCCAGTAGCGATGGTGGTGCTAGCGAAAATGTTTCTTCTTCAGATTCGTAGAGGAGCACCATATCTTCTCTATGGCCTATTGTTTGTGGCCATGCTTTAGGTCGCAAGCACTTAAACTCCCCATGTAAATGCGTTTTATATATAAGAAATACATGGATTTTTGTTTTCAATTCTCGTGCTTTCAGATCCATTGTGTTTTTCCTAAATGCATAATTTTATGTATGGGAGGGGGAAAAAGCTCTTTGGTTTTTCTTTCTAATTTAGTGCTTCACGTCTATTTGAACGTCTAAATTGCAAAAAATGCACGTCTAGACTCACGTCTAAAATGCAGAGTACACGCGCACATAGATGCGCTATATAATTTAAATTAATAAAAAGAAATTAAATATCTTTTTCTAAAAAATGAGATTTTTGGTTTTGCAGTCGCATCTACTAGCGCATGTAAAAGCACGTATATGCGCATGTCTATGTGCCCATCCAATCTTCCAAGTAGATGCACAAAAGAAATCAAATAAATAATAATTTTTATTTTCGTATGTGCGTTTATTTATGCATGTATATGCGCGTCTAAAGCATGTCTATTGGTGCGTGTGGATTTCCTTATACACGCGACTATAGACACGAAATGGTACATGCGCATTTAGATGGGCTAATAGATGTGCCCGTAAGATTATCTCTCAATTCAAAAATCGTGTCTAAGAGCGCGTCCAAGAGGCCTTTTTGTTGTAGTATAAGCTAATCCACCACTTGGAAGGCACTACCCGGTCTATATTGCCACTACTAGAGGAGACATGTAGCCTTTCAAACTTTTCTACAATCTTGGAGCTTGAGATGGAGGCAATGATAGATGCATTGATGACCATGGATACCGAGACATATGATCTTCTTAGAGAGGAAGCATCCATACCATTATATGATGGGTGTCGAGTATCTTACATAAAGACGCTGCTTGCACTTCTAAGTATGTAAGAAAAATACGGGTGGAGCGATGCCAATGTAATTGAGTTGTTCAGGTACCTTCTACATATGCTTCCTTGATTTCTTTTCAGTATCATTATTAAAAACAATTGTGCTTTTTCAAGGTGTTTAATGATTTCTTTTAAGGTTGCTAGAGTATCATATATTACCACTTACAAAAAGCATGTCTGAGTCTCCTGAGGATGTGTGACATGTTTTACGAAAGCTTGGCATGGACTACAACAACATCCATGCATGTCTCAATGATTGCGTATTGTTTTGAGAAGAGTACGAGAGTGTGGTGCTCATAGGTATCAACACGACTTGCAAGGGCAAACCATTCCTTAGAAAGTTCTTATACACTTTCCAGCTATCCCCTATATACATCACATGCTTTGTACATCGGGCTTGGAGAGCTTGACAATGTGGCATGCACAGAATAGATCCACAGATGGAGTCCAATGAATACTCGGGGAAGTTACTATATATATATCCTCTACATCACGTGCGTTCAAGGCCTATTTATAAAAATCCTTATTTGTGAATTTATCTTGATTAAAATAAAATCCTTTTCTATTCAATTTTTAAGTAACCCCTTCACATTACATCCTTCTATATACAAAAAATGTAAAAAAATGGTATTAAAAAATACATTACTTTAAACCCACGTGATACACACATATATTCATGAGTAAGTTACCCGAGAATGAATATCAACAGATTCACGCGCATGGAGCCACATTGACTCTATCTTTCCAAGGAATCTTCGACTCGGTCTTGCTATGGATGGCATGAACCCATTCACTCTCCACGCAACCTCTTACACTGTGTGGCCTATAGTCCTTGTTAACTACAACATCCCACCATGGCTTTCTAGGAAGAAAGGACACCTGATCCTTAGCTTGATACTTCTTGGCCACTACAAAGTAAAGAATATGGACGTCTATCTCTGTCCATTACTCGATGAGCTTAAGATCAGGTGGGAGGAGGGGGTCGTCATGGAATATATAAGCAAGCATGATGGTCGATGGTCCGTCAATATTTGAGCCATTCTCATATGGACCATGCATGACTTTCTAGGATTCAAGGAGTGCTCAAGTAAGTAGGCTTCCATTCTTGTTGGTAATATCTATCATAGCTCATTCGAGTTTGTATTCACACAATAAAGGTGTTGGTCACCTCAGGTTATCATGCATGTCCATTGTGTGGGCCACAACTAGACTCCCGAAGGTCATGAACCATGAAGAAGATGGTATATCAAGCACATGCTATTTTCTTGGCAAAGGATCACGAACTAAGGGAAGGTTTCTTGGATAACCTCTAGCAGGAATGAATGTCCAAAGTTTGTACGAGCTGAAAATGGTTCACAGTGAGTCGCATCCAAACAAAATGCAACAGTTCTCAGTTTTCTACAAGTTGTCATATTGGACCTAGTTACAAATCAACCACTTGTTGGATTCCATGCATATATTCAAGAATGTGGGCAGCTTACTATGGGACCACATCACAGGAAACAGAGGCACTGCAGGGGCACGAATGGATTTGAAGGAGGTAGGCAAGATGGAGGCACTTTGGCCGCATTAGTTAACTGTTGATGGTTGCTTGCAACTACCTTGCACTCCTCGGGTTTTTTTCACTAAAGAAGAGCACCTTGTGAAGCAAATTATCAAGTCTATTCGCACTCTGATGGGTATGATGCGTTCTCTCAGATCGGTGTTTTCTAAATATGACCAATTATCAGGGCTAAAATCCCATGATTTACATAAGATGTGTCAGGTTTGTACTACGAATGGATTGTAAGTGGCCTGCATATTTTGCTATTTGGAGTGTAGTCGTTGTTCGTTAGGGTTCTTCATTTGTGGCAGTTTGTACTATCGATCACAATTGTAGGATGCCTCACTTCAGAAATACATGGGGCAATTTATAGGTTATCAAAACTAGTGCAATGGATATCACAGAAGGATATCAAGACATCCTCTATTGAATCTGCAAGGTGGAGAGCAGTGGAGATAGTCTATCTCTTTGAGAAGTACCTACCTACCAGCATGCTCACGATACAAACCCACCTCCTAGTGCAGCTTGTAGATGAAGTGGAGATTGTGGGACCTGTCCATACGTAATGGATGTTCTTCTTGGAGTTTTTCTAGAGTTGCGTCACTTGTGGGATTTGTCACACATATGGGGACGTCTACTCCAATCACTCTAGCTTTTACTCAATCATTCGTATGTGGCACCCTTATGGGTGCTACTCCGAGAGATACCACCCTCGTGGGTATGCCAGATATACATAGGTCTCCTAGATATGCCTAGGAGCGTGGTCGCAAGTGGGAGAGAACACATCTTAGACATACCCCAGAGGGGTCTAGATACCTTGTAGATGATAGAACATGAGCCGTCATCATGAATGATGAGGGGAGGAGGGTGATGGCTCGTATGAGAAAGTTGTGCCAATAAGTTTTTTGGCACAATTTCTTGGATCATTGGAAGAACATACCGGAGGGGAGCAACGAATACATAGTAGCATCCTTGCATGACAATTTCCGGTACCCACCGTAGTACATAGGTTTTCCACAGGCTAGATGATGGAGTGCATGTGTGTGCATGTCACATAGAGGATCTGACACACGTAAGACACTTAAGAGTCAGGCCTCAAAGTCCAAGTGGCTAGATGCATATGGCTGGTGCCGACTCAAGGAGGAGGCTACAGATTCTTTAGGACGTTAGAGACAACAGCGCAAGGTAGCGAGGGCATGATTGGAGGCAGGAGTGGTACATCATCTTAGGAGTGGCGGCCACATGACTTATCTAGAGGACTTTGTAAGTTATTCTTTTGTTATTCTCGCTTATTTTTTTACAATATCACTTGTACTGACCATCGTGTTTCTAACAGTTGTATTTTGTTTTCTTTGCAGCACTTCATTACAAACTGCAATGCCACTGGTCTACAAACTCGATATGGAGAGATACACGGTATCATTGCATTGATCAATAGATTGTATGCACTTGACGCCCTAGTAAGTCACTCATCTTTCTTGTCCGTAGTTACTAATTTTAATTAAAATTTATTATTATATGGTGGAATAATATGTAGTTGTTTCTTTTTTTGCAGAGTCCATTCGGTTCTCCTTTGCGACAGAACCACCTTTCGGATAGCAAGGATCTATAGCTTGCGCTTGGATCTGTGGAGCGCACATCCTCTTCTATTTTGGTCTTGTGATTTATGTATGCATTTTCTATACACTATGTTATTATCATCCTTTGTATCTTGCCATGATTCCATGAGCGCTTTCATTAAGCGATCTTGTATTTATTTTATGTATCATTCTTGTGGATCCAAGTATACTTTACCTTCATTTTGACGACCATTGTACACTTTACTATAACCCTTTTTTGTATGGCCCAAATACAACACATAGTGCTACATGTGCTACCCTGCCACCAACTTTTTTCTTCTCTATAACCGTCACTATTAGTGTCGCAAATTTACTTATACGTGTTGCTATTATCCTCGTAGTTTGCATCGCAAACCGTCGCTATTTGCGTTGCATTTGTGATGTAAGTAGCGATGCCGATAGTGACAATTCTATGGCGTCGCTAATACTAACGCGTTTAGCAACGACGGGGGAAATTTTTTTTGTGAACATTTTCGTCGCTTTAAACATGGATATGAGGCCTATATCTTGTAGTGAAATGCACCATAGGATAGTCATCGTAAAAAATCATTAACTCAAAATGTCACTTATGTGATAAAAATCATACACATTGCATAAGGGATACATTCTAGTTTGCAAATCATGTTGTGAACATTGCAGGATCCATCTTTATACATTTTCAAACTTTTAGCGTGTATATGATATCACACTTGGCCGCATATGTGACACTCGTAACATAAGTCACATAGTGCCACACCAACCATTTTCCCACATTCTCCCTCCATCACAAAATCCCCCAATCTCTTGCAGTGATCCAGTCACCCAGAGAAACCTAGCAATGGAAGATTTCTTCCACAAAGCAAATCATGGTCACATCGTTTGTTGACCTTGACATTTAGAGAGTAGGTAATCTATTTAGATATCTTGTACATATACTTTTCAAGGTTTGAGATCTTCATATATTTATCGATTAACCTTGTAGTATGATACATTCTTTTTACTTTCATGATGAGATGACATTATACATAGCTCTATTTTGATTTTATCTCATAGGAAAATTTTGACTTTGAAAATACTAATATTTCTTTCTTTCTTTCATCTTTCTCTCAATTGTAATGAAGAAACAAGAAGCAAAGAATGAAAAGAGCTTGATTTCACAATTGATAAACATAAAAATCAACTTTTCCATTCACTTTTTAGTTTTTAAACATAGGGAATACAATTAGAGATTTTACCCAAGGTTGGAAACCCTATATACTTTTGAGGATTATTGGTTGGTCCCTTTTAATATTCAAGGTCTACCATAGAGAATAACATTCGGAAATCCTTTTAAAAACTCTTACAGCATTGGGAAATCCTCCCATAGAGAATAGCTAATGGAATCAAGGTCTACCACTAGGAGTGTTAAAGGAATGACTAGTCCCTGTAGTAGCTAGTGTTCAGTTCTCCATTAAATTTGTGGTTGTAAAGGGAAGCAACTATGAATATTTGCTCTAGCAGCGTTGAATGCAAGATGAAGACCACTTGCACTCTTAGGAAACATGAAGGGCCAACTTATATTGAAACAAAAGGCTAGAAGACCACTCTAACACATCAAGATGCAAGTTCTTGCATGTTCAGAGAATATTGAAATTTCCCTTCTACTTTGAAATTACTTGAGAAGTATATCCCTTGCCCCAATATGAGCAAGGCTAGATACACTTCCTTGCAACTCTAGACCATCCATTTACAAAATAAGGAGTAAAAGGAGTAGAAAATAATGAGCTGAAAGAGGAGTAAAGATCCCATTGCACATATACTCAAACCTCACATGTATCATTTTTGTGTTGTGGACAATAACATTATCTCATTGTAACAAGAAATGTATCATTGATGTTGTATTCTTACTGACTCATGCGAGGGAGGAATTAGCGCTGGGAGACTCTTAATGGATCAAGAATCTCTTCACAAGTTGAATGAGACTTGAAGGTTGCACTTGAGTATATGGTAGTATCTATCAAGACCATCACAATGATATGAGTTGGACAACGATTACATCATCAAGGTTTGAATGACTTTCTAAGTCTTAGCATATGGGGTCAAAGAGAAATTCAAAGGGTGGTGTAGAGTGTGAGCACAATTTTCTATGAGATAAAAAAACAAGTATTCTCAACCACATAGTGGGCAACCTATTGATGCATGCCGTTTGGATGTTCCAATCAAATACATCTTAGTGTCTTTTGATCTTATTAGCTAGCTCTTCTCCTTATCAAAAGACAATGTGGGAAAACCTATTTCTTAATGTATTACTTGAGGTCCAAGTCTAGTCACACCTTATAAGACCAATAGAGAGAGTTGTTTCTTTCACATCTAAGAAGTAACTATTCTACTTGGGGATGTGATTAGAATACCAATAGACATAGTCTTTAATTTCACATTTAGGTGGCAAATATATGAAATAGGATTTGGATGGGTCCCACTTTACATATAGGCATACCAGCTAAATGATTCATGTATACAACATTAAACTAACCCTAAATTCAAGACATAATAAGAGTAAATTCAAAACTTGTGCTAAAGGTTCTTTACTTAGTATGTGCCAAAACATGCAACATTAGAAAACATGGGTTTTTCCTAACAATTGACCAAAATCAGGGAAAAATGCACACATGCATCTGCCAAAGAGTGGAACCATGTATGCTACAAGATTTTCCTCAATCATGAGTTTAATTGTAGACAATGAGTTGCCAACCTACAAGAGGCTTTTTCTCAAATATTGTTAGCCTTGGGTCGACATCTTACAAACTTAGGACGCCAAAAACTCAACCTATTGCTTGTGGAGACCTCACCTTAACCCATGCAGAACTTTCCCACAATGAACCTCATAGAGGTAGTCCTATAAGTTCTGAATGAGCTCCATAAACAACTTGTTGCTCAACCATGTGAGATGTTGGTAGGTAGTATCCCTACAATTCATTCGTTTTACTTGAAATATTCAATGGTAACTTGAAAGCCAACTCTTAGGCTTATGTAAAGGGAATAAACTAAAGCTTCTAAATTTTTTTTATAGAGAGACATGCATCAAGAGTAGCATGTATACCAAAGAATTGATAGGCTTGGAAACATGCAACCATGTTTAAATCACTACATACACATATCATAATGACTCTTGGCATAAACCACATCACTAAAAATGAACCAATCACAAACCTAGCTCGATTGTTAGGTCTAGAAGTTCCTATGCTTATCAATCATTAGAACATCATGTGTATCCTAAGTCTAGGTAAGAAGGACTCTCACAAACCACAAACATTGCTATGTCAAACTAATCTTAAGATGCTAGAATTGTGAAATGGCATAACCATAGTATTGAACCTAGCCAGATATCGTGCCCTTAATTCAATGAGCAGTTCACATTATTATACTTGGCCACTTTTCCATGTGGCATTCAACATATGATTATACCTATGACATAGTAGAGACTATAGAAATCGAGGGGACATTCACACAAATATACATGACTTACTACTTTGAGTCATTTGACAATGCAATGATTGTGAAGGTTGCACTCAATGCATCTTTGATATGTTGCTTGTTGAAAATTAGGCCTTGAGTGTAGACATTTTAACTTGAGAGTGGAAGCAAATCTTGCATGGCATGAAAATGAATAGAAAACGAGACACAAATGGAGTAGAATTCAAAATTTTCAAGCTTCTATGTAAATATCATTTTGTTTCTACAATGTTGGAGGATACAGATTGTGCCAAGATGAGCACATTTTTGTATATGTATATTGAGACCCGTTTCTAACTCATTTATAATGGGTCATGCCTATCTACTTTTCCAATCCATGTGGTTGTTAGACTTGGTGATGAGACCTTGGCGGCCACATTGGCTAGAGGTGGTGGGCATCGAGAAAAGCAATGCGTCCATCGATGAGCCGCTTTGAGAGGTTGCTGACCTGTTGGAGAAGCATGGCCATGGACAACTGAAGGTTAGAGCAACACTTTGTGAGGTTATCAATGGCACGGCCCAAGTTGACTTGCAGATGATGGTCATTGGTGTGACAGGCGACTCCAAGGATTTGATGGAGTGCATGAAGGGAGCTGTGAAGAGTGTCAAGTTGATGGGATAGGCTTTGCGATGTCGATTGTTCTGTGAAGGATTGAGTGATGATGTTCTGTTGGAGTCGTCGGAGACGTGCGAGCGAAAGTGGTAACGGTTGGTTGGTGCTGGTTGTCGACACGGTAGCACATCTGGTGAGTACCTTCTTCGCTGTAGCACGATCTTTGGAGGTGGACTGGGTAGTTGCGATGCCCAGAATACTCGTGACAAACACCAAGAGTGTGACGCGTTCCTTAGCATTCAGACGTTGTATGGCCGATCTCTTGGCGAGGAGGGCGATGCATGATGGGAGGAGTGCGGAGCGCTGATGGATGAGGGTGTTGCCTGAGCGCAACAAGCTTGACAGCCTGCACCTTGCACGTAAGGACATGACGCATGATAATCCTGAACTGTTGGAGATGCAATGCTTAAGCCCCTGCTCAACAGAAGCGAGGTAGTCAAGAATCTGAGCTGTGGCCTCCTTGAGAGAGTGACAAACATCTAGAAAAGCCACGTCTTCAGCCACGTCATGTGGAAGATTATGGCCGCTGCTGATCGATGACATGGATGAGGTAGTAGTGGTGTGTGTGGAGACGAGCACAGCCATGCCATCCAGGAGCCAGTTGAGGCTGAGATACTGAGGCGAGCCGGCACTCAAGTGCTGGAGGCGCTCAGCCAGCAGATGATCAGCATCCACTGTATTACTAGCTACATGGCTAGCTGATGTTGAGGATGAGGACGTCGACGTTGACGACACCGGCATATGCTCGACGATATCTTCATTGTCATCGGTCAGATCGAGCGCATGAACACGGGCGGCGTGCAGCTGATTCTGCTTGGAGCGCTGGGAGAAGGAGCTAGAGAGGGAAGCGAGGAGCGATGCGGCACCCATCTGAGAGAGAGAGAGAGAGAGATAGATCCAATGACGACTTGACGCCCTGGGCTAGTCGATATGTCTCTTAATATGGACAGGCCGACAGCTAGTGGTGTAATTTCATACTAATATGGACATGTGAAGGGGAACGCCCCTGCCGCGATCCAGAGAGCAGCGCCAGCGCTTATATTATAGAAACACATGAATTCGAACGTGATTCGTGAACATTCCTTCCCCCGTGCCGGACACAAAGCTCACTCACTCCCTCTCTCTCTCTCTCTCTTTGCTTTCTGCGCCTGTCCGGCAGCCTCAGGGCACGGCTTTACTAATCACATCCGTATCCGGATACAGCTAGCGCGACCCGCTCGTCATCGTATACTTATCAAATATCCACCTGCACCCTCGATATTGGCCTGCCTCATGAATGCCTCGTCCATAGCCTTAGCACCAGCAGACATACACCATGTGCGAACCAAGGCTTCCCGTGCGTATTAGCTTATTCTACTGCATATCTGAGGAGACTGAACGCGTGCATGGTGCAAGCAATCTTTTCTAAACGTGCACGGTTTGCGTGCGGCTATTCTACCGTATAATATTAGCCTTACAAGTCCCGCAACTAGTAGGCTCAATTTCTATTTATTTCCCGATGCATAATGTCCGCGTACCCACGATGTCTAGAGATGATCGACATGGCTGCGGGTAAGCCTTTGTGTTCAAATCATTAGCTCTTTTACTAGGCCTAAGTGGAAGCGTTCACACATGAGCATTTTTCAATGATGTCACCCTGCAGGCCTTTGCATTGACATTATAGATGTTTCTAGTAGGTATAGTGGAAAGAGCCTATGCCTAATATTCATGGTATGCCCATAACATCAAGTTATATTTGATTATATCAAGGACATAACGTTGAGACCATAGAGAGGTTTGAGAATCATGATCAATTGGGTACCCATTTCAAGTAGTTTGCAGGCATATGTGGACTACCA
The DNA here is from genome assembly GCF_053477565.2 of Lygodium microphyllum. NCBI lineage: Eukaryota > Viridiplantae > Streptophyta > Polypodiopsida > Schizaeales > Lygodiaceae > Lygodium > Lygodium microphyllum. The sequence goes on along the minus strand of NC_141158.1, from coordinate 59,761,181 downwards.
ACAATGCTACTATGTTTACTCCAATGAAGAATATGCATGGCAATTTAACTAGATCTCTTAGGATTCTAGTTTCAAGATATATTGGTTTGTCTAAGAAAGGCTATTGGCCATCACAATAGTTATAAGGATGCTCTTAAGCTCATAAAAGACTATATGTACCTATCCTATCAATAACTTTTTGCTAGCCTTTTGTTACCCTATATTCAAGTATGTGAAAGACAATCCCTATGGAGATATAGCATTATATTACCATCAATATTCATACTACAGCTTCATGTATTAAATAAGAGATGAGCTAGGTAAATTTGTGAACAATAGGGAAGCCCACATGTGCTAATTGAGAAAGAATGTTGTACATGTTTCGAGGGTTTCAAATCTGTAGGGATGTATTGTATAGTAGTATAAGGACAAAACAACACATTGAACAAGCTTATTCCTCACCAAGGAATTAGGCCATTTACTAATAAGCATAGTAGCTTTCTCTAACTCAAAAAATACACAATGAGAGAAACCATGACACTTCCCCCTGCCTCCGTTTGCGCGCATGCGCACGCACACACACACACGCATCTCAAATATAATAAACCAAAAGAGTATTGTTTTCTAAAGACAAATTCCAATACATTCAAATGGTCTTATAATAAGATTTCTGTCAATATGGATGATGCATGGAGATGGAGAGAGAAATCATACTTATATGTTGTAAGGTAATAAAATGACCTCTTTTCCTTAAGAAACTTACCGTTACTTTTCTAAATGTAATTAGAAAATTGAACACTATAAATTTAGTGTTATCCATTTTACTAAAGAAAATAATACTTCTATTGAATGCATATGGTACAATTACATCTTTTGAGATACACTAGCCAAGAACAATTGTAAGATATTCTCAATGGATATAGAGTTTCTTTTTGGTGTCATTCTATGTTGCTAGATGCAAATCTACACTTGAAATGATGCCATGATGCCATGATTAATGTGCATATACACTACATTATTGATTCATTGCTTATATGTGCAATCGTTGGTCCTCATCCTCCTTCTTGTTGCTCACCTCCTTTCTGAAGATGCGGTGTGTTCACTTTGTGATGTTAGTTGACCAACTTGCATACACTTCCTAACTCTCATGTTCCATGAGGAGCTTTTAGGTCCCATTTGTGCCTCAGACATTGCACCTATGGACAATCATATCCCTAGTCCCTTTCCCACATCACACTTAGGATACAGCAAGGGTAGGATGACACATGTAGGAAGCTTGCACTCACCTATGGTAGACGAGTCTCCCTAAGTCACACCCAGAACACCTCCCCTCATACAAAAACTAGGTCCTCAAGTGTGCAACAACACCACCGGCTCCCCTACAGTGTTTGACCCAACTCCAAGTCTCATTGGCAGCACGAACACCATGCACTACGCGGTGAGGTAGACACACCCCTAGGTAGTGCACTTCCTTTTTCTTTTTTAGGTATACTCAGCAACTATGATCAACCATCAACATCGAAGGCCCCCATTATCCACTCAAATCTATCCTCAATTTCCGCAATCGCTTGTCTAATTTTGTGATGCTTCTTCTCCCCATCCAATCTCCACAAAAGCCCAATCATTGCCCCGCATGGCAACCCTTCAACCACCCGAGCCCTCATCAAGAAGTTCCCGTAAGTGCCATGGGATTAGCACTCCACTTAGGAGGGGGAAATGTTAACCCTAATGCAAAGAAAGCAAAATGAAAATTAAGAGGATGTAGGAAAAAGTGGAAAAAGGTGGCCTGATAGAAGAAATAGGAGAAAAAAAGGCCAAAAGTGCAAGGACAACCTTAAAAGTTTATGCCAAGCATAAAAGAGAAAAGGCCCATTTTAAATATATAAGCACACTCTAAATCCTTGTAAAAAGGCAACCGGCTCTCTCCTGTGCAATATGCAAATGCAGGCGGGCATGGGTGAATGCACAATGCAAATAGAAAGGGAATAGGAAAAGAGTGTTGAAATGTCGAGAGAGAAGGTATATAGAGACGCGATTTGGAGAGAAGACACACACCATATACACTCCCAAAGACTATATCATATTGATCACAATCTTCATTTATATAGGTGAAACCAAGTCTAGATAGGGTGAGCTATATATAGCTTGTAACATTCCCCCCCCCCCCCCCCCCCCTTTTTTCTAATTTTTTTTTCCCTTTCCCTCCCCCTCGACAGTACGTCGAGGAGAGAGGGAGAGGGAGTGATGTGGAAGAAGGGGAGAGGCATGCCGCCCAGGTGGCAACATTCAGCTGCGCCCCACCCCTTTCAAAGCCCACCCTCCTCCTCCTCGTCGGTAGAGTTCCCCCCCCCCCCCCCTTTAATTCGATCAGTAGCCCCCTTTTTACGTCCGATCAGTAGTCCTCATAGGCTTAACAAGAAGAAAAGAGAGGCAAAAAAATGGATGTCCAGGCTATTGTGGAGAGAAGAAGAGAAGGAGACAGAGAGGAGAGGAAGTGAAGAGGAAGAGGGAGAGAGAGGAAAGGAAGAAGGAAAATAAGAGAGAGAGTGGGAAGGAGAAGAGAAAGAAAAGGTAGAAGAGAGGGAGAAGAAGAGAAGGGAAGAGAGAAGAGAAAGAGGAGAAGGAGAGAAAAAGAGAAGGAGAGTGAGAAGAGGAAGGGAGAAAAAGAAGAGAGAAGAGAGAAGGAGTAAAAGAAGAAGGAGAAGAAGAGGGAAGAGAGAGAGGAGGGAGAGAAGAAGAGAAGGAGAAGAAAAGAAGGAGAAGAGAAGAGTGAGAAAAGAGAGAAGAAGGAGAAGAGACAAGAGGAGAAAGAGAGAAGAAGGGAAGGAGAAGAAAAGAAGGAGAAGAGAAGAGGAGGGAAGAGAGAAGAGGGAAGAGAGGAAAAGGAGTGGGAAGAGGGAAGTAGAGGGAGAGTAGTAGAAGAAGAGGAGTAGGAGAGAGGTAGAGGAAGAGGAAGAGGAAGAGGAGGGAGAGAAGGAGGAGAGGAGAAGAAGAAGGGAAAGGAGAGAGGTAGGGGAAGAAGAAGAAGAGGTAGAGGGAGAGAGGAGAGAAGCAGTAGAAGAAGGAAAAGAGGAAGGAGCAGAAGGAGAAAGAAGTGGGAGAAGGGGAAGAAGAGGAGAGAGAGAGGGAGAGTAGAGGAATAAGAGAGAAGTAGGAGAAGAGAAGGAGAGGGAGAGAGAGTAGGAGGGTAAGAAAAACAAAGAAGAAGAAAAGAGAGAGAGAGAAAGGAGGAGACTCAGGAGGAAAAGAAAAAGAAGAGAGAGAAAGGGGGTAATCGCTACGAGTCACCCAAACCACTCTCTTGGCAACGAACCACATCTAATGGTCTTCCCAACCGATCGTGTCAAACCAAAACCGTTAAGGTCTAGACTGCCCAATCTCCGCCAGGTGAATGGCTCCCAAGAAGAAAGTCGCGGGAAGCATAGGCGCCCAAACCATCGGTAATGCTGGAGGGTCGAGCCGAACGACCAACGCAGCACACATGAATCAAGCCCAGGTTCTAAGCCTTAAAATTAATTAAGTAATATCACTCCTGGAAGAGATGAAATGGTTTGTGTATGGAACCAGAATGAGTCTTAGGGTTTTGTTTACTCTAAGAACTAAGTTGCATGCGCGAACGGAAGATTTTGAAATTCACATAAAATGATAAGGTTATCGCCTTATCTCACATGAAATGATAGCTTTTACTCACATAAAATGATGGGCTTATTACCTTACTTCACATAAAATGATAGCTTTTTAACGAGTTCAGTGCATGAATAGTGATTTGGAATTCACATTTTGCAATCATGGTTAAAAGGCACACATGAAATGTTAATTCTGTTCATGAGATACACTTCCATCGTTAGAAAAAACCTAGACTTTCATAGATGCAAGCCACATGTGATCCAGGGCATTAGGAATAAGTATAATTGCTTGCGAATTGTTTTATCGATCTTGCTGTGGACTATCGCAAATGGATACGCTCCTAGCTTAGTGGAAGATAGTGACCTAACCCTAATTGGATTGTTGACCCAAGTTATGCTTGGCGGTTTGAAAAGGTTGTAAATCCCTTGAGCAAGTGTTTTGATACATCCAGTTGAAATTCTGATTGTGCATGCAATGGGATTTCGATGCCTTGAAGCAAGAGGTTGTGCATTCAACTATTTGTTAATGTGGTTTTGGATGTTAACCCAAGTGGGGAGTGTTTGATGATTTCATGGCCAGGTCTGAGATGACTGATTGCCATGGAAACGAAAGGGATGTTTTCCCTAGCAATTGTTACTATGCTGGTTGCTTCAGCTATGGTTGATTTCCTAAAGGGATAATTAATGAAGGATGGCGATAGCTATCCCCCCCCCGCGAGCCGCCAAACCCTAACCAAGGGGGTTATGAATCCGCGCTGGGAATGTGGACCAAACCCACCGCGAGAGGTCTCTCCGTGGAAATCACTTGGCATAGGAGGACACTTCGGTGCCAGTGGGGGCTCTGGCTAAATCCCAATATCTTCGGGCCCTACACAAGTATTCTACGTGACTCGAGATGGGATCTCGAGGCCTTGATACTAGTTATAAGGCAGAATCTTGGAAGGATAAACCTTCGGGTTTTATTGCTGGAAGACGGAATGATTTTTCTGTGGAGGCAGAAAGGAGCACTTAACTCTTCTGTATAGGCAGGAGACACACATTAATCCAGAGATAAGTTAAGGAAGTGTTTGATCTTGTTTTAACCTGTCTTCGTGTCTGTGGCCTAAATTACGTAAAGGAACCTGTGACTAATGGGTTAATTAAGGAAGTTGCTTTTATGTGTCAAGCATAACGTGGTAGGTAATTAAATTACTAAAACAACCCCCGAGGGAAGCGTGGTAGATGTGACCAATGGGTTTATCCTACAAAAGTGTGGTCTCGGTTAGCTGAGAGGTTTCCTCAAAGGAGATGTTAATAGGAAATGTTAGGAAAAAGTCGCTCTATGACCTTAGACAATGTTGACTAGGAACTCGGACTTCAGGTCGATCCTAGTGGGAATGGCCGGATTAGTTCCGTTGCGGGTCAGACTCGAGAGACCTAGTTTGCAAACCCCGTGTCATTCCTTGGGAGTGCCGGGCGGCGTCTTCTAGATATATCTCTCAATGGATTGCTAAGACATGTCCCGCGATTTGAGGAGCGGGCATGTTGCATAGCTCCAACACCCCACTCAAACAAAGGTCTCTAACTGCAGATGAAAAAATGTATCGTGGGGAGCACAAGGGAAAACCCGAGCTCCTATATACAAATATACAAACATGATCAAGAAGGATTATTGTGTACATGTAAAGTGAATCTGTGCATGTGAAGTGAAACTCAATATGTATGTACAAAGATGACTAAGAGGTCTGAGGTGTATGTGCATATATGAAGTTTAAGGTGCCTAAAAGGAGTATTTACAATTGCAATATAACGTCATAGTAGATTAATTCCCAAAGATTGAAGTTGAAACAACTCCAAGTTTTCGAGCATAGCATAGTGATGCATGCTTCATTGAGTCATTTCGTGAATATATCTCCAGTCATTTGATCACTTCTTGGACAATGTTCAATTATTATTATGTCTTTATTTACTTTATATCGAACATAATGATAATGCATTGCAATATGTTTAGACTTGTTATGTTGAACATAGTGGTAGGTACCAAAATCTCCTCGTGCAAGGATGCTCCCATACAGTCCTTGCTCCCCTCAGGTATGTTTTTCCGATGGTCTAATATGTTATGCCTAAATACTTGTTAGCACAACTCTCTCATGTTGTCCCTCAGCCTCTTTCAATCCTCTATGTCCAACCACTCAGGCTTTGAACCACCACTTTTGATTGCCTTACGTGTACTTGATCATCAATGTGACACGTATGCATGCATATAATCCATTATCCATCCTATGGAAAACCTTTCCGTAGTCATAGGTACCGAAAGCTCCTCGTGCAAGGATGCTACCGTACAATCCTTGCTTCCCTCAGATATGTTTTTCGAATGGTCTAAAATGTTATGCCTAAATACTTGTTAGCACAACTCTCTCATGTTCTTCCTAAATAGTTATTGGCATAACTCTTCCATATGACCTATCACTCTCCTTCTCTCATCATTCATGATCACGGCACATGTTTTCTCATCCACTAGGTATCTCTACCTTGGTGGGGTACGTCTAAGGTGTGTCCTCTCCCACCTACGACCACACTCGTGGGCATAACTTGGACACCTGTATCCATGCATGTGGCATACTTGCAGGGGTGATATCTCTTGGAGTAGCACCCATAGCACTGCAACCCATCGATGACTGAGAGAAGCCTAGAGTCCTAAAAGTAGATGTCCATATAGGTATGACAAACCTTGCACGAAATAAGTATCCACTTGACCAAGGAGATGGCGAAATTTCATAGGTGCCTCCACAATACCCACTTGAGTCAACCTCTCTATAAGCAATATGAGAACGAGGAGTAGCAACCAACTGTGGGGTCATAATATCTGCATTTCGTAGCACCCAAAAAACTGTCACAACCATCCCCTCCACCGATCAACCAAGGCATCCCTAAGCCTCTCTTTTTGGCCAATCTAGAGCATCGACTCTACTTACTAGAGATAGAAGTGTTACAACATACTAAGTTAGACTGCACATAATGCCTATATGATGGTCGAAATAACCCATCATCTGTCATATCTCTAAAGCCTACCATCTGATCTGGACACATATGTTTGAAGCTCTCTTATAACTCATCATCCATCATCCCTTGGTTGATCTTTCTCGCTAGATATCATTAATAGTAATCTTCATAGTTAGAAAATAATGTTAGCATAATCAATATAAGGGTTTATGTAAACTACAATATCATAACTCTGCAAAAAAGGATGTTAGTTGAAAAGCATATTTTAAAGTACTGTTGAGATGCACAGATATAAGATACATAGAGACGCGATAGAAAGAGAGAGAGAAGAGACACACCATACACACTCCCAAAGAGCATCTCATATTGATCACAATCTACATATATATAGGTGTAACCTAGTCTAGATAGCGTAAGCTATATATATCTCCAACAAACTCACTCAAACTGATGTCTCTAGTTGTGGATGAAAAAACCCTTGGGGAACACAACGGAAATATTGGAGCTCCTATTTATAAATGTACAAACATGATCAATAAAGATTATTATATCCATGTAAAGTGAATCTATGCATGCTAAATATGTATGTGCAAAGATGACCAAGAGGTTCAAGGTAGATATACATGTGTGAATTGTATGATGTCTACAAGGAGTATGTACAATGGTACTACAAGGTCATAGTACATTAATTCCCAAATATTAAAGTTGAGAAAACTCCAAGTTCTGAGCACGGCAAAGTGAAGCGTGCTTCATTAAGTCCTTTGGTGAATATATATGTGGTCGATTGATCACTTAGACAATGTTCAATCATGATCATGCCTTTCTTTACTTCATATCAAACAGAATGATAATCAGTGCAATATGTTTAGACTTGTTATGTTGAATATAGTCTTTAGCAAGACTAATAGCACTTTGGTTATCACATCAAAGTGTTGTGCTGGAGAGACTAGGACGACCAATATTTGATAGACCTTGTCGAAACCATACTAACTCTCAAGCCACTAAAGATGCAGCTACATATTCAATCTCTAGTAATGGAAACAACAACATAGCATTGTTTATTGCTAATCTAAGAAATAATACAACCAAGATAAGTGAGAGCTTGCCCAGTCTACATCTACATAACCAGAAAGTTGAAGTGAATGCAGAGCATCAGAGTTTTGGTGGAGTTGAAAAACCCACCCAAAATCTTTACCACCTTGCAAATACTTCAAAACTTGTTTAGTTGCAATCCAATGTTTAAGGCATGGAGAACTAGGATGTTTTCCAAGAGAATTTGCAACAAAAAGAATGCCAGGGTAAGAATTTAAGCTAACAAATTGAAGTCATCCTAACAAGATTAGCATAAGGTTGATGTAATGCTAATTGTTTGTCATTCTGCAAAAAGTGAGAGTTTTTTGTAGAGCTCACAAGATAAGGAGTAGTTATTATAAGCAAACTTAGCCAAGTGGAGCCACGTATCCCAATTGTATTGCACATCATGAAAAAATTATTGAAAGTACATCTCAAGCCATTTCTTTACTCTTTCAATCTAGTCATCTGTCTTGGGATGGTATGCAATGGGTGGAGCAAGCTTGGTGCCCATAGATGTGAAATTTATTTGGAAATTTTTTCTCATAAACTTATCATCCCGATCATGCACTATGACTTGTGGAAATCCATGCAACTTATCTATATATCTCATAAACTAAGTGGCCACTAGAGAGGCAGTGTATTGTGTCTTAGTGGAGATAAAGTGGGCAACTTTGGTGAGGAAATCAATGACTATGTATATATTGTTCCATCCTTTCTTGGTAAAGGGGAGGCCCATGATAAATTCCATGCTGATATGTGTTCATTTTCCCTTAGGAATAGGAAGGGGGTGCAACAGGCAAGTGGGCCTAAGCATGTTATCCTTGTTCAATTGGCATGGAATACGTTTTGTCACAAAATCCTTGACATCCCTCCATAAGCCTTTCTGGTGAAATCTCTTGGAAATCTTGTCATATGTTTTGAAAACACCCAAGTGACCAATGGTTGGACAAGAATGCGTCTCTTTCACGATCGTCTATGTGAAAGGAGAAGTATAGGGGATGCCAATCTTAGCATGGGATCAAATAAGGCCATGCTTGAGTTGATATTGGGAGTTTTTAGTCACCATGACCCCATGCTCTAATTTCTGTAAGGTGTGGCTGAAGTTTTTATCCAACAAATAAGTTTCTTGAAGATATTCAATCTAATCACTATGCAACTATAAAATGGAGGATACTATGCATATGCACACCTGAGAGAGTGAAGTAGCCACTATATTATCTTTGTCGCGAGTGTGAGAAATGACGAAATCATAGTTTTGCAATGTCGCCACCTGTCGCCTTTGCTTAGGAGTCAAAGTAGATTGAATCAAGAAGTTCTCCACCATGACTTGATGACTCTGTGCAGTTACTATATGTATATCCTCCACATCACGTGTGTTCAAGGCCTATTTATAAATATCCTTATCCGTGAGTTTTTCTTGAATAAAACATTACCCTTTTCTATTCAATTTGTAAATAACCCCTTTATTTTACACCCTTCTGTATGTAAAAATTTATAAAAATATGATTTTAAAAATACATTATTTTGAACCCACGTGATGCACACATATATTCATGAGTAACTTACATGAGCTCAATGATCACTCTTTACTTGAAAGTGGCTGCCATACAAATAATGATGTCATTTCTTGGTAGCATGGAGAACGGCCAATATCTCTTAGTCATATACATTCATTTGTTTCTCCTTGTCATCAAGCTTGTGGCTCTTAAATGCAATTGCACTATGCTCTTCCAACAATACTGCATCAATATCCCAACCACATTGGCATCACACTAAATGGTAAACGGCTTGGAGAAATTAGGGCATACAAGGATAGGGGACCGAAGCAAGCATTTTCTTCAAGTGTTTAAAGCTATAATCAACACTGGCATTCCAAAAGAAAGATTCCTTCTTTAGTCGTTTAGTTAAAGGTGCTCCAATGGTGGCATAATTCTTAATGAAGCATCTATAAAATGAGGAGAGACCCAAGGAAACCACGTAATGAAGTAGTGGTGGATGGAGTGGGCTAGTCCTTAACACATTGCATCTTCTTAAGGTCATCATGTATATTCTTTTTACTAAAAATGTTTCCCAAGTACTCATAGATGTCTACATGAAGATACACTTACTTTATTTGGCAAAGAGTCCATACTCTCTCAATGTATCAAATATCCTTCTAACATGTGCTAAGTGCTCTTCTTGTTACTTGCTTCAAATGATAATGTCATCAAAGAAAACGAGCACAAACTTGAACAAGAAGGGGTGAAGAATTTTATTTATGAGGCTGTGAAATATGGTGGGGGTGTTAGTCAACCAAAAAGGCATTACTAGAAAATTATAAAGCCCATGATCAGTCCTAAAAGCTGTTTTGATCTCATCACTCTCTCTCATATGGATCTGATGGTAGCCAAAGCATAGATTGATTTTAGTGAAAAAACATGTTCCTTTAAGCTCATTCAGTAAGTCATCAATTTGTGGGATGGGATAGTGGTTCTTCATTGTGATTTTGTTCAAGTCTCTGTAGTTGATGCACAAGCAGAAAGAGCCATCTTTCTTTTTAACTAACAGGACAAGGGATGCATAAGGGGAAGAACTTGGTTCAATGAAATCCATCTCAAGCAACTCTTTGAATTTCTTAGCAACCTCTTTACGTTCACACTTAAAGAGTCTATAAGGTGGCTTATTCACAGGCTTGGAATGGGGCTCTAAATCAAGTGGATGGTCAACTTACCTCTTTAGGGGAAGGGTTGTAGGCATCTAAAACACATCATTATACTCCTCAAGTAAGACTTGTAAGGCTGAAATTTAGATACTATGGAGGGCTGGTTTGAATTTTCCTTATTCAATTGAAAGACTAAGATCTCTGAGCATTTCTTAAACTCCCATTTGAGTTGCTTTATTGTAGTAATTTGAAAATCAGCAGTATCTTGAATTCTCTTTAAGTGCATGAGCTGTCCATGCATCATAAACTCCATGTAGAGCCGAGAGAAGCCCATGATAATTTTTTCCAATTGTTTTAGCCAATCACAACCCAATACAACATCAATAGGACCCATACCTAAGGCAATTAGGTCAACGAATGCCACATGATTTTTACCCAAGCATAGGGGGACTGTGGAATTATACCATAGGGAATGTTGTAATTCCGTAGGGATGCATTTCAATCGATCAAGGGATGATTTATTTCCAAAATTTTCCGTACTACCACTGTCCACAAAGATCAAGATATACTTCCCATGAATAATACCTTGAATGCACAGGGTGTTGGGGCTCTAAGAACCGGTCCAAGCATCCAAGGAGATAGAGCAAAGGGGGGTGGTAGTTAGGTGGGATATCAAATCAAGTGCCTATGTCGTTATGTTGCATGTCCACTACTCCGAAGCCACTTTGGAGTGTTTTGATGATAGTCATCTATGGTTGGTAGAAAATGGATGCCTTTCAAATCCATTTGATGCCATGCTTAATGGCTGCTTTATAGAATCCAAAACACAATATATTGATTTATCTTAGAGTGGTATTTCAGTGGAGGAAATGTGTACCATGGATGAGTTTAGTAGGATAGGTAGATTATCTTATCTTGAACCCAAAGAGTTCCTTGAGATACCAGTATTCTCAAACAGGAACTTCCTGGCATCCTTAAGGACATTGTTCGGAGATGGATTTCTTGTGAGAAAATTGATGAAGTCTCCTTTTTTTTAACCTTAAGGAAGTTGAGCTTCAGATTAAACAATTGTTTAATCTCTCTCTTGCCTTAGTGCTTGTTATAACTTGTGTTGACAAGGATAATGATATCATCACTTTAGGTGATGATAAAGACTTGGTAGATGCTTTCTTTATTCAGAACTTGGATCCATTGAGCCTTAAAGTGCAAGTGCACGAGGAGAAATCATTGCGAATTTGAGATATTGCTTCATGGAATGCATTTATTATTGGTCACACTGAACATTGCCAGGGGGCAAGTGGTGAACTATTTTTCAAAACATGCTAATTTTGGAGGGGAAGAAGAAAAAAACAACCTCTTAGAGCTAATTTTTGGGAAAGGGAGCAAGTGTGTGTTTTTCTTGGGAGGATTCATTGATCCAAGAGAGAGGGAGATCAGAAGAAAATGGAGGATGGTGTGTATGCATTTGAAACCTCGCTTTTTGTTAAAATTTCCATATCTAGGGAGATATTTGTCAACAATTGATAGAGCTTGTCCTTGTCAAAGTATCAGACAGACATAGAAGCTAGAGTATTGTGGGGTATCAAAGCTTGATGGAATAAAGGATCAAATCATCTTCAGTGATTGGTATCATGATGGCATTGTATCTCCAAGCAGGAAGGGTAGTGAAATAAGAAAGATGGAAGTCTGAGAAAGAGGAGTCCATCGAGGGAGGCATTGGATGTGGTCGAGCATGCAGTCACAATACTCTTTCTCGTTGCTCATGCAGTCCAAGCTATGCCTACGACCAAAGTCCATGTAGTTGAAGTCGTGTAGGTTATGGTCATAGTGCTACATCATCCACTTCCGAATTAGAGGAGTTTCAATCAACGTTTTACAGTTGATAGTAGCTGGTGCATGGCTATATTATTGGAATTGAAGAAGGAAAAGGATAACAGACTTTGAATGGAAATATTGCCAGGAAGCTTGCACACAATTGAAGGAAGGAAAAGAACTTGGCTTTTAGCAAACAATAAATCCTCTACACTAGCGAGAACATATCATGCCATCACTTTCTATGAAGAAAGGACACCTCATCCATAGCTTTCTTGTTTCTAGATACTACAAAGTCAAGAATATGGACATCTATCAATGTCCATTAGTTGATGAGATTAGGATTTTATAGGAGGGGGTCGTTGTGAAAGACATAAGTAAGCATAATGATGGATAGTCTACTAATATATGAGGCATTCTCATGTCAACCATGAATGACTTTCTAGGATTCAAGGAGTGCTAAGGTAAGTAGGCTTTCGTTCTCATTGTTGGTATCTAACATGGCTCGTTCAAGTTTGTGTTGACTAGATAGGGATATTGTGACAAGTCTAGTTATCTCAGACTATCATGCATATCCATTGGGGCCAATGTTAGACTCATGAAGGTCATAGATAATGAAGAACAAGGTATATTAGGGATACATCACTTTCTTGCAAGAGGGTCATGAACTAAGGGAAAGTTTTATTGGATAACCTCTATCACGAATGAATGCTCAAAGCTCGTACGAGATGAAAATGGTCCAAGCGGGGTCACATCCAAGAAAAATGCAATGGTTTTCAGTTTTCTATGAGTTGTTGTATTGGACCCACCTATAGATCAACCATTTATTGGATCCCATACATATTTTCAAGAATATTGGGAGCTTATTATGGAACCATATCATAGAAAAGAGAGAGACTCTAGGGACATCATATTTGATGTACAATGATTTAAAGTGGTATTGAAGGCAGTTGGGACAACGGTTCTTCGAGGTCCATCTAGATCTATAGAGGTAGATTCTAAGACAAGTATGGGTAACATAGGCAAAGAGACAAGAGACCATGAATTTTTTGAGAATGAATTAGACTTCTCTTTTTGTGGAGACCTATGTATAGACCTTGTAGTGTACACGGAGCTATATCAAGAGCTTGACATGAAGCCATAGGATGGGTCATATTTGCATTTGCTTACTCAATTCACTGATAATTCACTTTTAAGGATACTTTAGTGTATGCATTTTAATTAGTATACTTTTTAGTAGAGTTATGTTGTCATGATTTACCTAAATCCTTATATTGATTACACTAACATCATTCTCTATCTGTACAAGCTCGCTTTAGAGATATGGAGGACCACCCACGGGGTGAGTTCTAGAGAGGGTTGCTACTCCTTGCTCTCATACTAGTTCAAGAGAGGGTGGCTCAGGTGGATATTGTGGAGGCAGCGGTGTAGCCTTCATCTTATTAGTTTGGTGGATACTTGGTCACCTCCAAGGTTTGTCACACCTACATGGGCATCTACTCCCGTGACTTTAGGTTTTACTCAGCCATCGGAAGGTGGCATCCCTATGGGTGCTACTCTGAGAGATACCACCCCTATTGTAGATATACCACATGTACAGGGGTCTCCTAGTTATACCCCTGTAAGATATCACATGTGGGAGAGGCCACACCTTTGATATACCCTAGTAGGATACATATGCCTTGTAGATAAGAAAATAGGTATTATGATCATGAATATAATGAGGAAAGGAGGGTGATGTCTCTCATGAGAAAGTTGTACCAACAAGTGTTTAGGCACAAAGTTTTTGACCATTGAAAGAATATACTAGAGGGGAGAAAGGACTATGTAGTGGTGTTGTGTCGTGAATGGAGACTGAATATAATTCACTCTCACAACCTAGAACAAACGGGAACAAGAGTGCCAATAGAGGCTGTGTGACTTAGTGCGCTCCTTCAAATGTTCGACCACCACAATCTCAAATCTCATAAGTAGGGCAAAAGGTAATCAACAAGATGTACAAAAAGAAAAAGAAGAACAAGAGAATAATCTTCTCATCCAATTTTTATCTTCATAAAACCCTTGAATAACAACAATGATAAATTTTGAGATAGTCATAAGCTTTCATAACCAATATGAATAACCAACCTGCCTCTATGTTTCCAATAAGTGGACCAACAAAGGAAAATACATTGAAACAATTTTATTCCTCAGCTTTAGCATTGTCTTGATTCAAACACTCTCTATCTTTGTAATAAAATACACTAATTACCTCCTCTATTCACCATCTGTCTCCTTACATATCTTTTGGAGACCAACCTTCCAAGTATCATCTTCTTCAATTGAAGAATTCTCCTTGATTGAGGCATTCTATGTAATATATGTTGATGTTCATTATCCCTCACTTTTTGAACTCATCAATAGTCTGATATGCAATCTGTGTCCTCCTCATGATGATGATAATTTCTCAACATTTTTGGTATATTCAACTCCTCCTATTACTATCAAACTCCATAATTTGCAGCAAGATTGCTCCTCTTTGGAAACCCTTGAAATACATTGTACTTACTTTTGTAGAATAAGATTCTTCAGTAATAAGAATATTAAATTACTATAATGATGGTGAATAGAGAAATTGATCTACTCCTCAACTTTTCCAGTTTCTTTGATTGTTCGTTCTCTCTCAATGTCCAATGTCAGCCTCTTAATTGCTAAACAACCACCTTCTTATGCTTCAAAAAACCCCAGAAGTTGACTCTATGTCCTTCAATAATATATCATCCTTTATTGATATCTCCTCAAACAACAAAAAAAGAGCTCCTCTCATGTCCTTCACCGTTATATCAATCAGGATCCAAGCCCTTAGCTTTTTTTTTCTTCTCCTTCTGTGCTTTTAGATGAGATCTTTCCTTTAGCTTTTCAATATTTTTATAACGATTGTTTTAAGACCCAATACTTCCTAAGGCTTAAAGCCTTTTCTTAAACACACAGTTTTTCCACTCTATTAAACATTAGTAGACCCTACATTTTGTCTCCCACACTCTAAGTTCTTCTTTGTGTCTAAATAAGATTTGTGTCCAAGTATACCTTTTTCAAATTTCTATATTTTGAAATAATACCCTCCATCTTTTGGACTAAATCTCATGCTTGCTCTCCACCTTCTCAATCTCTAGCAACCAAACATCTTGTGTCCAACTTGCTAGCTTGTGTGCACTTTCTCCATCTTACCTAAATATCATTTCCAACTTGGTTGAGCTACATTTGATTTTCAAAAACATGCATGATAGCATCTTTGCATGAGGAGTTTCCAGTACCTACGGTAACAGAGAGATTTTTCATTGGGTAGATGATGGAGTATATGCATGCATACATGTCACATAGACAAACAGACGCATGCGAGGAAATCAAGAGTGGCATCTCAAAGCTCAAGTAATTGGACCTATAGGAATGGTAGAGACTCCAAAAGGAGTCCATAGAATCTTCAAGACAATGGCAACAGCAACAAGAGGAGGCAACAAGGAAAGGATTGGAGGTAAGGTTCATGCACATCGTCTTGGGAGTGGTAGCCACATGACTTATTTGGAGGACTTGTGAGTTTTCTTTTGGCTCTTCTCGCTTTGTTATTTGGATTATCACTTGTACCAACAACCTTATTTCTAACCATGTTTTTTTTCTTTGCAGTATCCCATCATAAAGTGTGATCATACAGGTTTGGAGACTCAATATACAAAGAGACAAGGTCTCACTGCACTTATCGATAAAGTGTATGCGTGTAGTGACCCAATAACTCAATCCTCTTTCTTGTTTTCACTCATTAGTTTTTCTTATGCATTATTTATGGTGTACTAATGTTTGGTTTTTTATTTTAAAGAGTCCGTTTGACACTCCATTGTGTTGGGATGGAGCTTTTGGATGGCAAGGAGCTTTACCATGTGCTTGGATTTGTGGAGTGCATATCATTTACTTTTTTCACTCTGTGATCCATGCAAACTTCTTTCATGTAGTCTTCCTTAGATATATTTCTCATCCTTTATATAAAATTGCATTTTGTAATATTTATAGATACATTTCCATATTTGTTTTGGACTCTCCTTTCCATGGTTCCATGTGATTTTATGAGTTGTCATCATTAGTCTTGTACTTATTTTATAAGTTATCAATCTTGTAGTTTTATGTAGTTTTTTGCATCTATCTTGATGATGATTTTGTATTCAATATATAATTTATTTGCAAAATATTATTCAACACATGGTGCTAGTGGTATATGTATCAAAAAGTGCCACTATTCGCATTGCTATCTACGTCACTATTAGCATTGCAAAAGCGATGCAAATAGCAATAATTAGTGATAAATCTGTAGAGAGGTCTACAACGACACTTTTAGCAAAGATAGGAATAATTTTTTGATAAATATTTGCATCACTTTAAACATTGATATATGGGCTGTGTCTTGTAGTGTGAGTTTTCAATTTCTAGTTTCATGTTTTCTTTGTTTATAAATTTTTCTTTTAGTAAGAATAAAATTTTCTTATACGTCAAAAGATCTACTATTGTAGCTCAAGTTGAATCCTCAACCTAAAACTTATACTGAAATTTCTCAAGCTCAATAATCCATTTTATAACTTTCCTCGAAAGGTTTGAGTTATTCACTAACACTAACAATAGTGTATAGCTCGTCAAAATTGTAAAGAACACCATATTAGAGAATTTTGGAAATTTCCAAGTCTCAATTTCAAATAAGTGATAGATATTTAACCACGTGTCTAATTCGTGATCCATATTTAAAAGTGGAATTTGGGAAGGTAGCTTATATAGTATTTAGGATAGACTCCACCTTTGAGTAAGACAATAAGATTTTTACGATATGGTAAAATAAGAAAGATATTGGGGGTTTCCAAAGTGCATGGAGATTTTCAAATTCACTAATATAGTATTAAAGGGTTTTGGCAGTAAATACCTCCTAAAATTTCCACAAGCAAATATTACACTAATCATTACCAATTCAATTTCAATATATGCTCTTTCTATTTGCAAATTTACTTGAATTGCAAAATAGATAGGTCTCATGTATCAAGAATTCTTTCCTTGTAGAAGGATTGCTTCAAAAGCATATTCTTCTACTAATGGATTCACAAAAAATTCAATATCTGAATCAGGTGCTTGGACTGATGATGCATGATCTAGAGTTTCCTTGACTTGTTGAAACACTTCTTGAGCCTATACTATCCATTCTGAAGGATATCTATTGGCCACCATCTGTAATGGATAGAGTGACTAAGATGCCAAAGGTATGAATCCTGATAGATATCTTACTTTATGAATGAAAGTCATAAGCTCTTTTTTATTTGCAGGTGATACTTGTTGAGATATCAAGCTCCGCTCGTGATATGCCAGGGTGACCGTTGTGCATTTATGTCACCGACTTGTCAGTTGCAAATGCGGTTGGTACACCGCCCATGAATAATAGCTAGATGACAGCTATCCTTATCTACTCTAGTTCGTGGTTCAATTAGTATGCCACCTTAGTTAGTTGAGTTTGGTTTGAGGACCCATATATAGGGTTCTTCTATTTCTTTGTATGTGTGTTCTTTTTGGCTTACACAACTAAGAAGAGGAAAACTGTTTTCAGCCTCCACCCTTATGTGTATTCCCCCATTGTGCAAGCAAGAAAGCTACAAGTGAGACTCCTTCCTTCTCTCCCACAATCTTGACAATACTAAGGTAACCTAAGCTTTCACATTTTTAGGATGAGGCTCAATTCCATTTTTCAAAACCACATGACCAAGAAAATTCACTTTGTTGAGCTATCTTGCATTTTTTGGGATTAATCTTTCAAACACATTGTCAAGTTTTTTATTGTGTTCAAGTCTTGTACTATATACACAAACATCATCAATGAAATCTCTCAAAAAATTCCATGAGAAAGGAGGTAACACTTTGTTTACCCTCCCTTCATACCAAGCCGGTCCATTATGAGTCTAATAGGCAACACTCTATGACGGAAACAACCCCACGGTGTTATAAAAATTGTTTTTCTTTTATCTTCAAGAGCGATTAGGCAATTGAAAGTACCTTGAATAACCATATGCACAAACACTGTACCTTTCATATCCTCCAACTGAATCCACAATTTTATCAATGAAAGAAAGTGGATAATGGTCTCTCTTAATGACTGCATTTAGAGATTTACAATCTACACAAATTCTTTAACCTTCAGTTTTCTTTGGTGCTATGACTATTTTACTTATCCATCCTAAATGTTCAATAGGATAAATAAATCTTTATTCCAACAATGTTTCAACCTCTTCTTTCACAATAGACATTTATTGTAAAGTCAAGGGTTTTAGTTTTTGATAAACCAGCTTGGCGTCTTCCTTATGTTCAAAATTTTCCCCCTGCATACCTCTATGCCTTGTTTTGATTGAACATTGAAATTCCCTAGATTAGTTTTGTTAAATTTTAGGGATCCATCCATCAAAGTGACACCCACTCTCTCAAGCATTATACCTTTAATGATCTCTATCTTCGATGAATCTATGATTATTACATATACAGAATCATATATGCACTCCAAAACCTTTGTGCTGAGTAACTTTTGGGCCTCCTTTAGCTTTAAAGGTCTAGGAATAGATATGACTCTCTCGATCTTTAACACATGACCAAATCCACATTTAACTGATGCCAGGAGGCATATTCCACGGTGGATTCCGTGAGGTTTTACGGTGGATTCCGTAAACTTAGATGACCGGGGCTCATACGCAAAGAGGATTCTTTGTGTGAGAAGTTGATGGGGACGCCTGTCCTTTTCGGGCGTTTCATTAATTTAGTGTGTACATGGGTGATTCCATAGCGGGTGATTCCGCAAAATGCATATTAAATTAATAAACGTTTATGAGTTTAGAGTGCGCACTCGTAATAAATTAAGATTAGGATTTATTTCTAACCAGTTGATTTATTTATGTAGCTGAAGACTGCTAGGTATTCACTTTTGTCGGTTTAATTGTGTTATTTTACTAACGATTGTGAATGCTTCAGTTGATGTGTAGAGATAGCAGCAGTGGCGGAGGAAAGCATTGGAGTCTAGCGGGTTTTCGACTTTGGACTATATTTTGATAGGCGCCACGCCTATATTTTGTTATGTCTATAGAGACATCGATTATTTATTATTATTTTGTATGCGCTTATGCGCCTGGATATGTTATTTCTATTTGGACATTGAGATTGGGCGTGCCAGACTCTATGGGCACGGTCCATTAGCTTTATTTTCTTATTTTTGGTAGAAAGCAAACTCAAAAGCTAAAAGCTTGTCATATTTTTGTAATTGGGCTATTTTTGAGCATGAAGATTGGAAATATACATTAAATACATGCTTTATGAAGCGCTCACACAAGGCATGGGGGAGATTGAACCCAATTTGTCTCTTGCTTCATGTCGTGCTTGCTTTTACATGGGTTTTTGTGCTAAAAAGTAGAGTACTTTGTTCTTGGGGACCTTCCGGGATTCACCACGTGAGCTATCTACGACCGATCTGCGCACCAGTGGTATCAGAGCGGAGCAGAGATCAAGGGCTTCCAATCGCTACCAATCTCGGGCGAAGGCGGAGCTCCAGGAACAAACGGCCTCTACAGTCAATCTCGTCGCGAATCGTCGATACACGCAGACTTCTGGCGATCAAGAACCCCTATTTCCACTGTCAGATCGCGAAGGACCAGGCTCTGTCGGCGGAGGACCACTCATCAATTCTCTTCATCAAGTCGTTGCAAACAGAGATAAGATCTTTCATAATCAAGTTTATTAATACCTTAAAGCTTAGTCTTAAGCTTAAGAAGCTTTATAAGCTTCAAATCGTCAAATCGATTAGCAAGAGGAGGCTCCGAAAAATCCGCGTGGAGAAAAAAACGGCCCCCCCCCTTCACGAAAAAACGGCGGCCTGTTCTTCTTCATTAATCCCTCTAAATCATTAAGCTAAAGCTTAAACCACTAAGCTTCCTTCAAGTCACACAATCCTCTGCAAGTCACACTGGCCAAACAAGTTTGTAAACTCCGGGTCCTGCGCTCCAAAAGTCAAGTTCAGTAAGTCACTTGGAATCAAGTACTGCAAGTTCTGCAAGTCGGCCTAAGTCCAGCAAGTCAACAACTCTGCAAGTCTGTTAAGTCTGCAACTCTGCAAGTCAGACTAAATCAGAACTGACTAGTGCTTAAAACTCATAGAAGACTTGTTTGTATGCAAAAACTCTGAACTGGAAAGTTGTTCGCAGCAAGCTGTTTTACCTATCTGCAAGTTCGTTGAAGTACTTTCAGCAAACGGAGACAGAAATATTGCAGAATTTCTGAAAATTGAAGAAGAAAATACCCAAAAATACATAGCCTTGTAACCCCAAATTTGAGCTACGCTCATCCCGCTAACTGATTTTGAGTGAGAAAGGTTTGTTGAGTTTTACAGGATGACTACCCCACATATGGATGATCCTATGGCTGAAGACGACCTACCCGAGCCTACCATGGAACAAAAGCTGGATCTTATCATGCTGCAATTGGAAGAAGAGCGAAGAGCTAGGCAAGCCTTGCAAGCGTAATTGAAAAATCTACAAGGAGCGTCCACTGATAAAGAAGAACCTCAAGCTGAAGATCTGATTCGCCGTACCATCGACGCCACTCTTGAAGCACAAACCATTCGCAAGGAATCCAAGATAAGTAAACGAAGTTTCAAGTTTTGCACTTTCAATGGCATAAGAGAAGGAAAGACTGTTTTATCATTCATTAGCCAGTTTGATGACTATTTCCATGAGGAAACTTATCCCGAGAAAGATAAAATCAAGTGTGTTACTAATCATCTGATAGACAGAGCATCACTTTGGTGGACTGTAGTCCGCAAGAGCATAGAATGTCCTGCTACATGGGAAGATTTCAAGAAGAAGTTCATGCAAAATTTCCTTCCACCGCAATTTCATGAGAAGGCAATCAAGCAATGGGATTTACTCCAACAGCGCGATCGTGAGCCTATTCCACAGTACACAGAGCGTTTTTGGAATGCACTCCTACAGCTACGCATGCTTGAAGACGTACCAGAGACGACACATAAGCGGAAGTACATGTCTGGACTTCTTGGACATTACTACGCTGAGGTGAATATGTTCAAGCCTGCTACCCTTGAAGATGCCATCTCCTTAGCTCACGACACTGAAGATAAGTTACGCGGAAGAGATCGACGACCACAGCCATTCCAAGCAAACGGTAATTATGGATTTAAACAATTCAATTCAAATTTCAGAAGGTTTAATCTAGGTCATTTTTCATCACCATCTTTCCGCAAGAATTGGTCTAAACCACCTGCATTACCATCCACTGTCAATCCAAATCCTAAGCCTATCCAACAAGCAAATCCAAATATACCCAGACTCCCAGCCATTGCAAATAATGTGACCAAAGCCAAGCCCATCGTATGCTACAAGTGCCACCAGCCAGGACATCTTGCAGCAAATTGTCATTCAAAGAAGTCATCAGCACATATCAACTACCTTGGAGCTATGGACGAAGAAGAGCATGAGGATATGCTGGATTTCACTGAAGAAGAAGATGATCCTACCACTACTTCCGACACTCTACCAGGTATGCCTACTTCACATTCATTGTTAACTATGAAATGTATGGTGCATGGAAAAGAAAGAACTATATTGCATGATGACGGTAGTACGCATGACTTTATTTCAGCAAAATTGGTAAAGGAATTGAAATTGCATACAGTACCTACGCACTATCGCATAAAAGCTGCATTTTTAGGTACTAGGTACAATGGCACACAAGAAGTTCAAGATTTAGAAATTCAAATTGGTCCATATATTGAAAGAAGAAATTTCTTAGTTGTCCCATTACAGTCTAGCGACATTATTCTAGGAATGCCATGGAGACACCAACATAATCCCAATATAGATTATTCTACACACATAATGAATATAAATTTTCAAGGAAAATCTATTACATTATTTGGTATGCATGCATCTCATATGTTTCCACTGCTTTCGCATACTCAAGCAAAACGTGCACTACGCAAGAATACTAAATCATATCTCATTTGGGTGAATGAATTGCACGCAAAGGAAAATCATCTGCACCCTAGGCATAAGGAATTTCTTGCATATTTTAAGGACTGTTTTGCAAAAGATCTACCACCAGGTTTACCTCCATCACGTCCAGAAGACCATAAGATTGACCTAATACCTGGCACACAACCACCTTGCAAAGCCCCATATAGGCACAATCAAATAGAGCAAAAAGAAATCCAGAGTCAAGTAGAAGAATTACTAAATAGAGGCTTAATTCGACCTAGCAGTTCTCCATTCGGTGCACCTGTGCTCTTAGTCAAGAAAAAGAATAATACTTATCGGATGTGTATTGACTACTGAGCATTAAACAAGATCACTGTAAAGAATAGGTATCCTATACCTAGAGTTGATGACCTTATGGACAAACTGCAAGGATCTTCTATATTTAGTAAAATTGACCTTAAATCTGGATATCATCAGGTGAGGTTAGATAGATCCGACATATTTAAGACTGCATTCAGGACACAGTTTGGCCATTACGAATTCTTAGTTATGCCATTTGGATTAACTAATGCACCTGCTACTTTCAGTAGAATGATGAACCGCATTTTTCTAAAATATCAATATTGTGTGATTGTTTTCTTTGATGATATTTTAGTGTTCAGTCAAAGTGAAAAAGAGCATTATGAGCATTTATCATTAGTTTTTCAATTACTGAAAGAAAATCAATTGTTTGCAAATCCTGACAAGAGTGAATTCTTTAAGACAAAAATAGAATATCTAGGTCATATTGTATCAAAAGAAGGAATAAAAGTTGATCCTAAGAAAATTGATACAATATTGCATTGGCCTATTCCTAAAAATGTACATGAATTACGCTCATTCCTTGGTCTTGCTAGTTTCTATAGGAAGTTTGTACGTAATTTCTCATTACTTGCTTTACCATTGACCAAACTTCTTAAGAAAGGCATTGTTTATCAATGGACTGAAAACCAGCAGAAATCTTTTGACTTACTCAAACGTGCATTGACCAATGCCCCTGTTCTACAATTGCCTGATTTTAACAGACCATTCTTTCTAGTTGTGACCGATGCTAGCGGATCAGGAATAGGAGCTGTGCTAATGCAAGACAACCATCCAATAGCATATTCTAGTTCTAAGCTGAAACCCTCTGAGCTTAAATATTCCACTTATGACAAGGAACTTTTAGCAGTTGTACAAGCATTAAAACAATGGAAGCATTATTTAATGGGTTCAGAATTCATGATAAAGACCGACCAGCAAAGCATTAGACATCTACTTAGCCAACCCCAAATTTCTGACCGTCATATCAAATGGGCTTCATTCATTCAAAGTTTCCATCCTATCATTCAATACCAACCTGGAAAAGAAAATGTAGTTGCTGATGCATTGAGTAGAAGACCTGCACCCCGGGGGTATGATGCCAGGAGGCATATTCCACGGTGGATTCCGTGAGGTTTTACGGTGGATTCCGTAAACTTAGATGACCGCGGCTCATACGCAAAGAGGATTCTTTGTGCGAGAAGTTGATGGGGACGCCTGTCCTTTTCGGGCGTTTCATTAATTTAGTGTGTACATGGGTGATTCCATAGCGGGTGATTCCGCAAAATGCATATTAAATTAATAAACGTTTATGAGTTTAGAGTGCGCACTCGTAATAAATTAAGGTTAGGATTTATTTCTAACCAGTTGATTTATTTATGTAGCTGAAGACTGCTAGGTATTCACTTTTGTCGATTTAATTGTGTTATTTTACTAACGATTGTGAATGCTTCAGTTGATGTGTAGAGATAGCAGCAGTGCGGAGGAAAGCATTGGAGTCTAGCGGGTTTTCGACCTTTGGACTATATTTTGATAGGCGCCACGCCTATATTTTGTTATGTCTATAGAGACATCGATTATTTATTATTATTTTGTATGCGCTTGTGCGCTTGGATATGTTATTTCTATTTGGACATTGAGATTGGGCGTGCCAAACTCTATGGGCACCGTCCATTAGCTTTATTTTCCTATTTTTGGTAGAAAGCAAACTCAAAAGCTAAAAGCTTGTCATATTTTTGTAATTGGGCTATTTTTGAGCATAAAGATTGGAAATATACATTAAATACATGCTTTGTGAAGCGCTCACACAAGGCATGGGGGAGATTGAACCCAATTTGTCTCTTGCTTCATGTCGTGCTTGCTTTTACATGGGACGCAGATCTGACGCAGATAGCTCACGTGGTGAATCCCGGAAGGTCCCCAAGAACAAAGTACTCTACTTTTTAGCACAAAAACCCATGTAAAAGCAAGCACGACATGAGACAAGAGACAAATTGGGTTCAATCTCTCCCATGCCTTGTGTGAGCGCTTCACAAAGCATGTATTTAATGTATATTTCCAATCTTCATGCTAAAAAATAGCCCAATTACAAAAATATGACAAGCTTTTAGCTTTTGAGTTTGCTTTCTACCAAAAATAGGAAAATAAAGCTAATGGACGGTGCCCATAGAGTCTGGCACGCCCAATCTCAATGTCCAAATAGAAATAACATATCTAGGCGCATAAGCGCATACAAAATAATAATAAATAATCGATGTCTCTATAGACATAACAAAATATAGGCGTGGTGCCTATCAAAATATAGTCCAAAGTCGAAAACCCGCTAGACTCCAATGCTTTCCTCCGCCACTGCTGCTATCTCTACACATCAACTGAAGCATTCACAATCGTTAGTAAAATAACACAATTAAACCGACAAAAGTGAATACCTAGCAGTCTTCAGCTACATAAATAAATCAACTGGTTAGAAATAAATCCTAACCTTAATTTATTACGAGTGCGCACTCTAAACTCATAAACGTTTATTAATTTAATATGCATTTTGCGGAATCACCCGCTATGGAATCACCCATGTACACACTAAATTAATGAAATCCCCGAAAAGGACAGGCGTCCCCATCAACTTCTCGCACAAAGAATCCTCTTTGCGTATGAGCCCCGGTCATCTAAGTTTACGGAATCCACCGTAAAACCTCACGGAATCCACCGTGGAATATGCCTCCTGGCATCATTAACACCCTTGAAGAATTTAGATTCTCTTTGTTAACACCAACCTTTTCACAAAAAACTTACGTGCTGATCGTAGAGAAATTATTTGGGACATCTTTCAATGTGAATTGATCACTTCTCCTTCATACACCTAAAATTTGTATCTTTCAATGCACTGAACTTCAACAATCTATTGATGGATGATCAAAACTCACAATCTTTTATGTTTTAATTTTAAGAGACATTACAAGCCTAGGTAAATTTCTTTCATTGGCTATTCTCAGTAAACTAATTAATTATCTTTCACTTTGATTTGTGCTCCTATCTCAACTTGCTATTCATTTTCTTTAGCTTATCCAATTATGCCTTTGTCTCTTCATAGATGATACTAAGATCATGAATTTGATCCTCCATTGTGATTATTTGACTAATTTTTTAAGTCCAAAATCCATTGAATTGCATCAATTGTCCTGCTAGTTGTTGATGAATTTGGAGTTGATGTACATAAATGCCATCATGACAATTTTTAATAGTTGTTTTGGGAGCTTAAAAATGCATTCAAAGCTTGATCCTTGAGGTTCCTTGTGTAAGCAAGGAATCCATTAGCACCTTCACACACCTATTTTAAAAAGTTAGTTATTCTTAAGAAAATAGGATGGCTATTGGGGTCATGGTAATAATCAATTAGATTGCCCTATTGACCCACAAATCTACATGCTTCAATCCCATCTCCCTTTACCTCTATGGAACTTGTGGATCAATTTAAAAGGTACAAAATTGTCTTCTTTTTAGTGTTGTCATGTATAGCAACATATGCTTTATTATAATCTGAATCAATATGAGATCACAAAATCAGCAGATCATATACTAAAAAACATTAAAAAAACAACACAACAAGTTGTATGCATAAGCTATCATGTAAAGAAAGATGTTTAGTTCAAAAAGCATAATCCAAAATAAAGTGACCCAAGATAGACAAAATGTGGACAATAATAAAGCAACCCAAAATAAATGAAACGTGTGTGAGAATAAATTGGCCCAACATAGACAATAAATATGAGCAATAATCAAAACATTACTGCTTTACTTCTTTTTTGGCCAAGAATAGATGATGATCTGGCTCATTTTGGTGAAAACTCAAAAGTGAGTAATCTGTGCAAAACCTATGTCATAGAAGCTTGCACGAAAAACTTTTGTCAAAGTTTATTTACTTATTTCAAGTCCACTTTATGTAAACTGACATAACTTTTGGCACATAGTTTCAAATTGAGCACAGATTTGCTAGGAAGAAAGCTTCGCAAATAGAAAATTTTAGGGTTTTCAAGTAAGGCATATCTACAATTCAACATATCTGCAATCTAAATGGTGATCAACTGAACTTTTTCTATGCTTAAAATTCATTACATAAGATGCTCATAACGCACACAATACATAAAATTTAAGCATGAAAAGAACATGAATTAAGAATTGAAGAGATACTATATAGGTGTACTTCATCATTATCTTCTTTAAGGAATTGGTTCTAGTCGATCGTGATAGCTCATGTAGATAGAGAAGATATATAGAAACATGAGAGAGAGTGAAGAGACACAACATGTACACTCCCAAAAACTATTTCATATTGATCACAATCTACATATGTATAGGTTTGACCTAGCCTAGACAGGGTGAGCTATATATAGCTCCAATATTTTCACATTAAGGTAAAGTGTGAGTATGCTTCTTTGTTGAAGAGAATAGGTGATTTATATCGTGGTACTCTTTTCTTCAACAAGAATTCTGTGTGGAATTTTACATGTCCCAAATCTACAAAGGAACCTTTTTTCAATTGCAAGACTCAATGAAGTCAAAAGATCCAAATATTAGCTCATCACCTTCAATTTATTCATGAGTTTGTTCACAAATTTGAGAACACATAGGCTTAGATCCATCTTTTGTTAATCTCATGTCAAGACGTAGATCTTGTTCAATATCATCCAAGATTACTTGACTCTTGTATAAAGATTCCATGAAATCCAAGTGAAAAGTTTCTTTATCAATTGTAAAAATTTCATTAAACATGAAAAGATTGTCACAAGAGAATATTATCTTAATTGAATGAGAAAAAGTGAAAGTTTTAAGTGTTATCTTGATGAATTATATTGTAATAAGCATTGTGGGAAGATTGTGGATCTACAATCTAAATATCAAGATGTGAGTACTAATTGTAATCTTCATGTATGAGTTAAATGATTTGAAGAAATCCATACTATTATTGCTCAAGCACATGTAGCATTTGCATTTTGCATGAGGGCATGGGGATTGAGTATGGTGCTCATGAGATGGTGTTCCATATTACAAATTACAAGCCCTATTCCATATTACAAACCACAAGTCTATTCCATAGAGTTCTACAAAAACTTGTGATCCTTTTTTAGGCATTCTTGAATTCAGGAGTCATAGAGACTAGTAAAACTAAATTAGTTGTTTTACAAAATATAGGAAGAGATTGCAAGATATGGACTATTCAGAAAGAGTGAGCTAGGATAGGGCGAATCTGTACGAGTAGTCTTTGTGCCTTTGTAAGATCAATGCCACACTCTGCCATTGTCAAAAAGTCATCAAGATTTGCAAATGACACTCGCATGGCCTTATCTTATGCCAACATGCAATCCCTTTATGATCCATCCAACTGCATATCCATCTGACTCCTTGTCATATACAATTGGCATAGTGGGTCGTAGATCTCAGGTGCAATCCATGGCCTTGTTTTCATTTTTAGCACTCCTTTTCATCTATGATCATCTATAGTCATCCACCCCAACCCCCCCCCCCCCCTCCAACATTATTAGTTGAGGGCTAGTCTTGTCATGCTGAAAATAAGCATTAGACCTAGTCCATGATAGCCACCCTAGGGGTGTTATCTGAAGTGAAGTCCAATACCATATTGTTAGCTTGAAAATTTGAATGGATGATGCTAGCACTATGCATGGCCTTCATCCCATCTACTAAGATATGAATAATATTCAAAATATTAATGATGACACCTAAAATTCTAGCCTTCTCCTCTGCATTGGGCACCATGTCAAGACCAAGTCTGAATCCCATTGATGACTTATGTTGGCCTTTTATTATTCTTTTATATTCACATTCTTGAAAAAGGCCCCACATCAATATATCATTCAGTGTAACACCATTGAAAAAGGGGAAGAATGTAACCCAAGAGGGCTCAAAAGTAAAGGCAATGAACTGTATAATTGATGCATTAACCTTTTGCATCCCATGCTTCACTTGAAATTAATATAATTTTTCATTATTAGAGCTCTTTTATATTTTAGTGTAATATTTTAAATTTAAAGGAAAAATCTAATATTTTCTATGGTAGCTTTGATAAGGTGAACCTTGGTGAATAACTCTCCTTGGCTTGATAGCATCGAGGGGAATGCCAATTGTTAGTACATATTGGTGATTCCCCAAGGTGCGTAGTATAGTTTGTACCCCTAATAGATAACCTTGCCCGTTGGTCGAACCAAAACTAGGACTTATACACAAATTACACTATATATGTCC
The DNA here is from genome assembly GCF_053477565.2 of Lygodium microphyllum. Taxonomy (NCBI): domain Eukaryota; kingdom Viridiplantae; phylum Streptophyta; class Polypodiopsida; order Schizaeales; family Lygodiaceae; genus Lygodium; species Lygodium microphyllum. The sequence goes on along the minus strand of NC_141158.1, from coordinate 59,732,445 downwards.
CTCACCCTCTTTGAGCATACCCCCTTGTCTCTCCACTATATGTTCCATAAATATTCTAACATCTTGGGTATATTTCCTATGGCCTCCTTGGCTCCTTTCATCATAGGTGGATGGTCCCTACATGCAATGAAATATCTCTAATGTCTGGTATGGCCAATCAAGGTGCCATGATGTGATTAAGTGTAATGTCATAGTTGTGAATGTTGATAATATTTTGTGGGTGTTGTCGAAGGGGTTTTAGTCAAAATGTCATATCCACCACGAATCAAAGATAGAAAGAAGTAGGGATTACTAATCCAAGGTTTTGCCTGTAGACTAATATGCGGGCCTCGAGATCCAATCCCGAGTCACGTTAGCCTCTTGTGCAGGGCCTAGAAGGCAAGGGATTTATGGCCAGATCCCCCCTTGGCACCCAAGCATCCTCCTACTCCAAGTAGTGCCCAATGCAGAGACCTTTCGCGGCGGGTTCGGTCCATGTTCCCGGCGCGGCTAATAACCCCCTTGATTAGGGTTAGGCAGACAGTTAGGGGTAACTGATGCTACCTCTCCCTTCAGGCCATCAACCTGAAGCATTAATTAACTTTCCATCTTTAAGTTCCTTGAGCAAACAATGCAAACAGTGCTCCTAAACTGTTACAAGCACAATCAATCCAATGGTCGTTTATTTGGCCAACTACTAAGGAGCGAATCCTTATCTCCCAATGTGTCCAGCATTCGATCCAGGATCAATTGCGACTTGGCAAGATCCCCAAGGGTTTGTTTGTTCACCCTTTTGTCCTTGGGTTAGGGCCATACCTTGTTAACCCAACTTAACCCAACACCTTAGGTTTCATAAATTAATAGTAGATCCTGGCGACCATGTCGCTCTGACTTGATTGAACCTTTGCTTACCAAGAAAATATATAACTTCCCTTAGCTTGGCAAATCAACCCAAGAAAGGTGGTGTAGCAGGATGAATACTCATCCTCTTGCAAGTTAGACTTGCACTAGAACTTGCCAACCTCATTCCAAGGAATGGCAAATCAATCTGTGATTAAACCACAAGGCCATGCAACGTTGCAACTTGTTGCACAAGTGTCACACCTAACTCATGGGATCATTTTCCCCATTGAACGGCGTTTCCTGGTCAAGAAATTATGTTTAGACAAGACACAGTGTTTAGGGTGTCTTCTTAGCCAACCCAACCCTCCAAACTCAATCCGAGTTTTAGCATTAGGTGGAACCATCCTTAGGGTAGGAACCCTAGATCATTGTTTGCATGAGCGTCCAATTGACCCAAACATTCCGTGAATGTGGGTAGGACCTTTGGGTTTGAGGGTTTTGACTTGGCGTCGGAGTATGATACTAGGTTGTCTTTTTAAGGTGCCAAGCCCTAGCTAGTACTTGAGGTGTTTATTGTATTGACCTGTTATGCCTAAATGAATCCCTTGTGGGTTAAGTGATTTAGATAAATTGATCTACTTGTCTTGCGACAAGGGCGATCCTTTCCTAGCGATGCTAACCTTGTTCTAAAGGTGTAAACAGATGCTAGATACCACATTTTGTGCAAGTATATGATTTGTTACATCTATGTTCTATAAGGTATGCATTAACCCTTTTCTTTTCTTACTAAAGTCATGACGAATGATAACTTGCATGAAACCTACTAGGGTTTACATCAAAGAATCATTCCTACAACCCTTTTGTCTAAGCTTTAGAATTTCATGCTTTGATAAGCCATGCAATCTTTTCCAAATGCAACTCGATGAAATGAAATTTATGCATGATGAATATGTAACATGCGACCCTTAGATACAACATCGTTAATGACGTTCATGTGACATGCAACCTTCAATCTGTTCGACAAACATATTTGGATGCAACGTGCAATGTCCATAGTTTCATTTTCATGCCGTGCAACAGAAGTTTAACAATTCCCTCATGCGAGTCATAACAAAGGAAGTTATTGAGGTAATGCAAGATACTATTTTCTACCAATGCACTTAACAATTTCCTCTTCAACCCTAGGCAATATGCATTTTAGACATTCACTTTGAAAATGCATGACAAGGCAATTTGCGACTAAGTTCATAGGGCGAGTAAGTGATTTACATTCATAACTTCGGAGATGCAAACAATCCAATTGCATGATATGCACCAATCCTTATCCATCGTTTACAGAGATACTTTCTCAAATGTACTTTTATCACTACTACATGAATTAACGACAAGCGTAAAATGCATTCTCCATATGGAATTAAGTGTGATTAAAGCATTTCTTCATGTGGAAATAAATTCGTGGAACCTGGGCTTGTGGATCCGTGGGGATGTCCATGTGTAAGTTCGGGGAAGAACCTCCCGCGAGTGCACCTTGCAACTTCTTGGGAGCCATCGTTGATGATTTGAACTCCGTGAATTACCCTCGCTTCTACATGTTCTCTGAATAGCCTCAAGATTTTCCTTCTCCCTCATACGCAGGAAATTCCTTCACCGAAACGCAATTTAGAAAGCAACCTGGGAAGGCTTGTGGAAATGGGGCTTATGGAAGCCCCCCCCCTTAGAAGCTTCTCAAGAAGCTTCTATCTTATCCAGAAACGTGGAAGAAGGCCCAATGATTGGTAGGGGAAAAATTGACGCGACGAGAGGGGAGATTGACTTGATGGTGGCAGTGGTGGAGGTAAGGGCAGAAGCCCAGCTGCAACGATGGCAGCAGGCGGTAGATCTGGGCATGGCAGTGGTCACGACAGCCTTATCCTTGTTTCCTCCTTTGTTCCTCCTCTCCCTAGCTCGTGCCATAGGGGGTCACGTGTGAGATGACAACCGCAGTGGCAGAATCGTCCTCTTCCTCTGATCGTGCGGCACCACGGCCCCTTTCCTTCTCTCACAGATCGTACTCAGCGCGGCAGCCTACTCTTGGCTCCTCCTCTATTCCTTCCCCCACTTGACCACATGGGGGGGTTCTTAAAGCTTTAGGGGGGAAATGGTAGCCACCACGTGGCTTAACAATGCCCCTCCCTCCTCATGCTCCCACACACGACTCCACCTTAGGCCATTTCTCCTCACACTCCCTCTCCTCCAGCCATGCATCGGCTGGGGGAAGGGATAATTATTAAGAGAAATTTTACTTAACCTTACCACTATCCATTTTTTCCCTTCAAAAAGGGTATTTCCCTGCGGGTTTTGCAGTCTTAAACCCCGGCCTCAATTGCTCAATGAGGAGGCCTCATTTTTGCGCATGCGGGGTATGGATTAAGCTGCCAATAGTTGCGATGTGGGAGATAACCTTGCACAGGTTTTACGCGGCGTGCGGGGAGTCAAGTTCAATAATATTTTTGAGCGGAAATATTACATTCTCTCCCCCATGGAGGAATTGAGATGTCCTCATCTCGAGAAGAACTGGGGGTATTGTTGGTTGAGAGTACTTTCATCTATCCAAGTGGCATCCTCCTCGGGATAATCTTTCCACTGGTGGACGAGACATTCTCTCAAGGTTCTAGATCTCAATTGTCTCTCCTTAACATCTAAGATCCTGTTAGGCCATAGCTCAAGGACTCCTTAGCTAGGCATTACAACTTGTTGATCATCAAGTACATGGCTAGGATTAGGTACATACTTCTTCAGTACGTTGATATGAAATACATTATGAACTTTTAGGTTCTCAGGGAGTTGTAGTCTATAAGCATTGGGTCCTAGGCACTTGAGAATCTTGTAGGGTCCACAGTACATTGGACTTAGCTTCTTGCAATCTCCTAAGGATAGGGAACTCTTCTTTGGGCGTACACGAATGAAGACCGTGTCTCCTTCTTCTAAGGTTCTATCTTAACATTTTAAATCCGCGTATGTCTTCTGTCTTTCCTTGGCGGCTTGGATGTCCTGTCTTATTGACTTCATTTGGTCATCCATATCTTCCAGCATCTGCCTTGAAGCTTCAACTCTTAGGGTTGGGTCTGAGAATCTTAAATGCCTTCGACAATCATGCCCATATAATGCTTGAAAAGGGGTCATCTGAATGCTTTGTTGGTAAGAAGCATTGTAGGCAAACTCAACCAGTGGGGCAAGTACTGAATCCACATTTTTGGTTCACGACAGCAATGTGCCCTGAACATATCCTCAATGACTTGGTTAACACGTTCCATTTGACCGTCGGTTTAGGGATGGTAAGCTGTACTAAAACAGATTTGAGTCCCAATGGCTTCGAAGAAAGCTCTGCAGAAGTGTGATGTGAAGAGAGAATCACGATCACTAATGATTCTTATAGGCAACCCATGCGGTTTGAATATCTCCTTGATGAACAACCTTGCAATGTCTGAGGCTTTATAGTTTGTCTTAACAGGAATAAGGTGTGAAACCTTGGTCAGCATATCCACCGCAACCATAATGGAGTTGTATCCTCCCTCAACTTGGGGTAGGCCAACAACAAAGTCCATACTGATGAATTCCCATTTCATTTGGGAAATGTCAAGTGGTTGCAACTTTCCTGGCATTTTGATATGTTCGTCCTTAATACATTCACAAGACAAACACTCAGTGACATATTTGAGAACCTCACCTTTAAGCCTCTCCCAATAGTAGCTCTTCTTGACTGCATTGAGGGTCTTGGCATAGCCAGGATGTCTTGAGAAGGGGGAATCATGAGCTTCCCAAAGTATCTTTTGCTTGAGTGACTGGCTTGCCGGTATACATAATCTCGTTCTATAGTAGACAAGTCCACTATTGATAGAGAATTCTTGATACTTAACCTGTAGCTTTGGGTCTTGATCCTTGATAAGGATCTCCCTTAGCATCTTCTGATAGGTTGAATCATGGTATGCTCCTTCTCTAGCTAGCTCAAGTATTGGGTTGTTTGGCATGGATACCATTCTTGCTAGAGATCTAGCTATTGATGGATTCTGCAAAATTAGAGAATTAAGGAGTTCCTTGTGACTGAGTGCATCGGCAACTATATTCTCCTTTCCAGGCCGGTATTTGATTTCAAAATCATACTCCTCTAGCACTTTAATCCGCCGACCTTGCCTCATGTTGAGCTCATTCTGGGTAAAGATCCACTTGAGACTTTTATGATCCATTATACTAGGGTAAACTTGTGACCCAACAGGTAATGTCTCCAAATATTTAGAGCATGGATGATAGCTAACAGCTCTAGATCATGGGTAGCATAACTCTTCTCATGGCTCTTCAATTTCCTTGAAGAGTATGCTACATGATGACCTTCTCACATAAGCACACACCCTAAGGCAAGTGTGCTAGCATCAGTTACTACTTCGAACTCCTTACTGAGGTCCAAAAGTTTCACGATAGGTACTGATACCAAAATTTGCTTTAGTCTATCAAAGCTAGATTGTTCAGCAGTTGACCATGCAATTGATGTTTGCTTCTTTAGTAGATCCATTAGAGGTGCTGCAATCAAGGCATAATATTTGATAAAGACCATGTACCACCCTGTCAAACCAAGAAAACTGCGTATTTATTTGATAGTTGTTGGTATTGGCCACTCAAGAACATCTCTGACTTTGGCCGGATCCACTGAGATTCCTTCCGCTAACATGATGAATCCCAAATATTCAATCTGACGTTTGAAGAATTCGAAGCTGGGGTTCATGATCTTCTTCCTGTTTGGAGTAGACTAAGGTATCGTCGAAGAAGATGAGTACGAAGTCATCAAGATATGGCCTAAAGATATCCTGCATTAACCTGTTGAAGGTGGCAGGTGCATTTGTCAGCCCGAACGACATGACTAGAAACTCAAAGTGTCCATATCTTGTGTTGAATGCCATCTTTGGAATATCTTCCTCCTTGATCCTTATCTGATAGTATCCAAACCTGAGGTCAATCTTAGAGAAGATCTTCACACCTTGAAGATGGTCAAGAAGTTCATCTATTCTTAGAATAGGGTACTTATTCTTAATGGTTGATTGATTCAACCCTCTGTAATCAATACATAGCCAAAGCGTTCCATCTTTCTTCTTGTGGAACAGCAATGGAGCTCCCCATGGCGAACTACTGGGATGGATGTAGCCCTGATCTAATAGTTGCTTGAGTTGCCCCTTCAGCTCAATTGCTTCTGGGATGGACATTCTATAAGGCCTCTTTGTAATTGGCACAGCTCCCGGCACTAGCTTGATCTCATGATCAACTTCCCTTTGAGGCGGAAGTTCTGTCAGCTCTTCAGGAAATACGTCTGCATACTCCTTTAGCCATGAAGATTCTTCACTAGACTCCTGATTTTGATCTAACTTTTTAAGCTTAATCAAGTAGACAGGTAGTCATTTTCTAACTTCCTTTATAATCCGAGATGCTTTGGCCAATTGAATTTTTGGCCTTCCAGCCTCTCCTTGAGTTGTGACCAATTTCCCTCTTAAGTTTCGAAAGGAAACTTGGCCCTTTCCACAATGAATGTGGGCGTCATTAGGTTTAAGTCAATCCATTCTGAGCAAACACTCATGGATACCTAGGCTCATGACCCTGGATTTGACCGAAGTCAACTTTCCTCCCATGAAGAATTCACCTTAGCAGTTTGCCTGGTACAAGTGCCCGCATGACCATTTGCTAATTCCACAAGCAAGGAAGGTGCTTCTATTGTGGCTATTCCTAATCTTCTTGCACAAGCTGGTGAGATAAAGGAATGCGTACTGCCACAATCAATCAAGGTTTTGAAGCCTTTACCTTGATAATTCGATGGTGTCTAAATCACCAAAAACTGGCAATTCGGGCCTTTCTTGTGAAGGGTGGCATGAACTGTTGCCCTCTCAAAGTTTGCTTCCATGGTCGGGTCTTCTTCATCGCACATTTCCCTATTGGCCACATAGGCGGTTCTTCCTCTGCCTCAGATGGCAGCTCCTTGGCCACAGGTGGTTCCTTGGAATGGTCCTTGACGTTGTCCTCCGCCAAGTTTGGGACATTGCCTTTTAAAATGACCGAGCTCGTTGCAGTGGAAGAAACGTAGATTGCAGCCATTACCTTGGGTAGGAACAAAGTTATTGACATTGTTGGCCCTTGCTTTCTTCCTTTGTTCCCGGTTTTGACCTTGAACTCTCTTTGCTTGGGACCCATGTACTCCTTTATTCTGATCATTATAAGACCAAGTCTTGATATTTCTTGGCCTTGTCTGCACCTCCTTAATTATGGGTGTAGCTTGAATGAGTGTGTCCTAAAGATCTGTTGGGCGCATTGATTTGAGGTGGGTGTTTACAGGTGGGTTTAATCTAGCACAAAAATTTGACACCTGTTGTGTAGGGATTGGACTTGGGATCTGTACATGGGGTTGTGCCTGAGTAAGAGATTCTTAACATTAACAACTCGCTAAACGTTTCTTACATTACATATTATGCCCAACTTAGGTTTCAGCCAAGAAACCTAATCACTTAACTTTTTATCAATACTCATAGACAAGAAAATCATTGATAAAAAGAAGTCTTATTTCATTCATATGGGCCTAGCCCTTTCGAAGTTCAATATTTCTTAGGATGGTAGAGCAAGATGATACATTAAATCGGGGGGAATAAAGTTGTGTTACATTCAGCTATGGGAACTGGGTAATAGTATGGATTTGGGTCATGGATCTTCACGAATTGATAAGTCATTGGAAGATTAGGATATCCTTTCCTTTGGTACCCATTCTTCTCGTAGCGTCCCAACACCTTGATCCTGTCAGCGGTGATTATGCGGGTCACTTCCTCATACACATACGTGTTCAGCTTGACCTTCCGACCTTTGACATGTAAAGTTGCATTTATGTGAGCCTCAACAAAGACGAATAGCTTCATGATCTTTAGGTCCTCCAACCACTTGATTCTCTTTAGGTTGGTTCGAAGGTACGCAAATCGATGGGCAGCTATGTAATAGATTCCTCAATCACCCGTCCATCTTCATTCCACATACAGAGGCGATGGATTGTAAATGCGGTCTAGAATGTTCATCATATCGATCCTTCGTCAATAATCCGAAGCATGCATCGCGGTCATAAACATGACCTGGAACACCATGAATCTGTTCCATGCTTCATGACTCTGCAAGACAGCATCTACAAGTAAGAAAATGTTCTTAACAACAACATTTTCTTTACTTCTTTTTATTAAGTTTCCTTGTAAAGACAAATCCTTTGTTGGTTCTCTCTGATGCCAACTGTAACGTGTCCACCTATTCCCTTTTAGGACACGCCTTAGTAGCCCATCAGAAAGAGGGCCTAGAAAGCTTTGCTCAGCACTCCCATGGAATGTTACGGGGTTTGCGATCTAGGTCTTTCCGAGTCTGCCACGTAGAGGAAGTATTCCGACCGTACCCACTTAGGACTGACCTGAATCAGGGTTTTCCTAGTGGTCAAACTCCTAGAACGACAGCTAGCGTCGAATCCCAGGCAAACTACTTTACGCAAAAATGTCAGGGTCAAAGCGGATTCATGCTGCACTTGGTTCATGGAGAATGGGAAATGAGAGGGATGCAAAGCTCGATCCCTCTGCCCATAAGGCGTAGTCCCATTCCATTCCCCTAAAACAGCATAAATCGGAATTCTAGAAACCTGAACTCTAGGTCAGCGTTTCCTGCTATTCATTCCCTTCGAGAAAAGTCCCTTGTTGTCATTCGCTTGAGAAAAGTTCTTGGCCAACCGGGACCACCCATGACGGACCCATGGCCACATCCACCGCACTTTCCTCAGGGTTGTTTTAGTTGTCTAATTACCTCCCACATTCAGGTGGACATGCATAAAATAGCTTCCTTAATTAGCTGATTAAACACCAGTTCCTTCACGTAATATTAGCACTTGACATAGGAAAACAATGTCAAACAAGTTCCTTTTCAACAAGTTATCTTATTTATCTTTGGAATACATCCATATAATCCAGCCCGTAGGCTAAGCGATAATCTACGCGAAGGCTATTCATAATCTGCTCGAAGGCTATCCAGCAATCCATAGGGATTACTAATCCAAGATTCTGCCCGTAGACTAGTATGCGGGCCTCGAGATCCAATCGCGAGTCACGTTGGCCTCTTGTGCAGGGCCCGGAAGACAAGGGATTTATGGCCAGAGCCCCCCTTGTGTAACGTGTCGACCTGTTATCTTCAGGATACGCCTTAGCAGTCCATCGGAAAGGATATCTAGAAGGCTCTGCCCGGCACTCCCATGGAATGTTACGGGGTTTGCGTTCTAGGACTTTCCACGTCTGCCACATAGCGGAAGTATTCCGGCTGTTCCCACTTAGGACCAACCTAAATTAGGGTTTTTCCCTATTGGTCATTTCCTAATGGCAACTAGTGTCGAACCCAAGTAAACTACTTTACGCAGAAATGCCAGGTTCTAAGTGGATTCATGCTGCACTTGGTTCAAGGAGAATGGGAAACGAGAGGGATACGAAGCTCAACCTCTCTGCCATAAGGCATAGTCCCATTTCGTTCCCCTAAAATAACATAAATCGGGATCATTTGTATCTTAGACTCTAGGTCAATGCTCTTGCTATTCGTATTCTCTAAAAGATCTTCTGGCTGTCCATCGTGATTTGAGAAAAGTTCTCGGCCAACCGGGACCACCCATCCGTAGGACGGACCTATGGCCACATCCACCGCACTTTCCTCAAGTTGTTTTAGTTATTTAATTACCTAACACATTTAGTTGGACATGTATCAATCAGCTTCTTTAATTAGCATGTTAGGCACTTGTTCCTTCACGTAATCATAGCACTTGACATAGAAAAGCAACGTCAAACAAGTTCCTTTTTAACAAGTTATCATATTTATCTTTGAAATACATAAAGTCGAGCCCGTAGGCTTATCCACAATCCGCCCGAAGGCTATCCAGCAATCCACAAGGATCACTAATCCAAGAAACCACCCGTAGACTAGTATGCGGGCCTCGAGATCCAATCCTTAGTCACGTTAGCCTCTTGTGCAGGGCTCGGAAGGCGAGGGATTTAAGGCTAGAGCCCCCCTGGCACCCAAGCGTCCTCCTACTCCAAGTAGCGCTCAACGGAGAGACCTCTCGCAATGGGTTTGGTCCACCTTCCCAGCGTGATTAACAACCACCTTGGCTAGGGTTAGGCAGGTAGTCAGGGGTGAAGCTGCCTCTCCCTTCAGGCCTTCAACCTGAAGCATTAGATATCTATTTATCCCTTAATTCTTTGTTCAAATAAAGAAAAACAGTGCTCTTAAATCAGTAACAAGCACAAACATTTCCATTGGTTGTTTATTGTTGGCCAACTGCTAAGGAGCGAATCCTTCTTTCCGAATGTCTCCAGCACTCGATCTCGGATGACTTGCGACTTGGCAAGATCCCCAATATCCTGGGTTAGGGCATACACTATTAACCCGACTTGATCAATACCTTAAGTTCATATGTTATTTCAAATTATTGGCTTGTCCTTCGCTTCCAAGCAATTATCTTTACCCCAAAAAGATACTATGTTAGGATGATTATTCATCCTCTTGCAAGATAACTTGCATAAGAATCTGCCAACCTCATTCCAAGGAATTGGCCATTCCCTTGTGATCAAATCACAAGATCATGCGACTCTATCACTTTTTGCACAAGTGTTGCATCAACTATGGGACTATTTACCCATCGAATGGAGTCACGAAATAGTCTATTCCTGATGGCATTAGGCCGACTTGTCAGTCCTAGGGATTCGAGTTTCATCATTTTAGCAAGAGATTCTTAGGAAAATCCTAGATCACTTCTCGCAAGTAGGTCCTACTGTCCCTACATTTCGTGAATGTCGGCAAGTATTTAGGGTTTAGGAGTTTCAGTTTTTGGCAATACGTGTGACTAGGTAAATGTCTCCACCGGGCTAACCCTCTTCAGTTCCTTGGGATATGTCACATTGAATTCACCCTTTCTAAAACGAGTACTCTGCGGGTTTAGGTGTTTAGGTTTATGCCAATTTAACCTATCTACTTTTGAAGATAATTATGCTATCATTTCCATAACCACATGACTTATTATCTAAGCGTAAGTTGATTTTCAAATCCTAACTTTCCGGTTTAAGATCAAGAATAGGTTAGGTTATAGCCTAATTCCAATTAATCATCCTATAACTTACGAACAAGATTCATGCTAAAACATGCAGCCTTTTCTAATAATTATGCAGTTGAAAAAACGATATTTATACCAATTGACTAGAGTTATTCAACTTAAGAATCATTTCATGCCTTGCACTTTCCTATGGATTCTTAGCACTTTTCCATAATGACTTATTGCGAAGAAGATATGTCCTAATAATGTGACATGCAATTTATACTTCCATGCCTAAACGGAGTGCACTATCTTAATTCCGTTTTGTAAATATGGACATTAATCTAAGTTCAGTTCATTGAAATGCACAAAAACTACTTGCATATCAATTTTTTGCTCACTTTACTTTTGATGACCAAACTTGTCCGTCGTAAGCTAATTTTTTAAATTAACCAAAATATTTAAGACAGAAAATGCATCCTATCTCCTAAAAGAAATCATCTACGCATGATTGAATTATAACAACGTAAAATAAAAATTAGGAAGGAAAACTTGGACTTGTGGTGAGATGTCCACGTGGATGCTAGGAGACGATCCTCCTGCGGTTGCGCCTTGGGCTTTCTTAGGAGCCATCGCAAATGTGGCCTTCCGTCTTGGATGTGGCTTTGCAAAACTCCCTTTGTAATTCACCCGTCCCTTGTGAAGGTTTTTTTTTCCTTCCTTTTGTAGAAGCTTCGGTACGAATTGAATATACGGAAAGGGATTTAGCCTTGGGCTAATTTGGGAGATTGAAGGAAATCCACAGGAAAAGCTTGATGGGCTTTTTAAAGGCCTTGAATAGGGTTCCACGGAAAAAAGGGTACTAAATGGATTTTTAAGGGGTTTTTAAAAAAAAGGGCAAGGGCGGGAAAGGCCTTAGAGGGATTTTTTCGTGAGGGAGGGGGAAACCCATGGGCTTGGAGTTCAATTCCCGGGAAGGGGGTAGGAAAACCTCTTTAAAGTGGGGCTTACTAAAGCCACGAGAAGGGGCTTTTCTTTTTGTGTGTGTGTGTGGGGGGGGGGGGGGGGGGGAAACAAAGGTATAAAAGGGCTAAGAAGAATTTTTCATGGGGGAGAAAAGGCTTAAGAATCACATGAAAAGCCCTTCAATGGCAAATCGGGGGGGGGAAGGGGCCTAAGGGAGCCCTTAGGAGGGAATTTTTGAGAGGGTGGAAAAAAGGGCTTAAGGGTCATATGAAGGCCCTTTAAGGTAAAAAATTTTTGGGGGGAAAGGGGGCTTATAGGACCCCCTCTTAGAAGCTTCTAGAGCTTCTAAAGAAGCACGTGGGGTTTGACCTCGAGCTGGTGGCAGTGACAGAGACGACAGGTCGGTCGTGATCTCTTTGGTGGCGACTAGTCTTCCATTGCTGTTGCGGCTCACGGCCCTCTCCCAGCGGTGCCCCACTTTCTGCTCCACGGTAGCCACCTTACGCTCTATGGCAGCGGAGATAGCAGTCTTAGGCTTTTCCCCCTCACGCTTAGCGGCGATGGCCTCAGGTTCTTATGGCTCATGTCCCTCTTTCCTATGGCAGCAGCCATGCCCCCCCATCGTCCCACCATCCCCGATTTAAATAGGGAGGGGAGGGGATCCTCCCTCCCTTGCGTGGCTTCACGCATGCACCCATAGCCTTAGTAAGCTCCAGCAAGGAGCTTGCTTATACATGCTATTCCCCTCCCCTCCAACACGATTGTCGGGGCTGGGGGTAAGGGGAATAAATTTTTTTTCCATTATCCAAATCAAAAATTATCCTTACTACTTATAAAGGGGGTTCACACATGCTATTGGAAGTTTGGTATGTTACATTCTCTCCCCCTTGGAGGAATCGAGATGTCCTCATCTCGAGACAGACTGGTGATATTGATGGTTGAGAGTGCTTTCATCTATCCAAGTGGCATCCTCTTCGGGATAATGTTTCCACTGGACGAGGCATTCTCTCAAGGTTCTGGATCTCAGTTGTCTCTCCCTAACATCTAAGATCCTGTCACGCCTTAGTTCAAGGACTCCTTGACTAGACATTACAACTTGTTGGTCTCATCAAGTACATGGTTAAGATTAGGTACATACTTCTACAATAAGCTGATATGGAATACATTATGAACCTTTAGGTTCTCAAGGAGTTGCAGTTTATAAGCATTAGGTCCTAGGCACTTGAGGATCTTGTACGTTCGACAATACCTTGGACTTATCTTCTTGCAATTTCCTAAGGATAGTGAACTCTTCTTTGGACGTATGCGAATGAAGACCATATCCCCTTCCTCGAAGATTCTATCTTGATGCTTCAAGTCTGCGCATGCCTTCTGTCTATCCTTGGCGGCTTGGATGTCTTGTATTTTTGACTTTATTGGTCATCCATCTCTTCCAACATCTGCCTTGAAGCTTCAACCCTTAAGGTTGGATCTGAGAAGTTTAGGGGACTTCAACACTCACGACTATACAATGCTTGGAAAGGGATCATTTGAATGCATTGTTGGTAAGAAGCATTGTAGGAAAATTCAACCAAAGACAAGTATTGAATCCACCTTTTTGGCTCATGACAGTAGTGTGCCCTAAGCATGTCCTCGATGACTTGATTGACTCGCTATGTTTGGCCATCTATTTGGGGATGGTAAGATGTGCTAAAGAAGAGTTGAGTCCCAATGGCTTTAAAGATAGCTCTCCAGAAGTGTGATGTGAAGAGAGAATCACGATCACTAATGATTCTTCTAGGTAGCCCATGTAGCTTGAATATCTCCTTGATAAATAATCTTGCAATGTCTGAGGCTTTATAGTTTGTCTTCATTGGAATAAGGTGTGCAACCTTAGTAAGCATGTCAACCACAACCATGATGGAGTTGTATCCTCCCTGAACTTGGGGTAGGCCAACAACAAAATCCATACTGATGAATTCCCATTTCATTTGGGGAATGTCAATGTAATGTGTCCACTTGTATCTTCAGGACACGTCTTAGCAATCCATCGGAAAGGATGACTAGAAAGTTCCGCCCAGCACTCCCATGGAATGTTACAGGATTTGTGATCTAGAGCTTTCTTAGGAGGCATCACAATTGTAGTTTTTCCGTCGTGGAAGTAGCTTTACAACTCCTCTTTGGAATTCCACCGTCGCTCCCTTGCACCGTCCGCCGAAAGTAGTTTTAGAAGGCTCCCTCCTTGAAGTAGGGATTTCGAAAGAAGGGGTGTTTCAAAATCTTTTGCGAATAAGACCCATTAAAGCCATGGGAGGGGCTTAATGTCCTTGTAATGACTCGCACAAACGAGGAATGAAAAGGTGTGGAATCCCTTACAAGAGGGCTTTTGAGTGGGAAAGGGAGGTGTCAAAAGACCCTCAACACTCTCTTTTCATTTACAAGTGGGGGGGGGGGGGGGGGGGGGAATCTCCAAGGGAAAAAAGGGCTAAGGGGGCCCTTAGGGGGGATTTATAATCGCAGGAAGGCAAAGGACCCTTAAGGTCAAGCTTTTTGAGGGGGAAAAAACCCTAAGGAAGCCTTCAAAGAGGAATTTTAAGGGGGGTTTCAAGATGCCTCAAGGGAAGGGGCTAAAAGAAAATTTTAAACACGGGGGGAGGGGTTTCGAGAGGCCACGAGAAGGGACCCTAGGGAGGGTTTTAAGACACAGGGGGGGTGGTTCCAACAACCATGGGAAGGGGGCTAAGGGGAGAAAAAGGGGGCTTATGAGCTTCAAAGGGACATACGGGGGGAATAGTAATCCCAAGCCCACAGGAAGGGGGGCTTAGGGAGGTTTAAACATGGGGGTGATTCCAAAGCCCAAGGGAAGGGCTTAAGGGGGGGAAAAGGGGCTTAAGAGGCCCCTTAGAAGCTTGAGGGCTTCTGAAGACATGTGGGTAGGGGGGAAAAGGAAATGGCTCCCCTAGGATATGATAGCTAGCGGCCCATGGTATCAAGCGGCAGCGGTGGCTAGCATAAATCAGCGGCTCCTCCTCGGCTCAGGCGACCCTCCTCTCTCCCTCAAGTGGCACAAGCGCAGTCCTCCTTGGCTTCTCTCCCCCTCAAAGCCTTCACTCTCTCATGGCGGCAACACTTTGTTTTTTGTTCTTTTTCGATCTCTTCCCCCCAGTGATTTAAATAGGGGGAGGGAGAGGTTCCTCCCTCCCCTACGCGGCAACACGCATGGCTACGGCTCCACATGAGCTCCAGCGTGTTGCTTCATCGTGGCTTCCCTCCCTCCCCTCCAGTGCGACATCGGCTGGGGGGAGAAGGAGGGGATATATTTTTTTTAAAAAATTCCCCTTATCCAAATCAAATATCCTTTGTAGAGGTGGTTTACGCGTGGAATTCAGGATGTTACATTCTCTTCCCCTTAGAGGAATCGAGATGTCCTCATCTCAAGATAAACTGGGGATATTGATGGTGAGAGTGCCTTCATCTATCCAAGTGGCATCCTCTTCGGGATAATCTTTCCATTGGATGAGGCATTCTCTCAAGGTTCTGGATCTCAATTGTCTCTCCCTAACATTTAAGATCCTGTCAGGCCTTAGTTCAAGGACTCCTTGACTAGGCATTACAACTTGTTGGTCATCAAGTACATGGTTAGGATTAGGTACATACTTTTTCAATAGGCTGATATGGAATACATTATGAACCTTTAGGTTCTTAGGGAGTTGCAATCTATAAGCATTAGGTCCTAGGCATTTGAGGATCTTATACAGTCCACAATACCTTAGACTTAGCTTCTTGCAATCTCCTAAGGATAGGGAACTCTTCTTTCGGCATACGCGAATGAAGACCATGTCTCCTTCTTTGAAGATTCTATCTTAATGCTTCAAATCTGCGTATGTCTTTTGTCTATCCTTGGCAGCTTGGATGTCCTATCTTATTGACTTTATTTGGTCATCCATCTCTTCCAACATCTGCGTTGAAGCTTCAACCCTTAAGGTTGGATATGAGAAGTTTAGGGGACTTCGACAGTCATGACCATACAATGCTTGGAAAGGGGTCATCTGAATGCTTTGTTGGTAAAAAGCATTGTAGACAAATTCAACTAAAGGAAAGTATTGAATCCACCTCTTCATCTCCCAATAGCAGTATGCCCTAAGCATATCCTCGATGACTTGATTTACTTGCTCAGTTTAGCTATTCGTTTGGGGATGGTAAGCGGTGCTAAAGCAGAATTGAGTCCCAATGGCTTCAAAGATAGCTCTCCAGAAGTGTGACGTGAAGAGAGAATCACGATCACTAATGATTCTTCTGGGTAAACCATGTAGCTTGAATATCTCCTTGATAAACAATCTTGCAATGTTTGATGCTTTATAGTTTGTCTTTACTGGAATAAGGTGTGCAACCTTAGTAAGCATGTCGACCACAACCATGATGGAGTTGTATCCTCCCTCGACTTGGGGTAGGCCTACAACAAAATCCATACTAATGAATTCCCATTTCATTTGGGGAATGTCAAGCGGTTGCAGTTTCCCTGGCATCTTGACATGTTCGGCTTTGATACGTTGACAAGACAAACACTCGATGACATATTTGAGAACGTCACCTTTAAGCCTCTCCCAATTGTAGCTCTTCCTAACTGCATTAAGAGTCTTAGCATAGCCAGGATGTCCTGAGAAAGGGGAATCATGAGCTTCCCACAATATCTTCTACTTAAGTGACTTACTTGCTGGTACACACAGCCTTGTTCTATAGTAGACAAGTCCACTATTGATAGAAAATTCATTATACTTAGCCTACAACTTTTGGTTCTGATCCTTGATAGAAATCTCCCTTAGCATTGTTTGGTAGGCCGGGTCATGGCATGCATCCTCTCTAGCTAACTCAAGTATAGGGTTGTTTGGCATAGATACTTTTGTAGCTAGAGATCTGGCCGTTGATGGATTCTGCAAGATTAGGGAATTTAGGAATGCCTTGCGACTAAGTGCATCAGCAACTACATTCTCTTTTCCTGGTCAGTATTTGATTTCAAAGTCATATTCCTCCAGTACTTCAGTCCACCAATGTTGCCTCGTGTTGAGATCATTCTGGGTAAAGATCCATTTGAGACTCTTATGGTGAGTTACTAGAGTAAACTTGTTACCCAACAGGTAGTGTCTCCAAAGCTTTAGAGCATGGATAACATCTAGCAATTCCAGATCATGCATAGCATAATTCTTCTCATGACTCTTCAATTTCCTTGAAGAGTATGCTACAGGATGACCTTCCTGCATGAGTACACACCCCAAGGCAAGTATGCTAACATCAATTACTACCTCGAACTCTTTATTGAGGTCAGGAAGTTTTAGAATAGGTGCTGATTCCAAACTTTGCTTTAATCTGTCGAAGCTATTTTGTTCGGGAGTTGACCATGCAATGGTTGTTTGCTTCTTCAGTAAGTCGGTCAGAGGTGCTGCCATCAAAGCATAGTTTTTTAGGAAGACCCTATACCATCCTGTCAATCCAAGAAAGCTGTGTATTTCTTTGATAGATGTTGGTATTGGACATTCTAGCACATCTCTCACCTTGGTTGAGATTCCATTTGCTGATACTATGAA